>NC_135966.1:33837663-34146089 GCF_053455715.1 Rhinoraja longicauda
TCGTAGGAACGACAATGCTGGAAATTGTGAGGTGTAGCCTTGTTTTTAACAACATTATTGTAATGCTGGAATGCTGGAATTGGAATTTGAAGTGAAATATATCAATTGCACAAAGTTTCATGTCAATAATGGAAGTAATGCATTGGTTGGAGCAGCATGCTTTGAATATATCAATGACACAGTATGATTATACATTTGAATACATTAAGTGCAATGTCTTGTTACTTTCTGGAGATATGAGACTACATGATTATTTCATTGGGAGACTGCAATGTCAAATATCAACGAGGTCCTTTTTGACTTTAGGTCGCAATATTAAATCACCAACGTGGTCACATTAGAAACTTTTAACGTAGAGATTCTTTCACGGAATAAACTCCTGCGCATTAAGTTATTTACCCGTGATATTGTAATTGCAGTGGGTTGCTGTTCTAGTTGTTTTACATGCCTTCTGTCACCTCTACGCATGTTGCTCGCGGGTGCAATAAAAGAGGTGAATGCTAACTCTAGGGAGCGATACTTCTTGACGCAGATACCAACATAGATCTTCACGACGTTTCAGTTAGTTAGTCGTTTATTTGAAGTTGCAATAAAAACATATTAACATATCTCTTGTCATTAACTTGGTAAGAATCTAATATCTTATCGTCGTTCCTTCGTGACCTATACTGATTTGCTAGACCCTATTTCCAGCAGGCACTTCTCGTACATTCAATGGCAGCTAAGATCCCTGTGTTTCAGCTGCTCCTGATGACACACACTAAAGCATTACGTCAGTGCTGGAAGAATTTATACTCATAGCCCGAGCCACACCTCTGGGTCCTCCCAGTCCTATACGTAAGCTTAATATCAAACTCAAGACAATCTCTTGGTGTCTAAAAATTAATACAGCAGGATGCAAAGTAATACAATATGCTAATATAGCTCATAAACACAAAATGGCTCCTACACACATTGTAGTGGAGCAAGTTTTATAAGAGTCTGGAATTGATGCGCGCCATGACGAGTCGATTAAATATATCGTGGTGGTGGATGGCAGAGCCACCGAATGGTAGTCATTAAGGCAAATAACACACGTTTACCTTTTTCTTTTCCTGACACTTTGTGTTGATGTGTGTTTCGGTTGGGGGGATGACAAGGCTATGAATATAATGGTGTGTGGGTGCATAAATTCAGATATTAGTTTGTATAAGCACAATATAATTTGGATGAATCTCCATAAATGCAAAAAGGCAAAGATCGATTCGTTTTAGTTAGTACGGGAAGCAGGGTCTATTAAATTGTTTCATGGTAAATAGTATGAAATTAAACTGTATCTCTGGAACCATTCCACCATTAAGATACTGTCTCAGTTCAAGGAAACATATAAATTAAACTCAGTGTTCAGTCCATAGCACGTCGAAAACAAGCAGCTCTCTTAAAACTTCCAAGATGTCCGCCGGAAACGTCGGTTAAAGGTAATTAGAGTACGTACATGAAGATGAATGGACATTGAGTCATGAGTAGACATGTGCGAGATCCAATAACTCCAGCTCTCATTTAAATGCAAGGGCGCAATGAAGTAGGTAAATGAGGCTGGTGGAATTGACTTCCCCACCCATATAAAAAGATTGGACGTATATATCAAGTAATCGCCTGCAGAAACAATTTAGGACCACAAAAAGGAAAATGAAATAATTTAATGTGGGGGGGGGGGGGGGGGGGGGGGGGCATTGATGTGGAATAGCTGCTTGCCTGACGAATTTCATCCAGATATCGAGATATCCTCCAGGGCATCGCGATGTTCCGATAGCAATGGAATCATTTCAAAATGGATTTGATATAAATGTTTAATCCCCAGGTGCCTTTATATTGCTTGCATCGAATGCGTTTGAGACAGTCCGCATCAACAGAACACAGTCTGTTCGAATTGGCAAAAACACTTCTTCGTCAATAACAATCAATACGGGAGCACCTCAAGGCTGTGTGCTCAGCCCCCTGCTCTACTCACTCTCTACTCATGACTGTGACTCCATCCTCACGTCCGTCGACGACACCACCGTTGTGGGACAAATTACTGATGGTGATGAATCAGAATATAAAAGTGAGACCGATCTACTGACCAAATGGCACCAGCACAACAATCAGGGTCTCAATTTCAGTAAG
The DNA here is from genome assembly GCF_053455715.1 of Rhinoraja longicauda. Classification (NCBI taxonomy): domain Eukaryota; kingdom Metazoa; phylum Chordata; class Chondrichthyes; order Rajiformes; family Arhynchobatidae; genus Rhinoraja; species Rhinoraja longicauda. The sequence goes on from NC_135966.1 coordinate 33,839,809, forward strand.
ACCAAGGAACCGATTGTAGACTTTGGAAGAGGAATGATGAGGACACATAAACCTATCAATATTAACGGGCCGACGGTGGAGAGAGTCAATAGATTCAAATTCCTGAGCGTGATTCTGAATTTCTGAAGATCTTTCCTGGACCCAGCACACTGATGCAATTATCTATAAAGCACATCAACATCTCTACTTCCTGAGAAGATTACGGAGATTCGGTATGCCAGAGAGGATTCTCTTGAACTTCTACAAGTGTACAGTAGAGAGTATATTGACTGGTTCAATCTCGGCCTGGTTCGGCAACTTGAATGCCCAGGGGCGAGGCAGACTGCAAAAGATTATGAACACTGCCCAGTCCATCGGGGGTTCTGACTTCGAAGGGATTTAACGGAGCCGCTGCCTCAAAAAGGCATCCAGCGTCATCAGATACCCACGCCACCCTGAGCATACACTCATTTCACCCTTGCCGACGGGAAGAATGTACCGGAGCCTGAAAACTGTAACGTCCACGTTCAGGAACAGCTTCTTCCCTGCAGCCATTAGGATATCAAACACTACAATCTCTAATAAGCTCTGAACTACATACACAATTTTTGTTATTATTACACTATTATTGTTTGTTTTATGTGTACGTGTGTGTGTGTATATACACACACGCTAATTTTTTCCTCATTTATTACATTGTTTACAGTCTACTATCTTTACATATTGTGTTGTGCTGCTGCAAGTAAGAATTTCATTGTTCTATCTGGGAAATATAATAAAACACTCTTGACTCTTAACATTATATGTTTGAAGCTCTTATGTTTTATCAAACATCTCCTGTGTCAGCCATATGGCAATCAGTGCCAAGGAAGGATAGTTTTTGCTCAACTGTCAAGACGTGAATGGATAGGTTGTTCAGTATATCGGTCACATTTAGCAATCATACCTTTGATGATTTTAGCAGGAACTGTATGTTGTCCAGAGGGAGTCATTTTCCTATGCATGCTGTGTATTTTAACGCCAAATTTTATTGCCGATACAACATGGATGTGGCATTTTACTTCAGGTATACATATCCGCTAAAATAGGTATCATAACTTTTGATTATAGGTGTAAAATAAATGGGATATGCGCTTTATTCGATTTTTTTAGGTTGCACACTGTTACATATACACGCCAACAGTGTAGCTTTAACAGCGCTCGATGTTGTTCTTGAAAGTGGTTGTATCGCTGTGTACCAATAAGAATCGTAAACGAAGGGATGGGTCCAGTGCTTCTCCCACAGCTCAGAATAAATAATCGGAATCGGCCAGAGAAGACAGCAGTCCGCTTCTGGCTGTGGAGTCGAGCTGAAAAGGGGAAAACGTCTTGTTTTTACACATTTAGAATGTGGATATATAAAACAGACGGTGCCGCAGTAATTTTGTAATAAGAGCAGTTCGCCGGTGAGATCGAACCGAGGCCTGGTACGTCCAAAGACGTACAGGTATGTAGGTTAATTGGCTGGGTAAATGTAAAAATTGTCCCTAGTGGGTGTAGGATAGTGTTAACGTACGGGGATCGCTGGGCGGCACGGACTTGGAGGGCAGAAAAGGCCTGTTTCCGGCTGTATATATATGATATGATATGATATGATAACACGGAACGATGGCGGATTCGGCGATCAAAGGTGCCAGGGCTTTCAAAGCCTCTGCTTTCTTGTTTATGGTATGTGCACCGTATCTGATTTTAGGACACATGCAATATTCTATTTCCTTGGAACTGGAGTTAGGGGCTTTTGAGATATCGCAGGGGATTTGAAACGGAATGTACAGCAATTTTCCGCCGGTAAATTGCGGTTGTCCTCTGATGCCGGAGCGAAGTACGTAATGATTAATTTGGATAATGGGATTTTATCTATTCGCGAAAAAATTGACAGGGAACGTATATAGAAATATAGAAAAGATATATGGACAATATTTATATGTGGACTATCAATCTCTTGTACATTCATTTTGAAGTATTACTGGAAAATCCCATGGCAGTGTATCGAGGGCAGGTGGAGATTCTTGATGTTAATGATAATTCGCCGACGTTCCAAGAAAACACCATTGTCATCCAGATAGCCGAAACGATTACACCGGGGGCACGCTTCCCTCTCCCGACCCGGACGTCGGGATAAATATAACCATTGGTTGCGCAATCAGTTCCAGTGAGTACTTTAGACTAAAGACGCAAACAACCGTGGACGGTTGCACAACCTGTTCCAGTTAGTACTTTAAACTAATGATGCAAACAACCGAGGATAGTAGCCAAGCTGCTGTCAGAAAAATCTTTGGGCGACGCAACCGTCGTTTCGATTAGTTTTGACGGCGGCAACGCACAAAATCTGGCACAGCTCAGGTTCACATTACCTTAATGGACATCAATGACAATCCTCTGGTGTTCGAGCATGAAATCTACAGAGGGAGCTAAAGAGAAGACGCAACCCTTGGCACTTTGGTGATGGCAGTCAAAGCCGTTGACATGAACGAAGGGCCGAATGTTCAGCTAACGTATTCTTTTTGCAAGCTAGCCAGCAAGAGTTCGCGAATTATTCAGTTTCGATGCCCTCACCGGGGAGATTCGGGTTGAAGGTGCGCTAGATTTTGAAGAAAAGCAAGCTTAAACCCTGAATGTTCAAGCCGTGGACCACGGATCGCCTGCAATGTTCGCAGACTCTTAAGTGTTGATCAAGGTAATCGATATGAACGACAACGCGCCTGAGGTAAAACTGGCATCAGCCATGAGAAAAAATCCGGAAAATGCTTGCCCAGGATTATTGATAATTGTAATCAATGTTGCCGATCGTGATTCTGAAGAAAACGGCCAGTTTAGATGTAACATACGAAAGCACATACCCTTCAGATTTCAAATGTCATCGAAGAACCATTTTGAATAGAGTACCAGTGAACATTTGGATCATGAAATTGTCCCTGCGTATAAAATACCTTTTGTAGCCCGGGATCACCTTCCCTATCAACAAATAAAAACCTTCATAGTGTAATAACTGACGTGAATGATAACGCCCCAGTTTGCTGAAACCTCTTACAACAGATATGTGATGGAAAACAATAATCCCGGAACGTTTATTTTCGCAGCAACTGCGTTTGATCCTGATAAAGACCAGAATTGCCAATTAGCCTGTGCCTTTCAATAAGATTTTTCCAAGACTTACCAGTGTCCAGTTACTTTAGCATTAACTCCATGAACGGTACCATTGATGCGCTGTACTCTTTTGATTACGGAAATCTGAAAAACTTCCAGATCTACGTTCAGGCCCGTCACCTCAGGGTGCCTCCGCTGAGCAGCAACGCTGCAATGAATGTGATTATCCTGGATCAAAATGACAACGCTCCATTAATTATTTCACCTCCAGAACAGAGTGTAGCAGCATCAGCGGAGATCCTGCCTCAGTGAGCTGGTCAGGTGTACCTGGTCACCAAGTTAACAGCAACTGACACAGATTCTGGTCAGAGTGCGCGGATACTTTATAAGATACTGCAGTCGACTGATCCCAGTTTATTTAAAGTTGAGCAAGCCTCCGGTGAACTCAGAACAACCAGCACAGATGTTAATTACCGTAATGGACATCAGTGATAATCCCCCTATATTCGATCACGAAATTTGTAGGGTCAGTTTAAAAGGAGACGCACCTCCTGGTATCTGCGTGATGCAAGTTAAAGCCACTGACTTGGACGAAGGGTTGAATGCTGACTTAACATATTCTTTCAACAAATTAACTTCACCAAAATTTCGCGAAATGTTTAGTTTGCACCCCGACATCGGGGAGATTCGAACTAAAGGAGAGCTAGATTTTGAAGAAGCAAATAGTTATTCCATTGATATCGAAGCCATGGATCACAGTTCTCCTACAATTACCGGGTACTACAAGGTATTGATCAAGGTAATTGGTGTAAACGACCACGCACCCGAGATAAAAGCGACATCAAACACGAACAACGTTCCGGAAAATGCACAGCTGGGAACTTTAATAACTTTGATTACTGTTATTGGTCGGGATTCTGATGAAAACGGAGAAGTGCGCTGTGAGCTACCAAGCAACATCCCATTCACACTTCAAATGTCGTCGTAGAATCATTTCGAGCTGATTACTAGTGAAACGTTGGACGGTGAATCTGTTCCCGAATATAAAATACATTTTGTACCTTGGGACTTCATGGCACTCTCACTGACAAGCAATCAAACCATACATGTGTTTAATTTCTGATATAAATGATCACTCGCCGCAATTTTCCGAACCCTCATACAGCATAAATGTGATGGAAAACAACGCTCCAGGGGTATCTATTTTTGCCGTGACGTTTCGGATCCTGACATGGATCAGAATTCCTATGTTCATATTCTTCCTTCCTGCAGAATTGTATCCAAGAATTCCCAGTGCCGAGCTACCTAGACATCAATTCGATGACCGGCACCCTTTACGCACTGCGCTATTTTGACTATGAGAAACTAAAAAATGTGAAGGTCTATGTTCAAGCCCGTGAGGCTGGTGTGCCTCCGCAAAGCAGCAGTGTTGCAGTAACTGTGATCATTCAGGATCAAAATAATAACGCTCCAGTAATAATTTCACCTTCAACGCAGAGTTCGTCAGCATTACTGGAGATCCTGCCACGGTCAGCGGCCCAATGGTACTTGTTCACGAAGATAATGGCAACTGATGCCGATTACAGTCAGAACGCACGGCTGTTTTATCAGATGCAGAGTTCAAGTGATCCCAGTTTATTCAACGTCGATCAAAACTCTGGTGAAATCAGAACGGCGCGCCACATCGTCCAATCTGATACCACAACGCAACCACAACGCATTGTGAAGGACAATGGGCAGACGAGTCTCTCCAGCATAGTGACAATCCAAATTGCAATTCTGGCGAATATAACAGAGAATCACCGAAAGTAATAAGTTGGAATCTAATCGCCAAAATTACTCTGACCTACATCTTTACTTAATCGTTATTTTCGGCTGCAATTCCGTTCTCCTTATTGTAATCATCATTCTACTGATTAGCATCAAAAGTAAACAGGATAGAAATGTTATCAAAGAGTATAATTCGTCCCGTTGCTGTCACAAGCTTGGAGATTCAAACGGTACGTTCAATCCAAGAACTGCAATGGAGGAAACTTTACGCTATCCTGGGACCGGTCGGATAGTGCAAGGGCCACTAGTGCAGAGCTATTCGGTCTTCCTATCTCCAGAGTCAGCTAAAAGCGATTTTCTTTATTTGAAGTTCTGCGTCGCTCCCACCTCTCAACCCTATTGCTACATTAGAATGATCTCGTAGCAGCAAAAGTTGGCCGAATTGTTTGCTATCCATATTTTCATCCAGCGGCTCGCTGCGAATTGCGCATTCAAGAAAATACTCCACGTGTGTATGTTTTCATTTTATTTTAGGTCTGTTTTTCACTGTTTTTCAGTGGTATAAAATAAAAGAACCGGTGTGTGGAATGGATGTGTGTGAAATTGGTCCCACTTCACTCTTAAGGAGACAAACGACTGGTCACGGCATGACCTCCAAATGGCCTCCTCCTGCACCTATTTTCGATGTTTATATATTTCTATGAAATAGGTCTCAATATTTGTATATTGTGAAGTCAGTTTAATGGAAGTAGCATGAAGGGATGGGGTTTTGGGAGGGTGGGGTGGAGGGTGAAATGGCTGAAAGTCCAGGTGGGTACTGAGGAATTAAGCGTGGAAGATGGGTGGTGGTTTGGGCGTTAGTTAGAGATTACCTAAATTGGAGAATCAAATATTCATACCATTGGGCTGTAAGCTACACAAAAGGAATTGAAGGTATGTTCCTCCATTTTGTGTGTGGCCTCACTCTGGAACTTTGTCTAATTTTGTGCGTTTACCAGAATCTGCATTTCTTTGTTGCTCCGGGTAAACAGTGATTAGTTTGATTTCTGGTTCCTGTATCAGTGTTCGACCATGGCAGCATATGCTTCACTTGTTGGTATACAAACACTTAGTCATACCATATCTCATACCTTTGATATCTTTAAGACTTATGTCGACTCATACCTTTGATAAGGCCAAAGCTTTTTAATAATGTTTTATTAACATTGCCAACTATTCAACAGCATTGTTGAAAGGAGTGGCAGCTCGGAGCAACAACTCAGTCCACTTAGATTGCAGCGAGAGCAAAGGTGTGTGGTAAAGATGAGCAAATATATATAAAGATGCCAAACGACTGTCTGTCTCTGATCAATTTTATCAATGGGTTACAGTGGTGCAGCAGATAATTCCAAGATACGGTTCAATATTGACCTCTAATGTAGTCTGTCCTGATTTTCACACAATCGTTGTGAAGGTTACATCCGAAACTAATTTCCTTCCCCAGCCGAACGATGAGGTCGCAGGTTAACTCATATATTGCAAGTCAACCCGAAATGCACGTTATTGGCAAATTGAAGCTGCAAAAGGAAGCTGATGGTCCTCTGTTGGAGTCACTAAGTTGCACAGGTAAATTATATTAACGAGACAAAAAATGGGAGGAATGAGCTCCCACAATCCGCATCCCACACACGCCCGCAGTTGGCATGGAATTAATGGAATAGCTGTCCGTGGCTGAAATACGTTGATATTCCCCGGTAATACGCTCAATTCCGTACTTTAGGAGTGGACAACAAAAATGTTCTTGTGTCATGACGCCGAATGATAAACGAGTTAATATGTTTGAATGCTTGAATATACTACCTTCAATTCCCAGCTAATACTCAGGTATGCTGACTGCACTTCTTTGCTGTTTATCAATGAAATGAATCGCGCCATTGGATTTGCAATAACATAACTGTGATGTTCAGGGGAAGTAATGAAGTACTTGTAACGTACTATAGAGCCCAGTAAATGCACCAAGAACAAGGGAAGCCCGCTAAAATATTTTCGCGGTAAATCTGCTATCCCTAGTTTTCTGCACCCACTGCAAAAGAGATATGATATGTTAGGGGTTGATATATTTAGAATAGGATATCAAATTTACTTACGAACTATTGCCATTTACATTCCTTAGTTTAACTTGTATTCAATTGCTTCGCAATCTTAAAGCGGCCATTGATCGCTGTGGTTATATTTGTTGTGCTGTAACGCGAGTTTACAACGGTTGTTTAGTTGTTGATAAAACGTAATGAAAGATCATCCATATTTCGTTCTTATTACTGGATTCCTGTATATCAGTGTTAGTCAATTACATTGTTTCCTCTGTGGTCAAACAGTTAGTCATAGTTTGTAGAGTCCGTCAAACTTATTTATTAATGCTGTTCTCGCCGTGGTTGAACAATACTGGGAAGAATGCCATCTCAAGAAGGTCCCTTTCCTGATACTTGAGTTAAATTAACTGGTTCACTCGCAGATTTCATTAATTTGGGGATTTATGTCACCCACAGTGAGTGTCAAGACTTTCGAAAATAAACATGGCGAAACGAATTGAGTAGTGGAAATGTCAATGCCAATGGTTGATGGTTGTGCTCCATGAAACGATTACCAGAGCAGTCTAGCTTTAAGAAATGTCGATGTAATTTTAGAAAGGAACTGGTTGTGTCGCTGTGTCCCAATAAAAACCTAAAACGCAGCGATGGATCCATTGGCCCGCCCCCATCACAGCCAAAGATTATAATTGACAAGAAACAGGAGCAATCCCCTGTTAGACCGTGGCGTTTAGTGAACAACGATAAAATAAATACACTTATGCGTTCAAGACCGAAAAATATCGCTGCGACAATTATATGCAAGGCCAGGTTGTCTTGTTTAATCGAGCAGTACGCGATTTAGCAAAGCAGTTCATTGTTGAACAATGGCGAATTCGGCGATCGACAACGTCTCTGGCTTTATCGTTCTGGTATGTGCGACGGGACTGATTTCTGGACAAATTCGCTATTCTATTCATGAGGAAATGGAGGAAGGGGCTTTTGTCGGGAATGTCGCTCAAGATTTAGGACTGGGTATACAGCAATTGTCTGCTCGTAAATTTCGGCTGTTTTCTGATGACGGAGGACAGTATATGAAGATTAACGTGGAAAATGGGATATTGTCTATGCGTGAAAAAATTGACAGAGAACGTATCTGCGGAGAAGCAACAAAATGTACAATTCCTTTTAAAATAATACTAGAAAATCCTTTAGCGGTGCAACGCGGGGAAGTGGAGATACTTGATGTAAACGACCATGCCCCCGCATTCAGGGGAGGAACGATCGCCTTACAGATTGCCGAAATGATGGCACCCGGGGTCGCCTACCCTCTGGAGAACGCGGAAGACCCGGACGTTGGAATAAATACAGTCGCCTCTTACACTATCAGTTCCAGTGACTATTTTAATTTAAAGACACAACGAACGGATGATGGAATTATAATTACTGAGTTGGTGTTGGAGAAACCTCTGGACCGAGAGCTGCAGTCGTCGTTTCAATTGGTTCTGACAGCGACTGATGGTGGGACACCTCAGAGAACCGGCACAGCTCAGATCCTTGTTACTGTCGTGGACAACAACGACAATCCTCCTGCATTCGATCAGAATATTTATAGGAGCAACCTCAGAGAAAACACACCCTTTGGTACCCTGGTGGCGCACGTTGATGCCAGTGACCTGGATGAAGGGCTAAATGCTGAGCTGACATATTCTTTCAGCAAACTAACTTCACAAAACGTTCGCGATTTATTCAGCTTGGACCCCGACAGCGGGGAAATTCGAACTGAAGGAGGTCTAGACTTTGAGGAAGCAAAGAGCTATTCACTCAATGTTCAAGCTGTAGACCACGGTTCTCCTGCAGCTACAGGACATGCCAAAGTGTTAGTCCATATAATTGACGAAAACGACAATGCACCCGAGGTAAAATTGATGTCTACCATGAACACAGTTCCGGAAAATGCTTCGCCAGGGACATTAATAACATTGGTCAATGTTATAGACGGAGATATTGGAGAAAATGGGCAGGTTTCCTGCGAGATACCAAAGAACATCCCATTCATTCTTCAAACATCGTCGATGAATCATTATGAGTTGATTACAAGTGAACCATTGGATCGTGAATCTACCCCTGTGTACGAAATAAACATTGAAGCGTGGGACCTGGGGTCGCCTTCACTATCGACAAATAAGACCATTCAGATTGTGATTGCTGATGTGAATGATAACGTACCACGATTTTCTGAACCATCCTACAACATATATGTGATGGAAAACAATGCTCTGGGGACTTCGATTTTCGCAGTGACCGCAATAGATCAGGATCTGAATCAGAATTCATATGTTTCTTACTCCTTATTGGAAAATCGTCTCCAAGACATGCCACTGTCCACTCAGATCAGCATTAACTCGATGAACGGCACTATATATGCATTGCGCTCTTTTGACTATGAGAAACTCAAAAACTTCCAGTTCCAAGTTCAAGCTCGTGACGCCGGTGTGCCTCCGCTGAGTAGCAGCACCACGGTGAATGTGATAATCCTGGATCAAAATGACAATGCACCGGTAATTGGTTCGCCATCAGAACAGAGTGGATCAGCAGCAGTGGTGATCCTGCCCCAGTCGGCTGCCCCTGGATACATGGTCACGAAGGTAATGGCAAATGATGCAGATTCAGGTCAGAACGCGAGGTTATTTTATCACATGCAGAGTTCAAGTGATCCCAGTGTGTTCAACGTTGGGAAAAACTCTGGCGAAATCAGAACCGCGCGTAAACTACTGGAGTCCGATGCCACCAAACAAACTCTCGTCATCTTAGTAAAGGATAATGGACAACCGAGCCTCTCCAGTATGGTTACAATCCAAGTTACAATTCTGGAGAATATCACTGAAAGAATCACCGAGCGTGAAAATTTGGTGACAAATCACGAATATTTCTCTGACCTGAATCTTAATTTAATCGCCATTTTCGGTTGCACTTCTGTTCTCTTTCTTTTAATCATCATTCTGCTGATCAGCATCAAATGTAAACAAGATGGAAATAGCAACCAAGGGTATAATTCTACCAATTGTTGCTACAAACCTCGAAATGATGACGATGCATTTGCTCGGAGGGTTGCAATGGAGGAAACGTTACGCTATCCAGGGACTGGCCGGCTATCCCGCGTGACAGAAGCGCATCATTACTCGGTCTGCCTGTCTCCAGAATCGGCCAAAAGCGATTTTCTCTTCTTGAAGCCTCGTGGAGCTCCGATGTCTGGCCTCAATCCTAATTTTTCTTAACGCCGATGTATAACATAATCCTTGCCAGTTGTTCTCAAGTTCATGCTCTAGTTGCAGATTTAGGCCATTTGGCCCTTCACGAAAACTATGCCATTCAATCTTGGCTGCCCTATCTTCACGTCTCAACCCCATTCTCCTGCTTTCTTCCCAATACCTTTCTAATCAAGAATTTGTCAATCTCCACCATAGAAATATCCATTGACTTGGCCTCAGCCGTTTGTGGCAATTAATTCCACGGATTCACCACACTCTAACTAAAGAAATTAAAACAAAATCTAAGAGTGCGAATGATTGTTCGTGAATTATTCAAGAAAGTATCCCCTTTGGTATGCCTTTTGTTTTCGGTTATAATGAGTGGATGTCAGTAGTAGGCATGATCATGAATAAATTATATTCGCTCAGGTACATAACTTGTGAATGTGTTTCGTCTCTGTGTAAACAACACAACATATTTGGCGGGCAGACAATTTATGAGACATGTATATTGATTGTAGATGGGTATGAAGCGGAAGAAAATGGTCTAAAAGGGGATTAAACCATTATTCTAAGTAAGGAAAAAAATACAGCTATTAAGACAGCAGATCCACGCACTACATAAGCCCCCCCCCCCACCACCACCAATTGATAATGCGTTTGTTTAATTCAGCTTAATAAACATAGCACAAAAAGTAAGGAAATTTGTGTTTGGTAGATTATTTCTTTGTTGTAACAATGCTTCTTGGCAATAAATCTTATACTGTTGGAAAGCCTGTTTATTTCCCTTTTAAATGGTGCCATATTTGTAAGGAACATGCATTTGTGGGATGAGCAGCAGAGCTGAGCATGTGGGTTGCTCCCATGAAAAATCTGCCAAATCTTCTCTGCCAATGCCAAACAGCTTATTCTGCCATTGACTCTTGTTCGGTGTTGTTTTGGTGGATTGGATGATTGAAGTCTGAAGAAACAAGACATATTGGCAATTTAACAATTTATTCATTTAATAAACAGGAGCCTCAGTAGCGTGTGGAAGAACCATACACAGCCACAACAGCCTGGCACCTCCTCCTCATGCTGGTCACCAGTCTGGTCACACACTGTTGTGGGATGGCATCCCATTCTTCAACCAGCATTTGTCGCAAGTCAGCCAACGTGGTTGTGTTGGTCACTCTGGCACGAACAGCACGCCCAAGCTGATCCCACAAGTGTTCAATGGGGTTGAGGTCAGGACTGCTGGCAGGCCATTCCATCCTCTCCACTCCCAAATTCTGGAGGTAGTCTCTGAGAAACCCTGCTCTGTGGGGGCGAGCATTGTCATCTTGGAGGATTGAGTTCGGTCCCAGACTGTGGAGATATGGGATTGCCACTGGTTGCAGAATCTCATCTCGATTTGGCAATTTTTTCATGGGCACAACCCATGTACTCAGCTCTGCTGCTCATCCCATAAATGCATGTTCCTTACAAATGTGGGACCATTTAAAAGGGAAATAAACAGGCTTTCCAACGGTATAAGATTTATTGCCAAGAAGCATTGTTACAACAAAGAAATAATCTACCAAACACAAATTTCCATACTTTTTGTGCTACGTTTAGATCTCTCTTATTTGTGCTCAGCATTCCATTTGGGAGCGAGTCCTGGAATCGTGCACACAGAAACGGTTTCCACCTGCAACTTGCCCAGTTTATTTTGCTCAACCCTTTCCAATCGCCTCCCTTTACCAGCTTCCTCCCTTTACCCAATGAGTCAACTATCCATTTTCCTCCACAGATATTACCTGACTCGCTGAGTTCCTTGAAACTTCGAGATCATCCCCTTTAATTTCGGCATGGATTAATATCCTGCTTCGGTATGTGGCGGTGTTCCAATTTTAAATGTATTTGATCCTGTAGAATGGTGTAAACATTTTATCAGGTTACTTATTTTTTTAAATGGGCGATACAGTCATGCATTGGTGAGATCGTCAATAACACGGAGACCGGGAAGCATCCGGGGTAGTCCGTGTCTTTGATTGTACTCCGCGTGTGCCTGCTGCTATCACTCGTCATGTTTCCTTCTGTGCTAGCTACGCATTACTTGATGCAGAATAAAATATATTTGGTTAGGTACGAAGTATGGACGAATTCAAACCATGGGCCACAGTGACCGCTGTGCATTTAGACTGAAATATAATGTTAAACGAAAAAGGTCTCAACGCTATTTGTAAGCAAATGGTTTAGATCAGAGAAATATTTGGGATTTTGAACCTGTTTTATAACGTGTGATTTTGTCCTTTATACTATCTGTATTCAAATCATAGCACTGCAGCAACTCAGCGGATCAGGCAGTATCTGTGGATGAAATGGACAGGTGATATTTCAGGTCTCGACTCCTTTTCAGTCTGAAGACCCAAAATGCCGCCTTCCACTCCCTCTACATATACTGCCTGGCCCACTGAGTTCCTCTCGCACTTTGGTATTTGTTTATCATTCCAGCATCTGTCGGTTCTTGTGTCTCTATTCGAATTATGTAAGCTAAAGCATAAGTGAACCGTAGGGTTCTTGCAATTCTCTGGCTACAATCTGAATCTCATCAATTTTATCAATACTGCTAGGATATTCGTTTAGTTGTCCCATTGGTTGCTAACGCGCTTTGTTTAGATGCTACATTACCATCCTTTGGGCTTTACTTGTGTGATTAAAGATTGAAATTGTTAGAAATCGTTGGCTGTTGTCTTGTGTAGAATACGATTATCTTAATATGCAAATGATAAAAGTAAACATTTGAAGGGAAATTAATAATTGTACAGAAGTATTAATTAAGAACTAAAACTGCGCCATATATTTTATGTTAGGATATGTTATACAGAAGGCGATACGATGTAACCGATGTCACAGATGGGTTATATTTTTTAATTGATGCAAAAAATCTCGAAATATATTATGAGATAGAACTCATGACAAAAACCCACCACAGATTTAGAAGAGGTATGATTCATTCATTGGTTTAATGGAGTCTCAACAACTGTCATCCTTCAGAATAAGCCCGCAATTATTGAGTGACGGAGGCGGTTATTACAGAACGTTAACAAAATAGTATTGTTTTCCTGTGAGATTGGATTAATTCCCATTACGGCATAAAATCCATTAATAAGAATTTACTTCCCGTTCCGGGTCGATCGAAATTCCACGTGGGTTTTAATCTGCCCCTTTAAAACGGCCTCATTCACGATTATATCCCAAAGGTGCGGTAAAAGAGCTCAAGTCAAAGTTGAAGTCAGATGTAATGCGTTTGACATCCGATCGATTTTTCTGGGGCGAAGGAAGCAGTAGTTATGTGGACAAATTAAAAGATACTGGGCGACAGTATCAACAGCAAAATGCGAAGTACATCCGAGGAATGAAGAAATTTGGTATGTCACAAGGAGATGTGGAATTAATATTAATTTATAAAATGCACAAAATGCACAAAACTAGTGCAGCAACATAAAGCGGTGCTCCAATGGAAGCAATGATCCACAGTGGACCTGGAATTTTAGAGAGTACAATGTTATTATTTTCCCACGGTTCTGGTCGTGTTGGCTACTGAAACTCTGGACGATAGACACAAATGCTGAAGTATCTCAGCGGGCGAGTCAACATCTCTGGAGAAAATGAATAAGTGTCGTTTCTGGTCCAGACGCTTCTGCACCTGAAACGCCATCTCTTCCTTTTCTCCAGAGATTCTGCCTGATCCGCCGAGTTACTCCAACATTTTGTGTCTATCATCGATGTAAACCAACAGCGGCAGTTCCTTCCTACACAATATTCAGTATGAACCGGGCTCCAGCCTGCCAGTTATCCCAAAACACCGGATCCCAGCTATCTCATAAATAATGATGCAACATCAGCAGTGGCGCACAATCCGTACCAAAATCCGATTATGCAATCTTGCCAGTTGTTCCTTATGAAATTCAGGAGTGACGAGGCTCATTATATCATAACAAAGAACAAGTATGCGAAATCATCCTGAGTATATGACATCAGTCAACTACTTCCCCAAAATCGGAATTAATGTTAGTGCTTCTGCCCTTGATATTAGGCAACACGAGATGCCAAATGCATTGTTCAAAATGTATTGTGTTTAATGGATTTCTGTTCCTTCTTTGTCCCAGACAATACTAAAAGTGGCGTTTCTCCGCAGGGGCTCGTTGAAGAAGAATCCTCCAGCCCAAGAGCAGTCCACGTGCGCCAATTCATGTCGACAGTAGCAGAGTCCAACATTGAAGCTCGAGTTGGGATAACCGTTTAAAGAATGAAATCGTGGAAAATTGCGATACTGCTCTGTTTACGCATCGGAAAATGGGTGAAGGGGCAACTGTTAAACTATGAGAGCAACTGACTTCAATTGTTAAATTGGACACACCGATAGACGTTGAAAACAAGTATTAAACAAGTAGTTTACCTCAAAACACTGTTATGCTCTGGGGCACACAGGAACTGGACTCAAACGCACGACTCACACACAAGAGTCAATTTGGAGAAAATAAAGGCGTTCTTTAATTTTCACATTAAAGAACACTGCGATTCGAACCAAAAACTCTAAACTTACTCAGCTACAAAAACATCAGTTACAAAAATTACTTACTAGCTATACTACGACCGAGAGCACATGAATCAGAGCACATGAATCACAATACGAACTGGCACAGGACAAAGGGAGGCGTGGACTATATATACATGAGGTAAGGGCACACAGGTGGAAACAATCAAGGCGGGGCTGACAATTACAATGGCAGGAAGTCAAGGGACTTGAAATGAGAATCTAAACACAGAACATGACACAAGACTAACAGATCTGACGGGACATTACAGTACCCCCCCCCCCCCTTTAGGACCGACTCCTGACGGTCCAGGCTGGTCAGGATGAGTCTTGTCAAAGTCCTTGATCAAAGTTTTGTCCAAAATGAAGCTGGCAGGAATCCAGCACCTCTCCTCAGGACCGTAGCCTTCCCAGTCGACCAGAAACTGGCGATAGCGACCTCTCTTGCGGACTGCAAGAAGTGCCTTAACTGTGTAGACCGGACTACCGTCGACGAGCCGGGGGGGGGGGGGTGGAAGGGGCTTGGAGGTGGGCACGAGTGCACTTTCCTTGACCGGTTTTATTTTGCTGACGTGGAATGTAGGGTGAACCCTTAATGACCTGGGGAGTTGTAGACGGACCGAAACAGGGTTAATGACTTTCGAAATGGGAAATGGACACACGAACCTTGGAGCCAGCTTTCTGGCGTGGACGTGAAGTGGCAAGTCCTTTGTAGACAGCCATACCTTCTGGCCTGGGCGATAATGCGGAGCGGATCTGCGGTGGCGGTCGGCTGCCGCTTTCATCCGGGACTGACCCCGGAGTAGAACCCTCCGAGCTCCGTCCCAGATTCGGCGACAGCATCGGATCATGGCGTGGGCAGAAGGCACCGTCACCTCACCCTCATAAGCCGAGAACAAGGGGGGCTGGTAGCCATAGGCACACTGGAAGGGTGTGAGTCCCGTGGCAGCCGTAGGAAGCGTGTTGCGTGCGTACTCGACCCAGATGAGATGGTCGCTCCAGGTGGTCTGGTTCTGCGCGATCAGACAGCGCAAGCAGGTCTCGAGCTCCTGGTTCATCCGCTCAGTCTGGCCATTGGATTGCGGATGGTAACCAGAAGACAGGCTGACGGTGGCACCTATGAGGGAACAAAACTCACACCAAAACTTGGACACAAACTGTGGACCTCGGTCCGAGACAATGTCTGTAGGGAAACCATGGATACGGAAAACGTGAGACATCATTACCTCTGCCGTCTCTTTGGCAGAGGGGAGCTTGGCCACAGCGATAAAATGTACCATCTTTGAAAATCGGTCTACCACCGTCAGGACAGTTGTGTTACCTTTGGAGGCCGGCAACCCAGTAACAAAGTCAATGGAGATGTGGGACCAGGGCCTCTGAGGGACTGAACGTGGGTGCAGCAGGCCCGCTTGGGCTTGTCTGGAGGGCTTGCTCCTTGCACAGACAGGGCAGGCGGCCACATATTCAGCTACATCCTTCTCAAGTGAAGGCCACCAAAAACGCTGTTTAACCACAAAAACAGTTCTCTTGGCACCTGGATGGAATGTGAGCAGGGACGTGTGAGCCCAGTGGATTACCTGGGGGCGCAATGTCACAGGAACAAACAAACAGTTAGTAGGACAGCCACTCGGTGCTGGAGTCTCATCATTAGCCTGCTTCACATCTGTTTTGATCTGCCAAGACACCGCTCCTACCACACGGTTAAGTGGCAGGATGGGTTCGGGTTCTCTGGTATCAGGTTCAGGGTCATAAAGTCGGGACAGGGCGTCTGGTTTTGTGTTCTGGGAACCGGGCCTGTAAGACAGAGAAAAGTTGAACCTACTAAAAAACAGAGTCCATCTGGCCTGACGTGAGTTGAGTCTCTTGGCTTTACGGATGTATTCCAGGTTCTTGTGATCTGTCCATACCAGAAAAGGCTGCTCGGCCCCCTCCAGCCAGTGCCTCCACTCCCCCAATGCGGCTCTGACCGCCAGCAGTTCTTTGTTTCCGACATCGTAATTTTTTTCTGCGGGGGTCAACTTACGTGACAGGTAGGCGCAGGGATGAATCCGGTTGTCCTTCTCCGCTCTCTGGGAAAGTACCGCCCCAATCCCCTCGTTGGAGGCATCCACCTCCACAATGAACTGTCTCTGGGGATCTGGGATGGTGAGAACAGGAGCGTTGGTGAACAATGTTTTGAGGCACTGGAAGGCGGCTACGGCCTGAGGATTCCACTGGAACTGGGTCTTGGAAGACGTGAGAGAGTGCAGAGGAGCAGCAACAGCACTGAAGTCTCTAATAAAACGTCTGTAAAAGTTTCAAATCCGAGAAACTGTTGCACCTTCTTTCTGTTAGTGGGGGTGGGCCAATCGGCCACCGCACTGACCTTACCAGGGTCCATCTGGTTGTGGTCGGCCGATATAATATAGCCCAGAAAGGACATTGTGTCTGCGTGGAAGTCGCACTTCTCGGCCTTCACATACAGACGGTTAGCTAAGAGCTTCTGCAACACACACTTGACATGACGCTCATGAGACTGTATGTCTGGAGAGAAGATAAGAATGTCATCAAGGTAGACAAAAACACACTCATTGAGAAATTACCTGAGGACCTCGTTCATAAAAGCTTGGAAGACTGCGGGGGCATTGGTTAACCCGAACGGCATCACCAAATACTCGTAGTGCCCGTTAGGGCTGTTAAACCCAGTTTTCCACTCACCCCCCTCTCTGATTCTCACTAGATGGTATGCATTCCTTAAGTCTAGTTTAGTGAATACTTTGGCTTTGTGCAGCAGTTCAAAAGCAGAAGACATCAAAGGAAGTGGGTAACGATTCTTGATCGTAATCTCGTTTAGGAAGCTGTAATCTATGCAGGGACGAAGTGACCCATCTTTCTTCCCCACAAAGAAAAACCCCGCGCCTGCTGCCGAGGAGGACGGGCGAATAATGTCCGTCCTCAGGGAGGACTCAATGTACTCATCCATCGCCTTCCTCTCGGGGCCGGATATGGAGTACAGTAGCCCCTTGGGAATAGGGGCCCCCGGCAGCAGGTTGATAGCGCAGTCGAAAGGTCGATGAGGAGGTAGGGTGGTGGCCCTGGACTTGTTGAACACCTCCTTCATGGTAACAGGGTGGAACCTTCAACAGATCGGGATAGTCATCATCATCATTAGAAATCTTTATTTCTTCAGATTTAAGAACATTTATTCCCAAAACTGCCCCGATCTTCCCGTAACTCACCCCTTTGTTCACTGGTTCAACAAGACATGATTATGTGCACTCAACCCCCCAATCAATCTGAGGATTGTGTTTCTGCAGCCAAGGGAAACCAAAGACCAAGGGATGTTGAGCTGAGTCAAACAAGTGAAAAAACATTATCTCCACATGGTTAGCATTGAACATGACTTTGACAGGTTCTGTACGATGAGTTATCTCAAACAACTGACGTCCATCTAAAGCGCTCGCCACAATAGGTTGCAACAAGGGCACAGATTTAACCTTATACGATCGAGCTAGAGTCCAGTCCATGAGACTCTCGTCGGCTCCGGAGTCGATCAAAACCCCCCGAGTCACAATTTGCTGATTCAGAGTGAGGGTGGCCTGTGTCAGAGGTCGAGGAGGTAAGTCTGAAACGGGGAATTGGCTCACCAGTGTCCTCCTTTTCACTGGTGAGCCACCCCCTTTTACCGAGCAGTCGGCCAGACGGTGTCCTTGTTGACCGCAGTAAAAGCAGGCTCCGTCCTTCAGGCGGCGCTGTCGCTGCTCCGGAGTCAGCCTGGTTCGTCCTAGCTGCATGGGTTCCTCCGACGGCTGAGAGGACGCTGTTTTCTCCGGCCAGCGATGGACAGGGAACGATGACTTCTTCCGTGTGAAGGACCCGAAGGAACGCCCCTGGTGATTGGGAGGACGATCAGCAGCCTGGTGTCTTTCCTTTTCCTTCATCCTGTTATCGACACGAATAGCCCTGGTAATTAATGTCTCTAGATCACTAGGTAACTCAAAAGGTGAAAGTCTGTCCTTTATAGCCTCCGACAACCCATTCATGAATGCATCCACTTGTGCAGGCATATTCCACCCACTGTCTGTTGCAAGGGTTCGGAAGTCAATGGCATAGTCTATCACTGGGCGAGTGTTCTGTTTTAGCTGCAGTAAGACTCGGGAAGCTTCCTTAGCAGAGGAAGTGTGATCAAAAATACTGCTAAATGTTCTTTGGAAGAGGTCTAGATCCTGACAGACTGTGGAGCCCTGAGTCCACTCCGAAGTGGCCCATGCTGCGGCTCGTCCCGTCAAATGGGACACAATAAATGCTACCCTGGCCTGGTCTGAGGGGAAGTGTGCAGGGTTATGCTTGAAGTGGAGATCACATTGTACAAGGAATGATCTACAATTCTCCGAGTCTCCAGAGAACTTATCTGGTGAAGCCAGGCGTAGAATCAGCGTGGGGTTCGCAGGTGTGGCTGGAACAGCAGGCGGATGGCCGGCTGAAGGTTCAACGTGAGCCAGTGGAGAAGCTGCCGAGGTTGGGTCGAGTCGAGCCAGAACCTGATGGAGTTGTACAGCGAGGTGGTTAATCTGGGTCGTCACTGATGACTGGAACTCGCTTTGTCTATCGTTCAGCTCGCGCACCCCGTGACTGACTGAGCGCAGCTGCTCCTCCTGGTGCTGGATCTTAGTGCCCTGGTTGGCAAGGGCTGATTTCCAAATCTTAGAGTCGGCTGAGTCCATATTATGGCCAGTTCGTTCTGTTATGCTCTGGGGCACACAGGAACTGGACTCAAACGCACGACTCACGACTCAATTTGGAGAAAATAAAGGCGTTCTTTAATTTTCACATTAAAGAACACTGCGATTCGAACCAAAAACTCTAAACTTACTCAGCTACAAAAACATCAGTTACAAAAATTACTTACTAGCTATACTACGACCGAGAGCACATGAATCAGAGCACATGAATCACAATACGAACAGGCACAGGACAAAGGGA
Organism: Rhinoraja longicauda; assembly: GCF_053455715.1. NCBI lineage: Eukaryota > Metazoa > Chordata > Chondrichthyes > Rajiformes > Arhynchobatidae > Rhinoraja > Rhinoraja longicauda. The sequence goes on from NC_135966.1 coordinate 33,859,503, forward strand.
GGCGTGGACTATATATACATGAGGTAAGGGCACACAGGTGGAAACAATCAAGGCGGGGCTGACAATTACAATGGCAGGAAGTCAAGGGACCTGAAATGAGAATCTAAACACAGAACATGACACAAGACTAACAGATCTGACGGGACATTACAAACAGCCAGGAAAATCGTGGAGCAAAATTCACTCTTGCAATGTCTCCTTATCTTGAACATCAATGGCCAATAGATCTTTGTACCTTAAATGTCCTGACTTCACATCTGCTCAATTGCTACATTGCCGCATGGTGGCGCAGCGGTCAATTATGTTGTCTCACAGCTGCGGGTCGCGCGTTCGATCCTGAAATCGAATGCCGACTGCAGGGAACTTGCACGATATATCTGTAAGACATTCCTCCATATGATGCGGTGCCCCCCTCCCCCACACACACACGGACCTCAACGAATGTGCTGGTCAGTTAAGTGGCAGCTGCAAATCAGAGATTGTGTAGATTAATGGGTGAAATTGAGCAAAGTGGAATGAATGGATAAACTCTATAGAATTATGTGCAGGCCTACATAAAATAAGGAGACAATGGACTACTGCTGATAGAATTGTTTAACAACGAATACATTGCAGGAGGAACAGCTGTTTGAACACCTTCCGATGAATTAGTACAACGTTTCGTGTTGGGATCCTTAATCTGGGCTCCTGTTGATACAGACAAAGCGCCCCACATCGAATCATCGACTGTCCATTTTCTTCCACAGATACTGTTCGATCCCCTAGGTTTTTCAACCAGACTGCCTGTTGCTCCAGACAACTCGTGTGTCTTCATTTCAGTACTCTTCTGCGAAGCCTCTTCAAGGTATATCCACCTTGATAATGTCTTCCAGTGCTCTGACACAGATTTCTGTGAGACCTATTCTCGCCGTGCCCTATAATTTGTACTGTTCCCCTGCTCTATAATCGACTGCGTTCCTGTCCAGCTCGCTATCACAAGCACGGGTCCTTCCTCAGAACAGTTCTTGGGCGCCCATTCTATATGAAGGATCCAATCAGAAACCAACAATGCATTTCCCTTCACGGATGCTGCTCGATTCACTGAGGACCCCAGCAGTTTGCTTGCTGTTTCATATTCCAATATCTGCAGGCATTTAGATCTCCAATAGCATTGCTCCCTGTGGGACATCAAGGGCCCAATGCTCCATATGACCTCATTTAGCATGTGTAAGAAAAGACTGGGTTTAAAATTAAATTCAAGTGTAACCTGACATGCCAAGAATGCTGGTCATGCCTGTAACTCCCAGCTTGCGTAAAATGAACTGTGAAAAGTTTAAAAGATGAACAGGTTATATTAACTTTAATCTTCGAGCCACATTTATCCCCAAATCATTTACTCATACCACAACCTTATATCTTATTGTTACTTTTTATCCAGTATAAATTGGTTAAGGGTTTCCCATTGCTTTGACATTCCTTCAAAGTGGTCTCATATTTTAAACGCGTGCTGGAATCTGTAAGAATCTCTACAGCAATGAACGGAATTCAAAGGTTCCTTGGTTTCCTTCATGTAAATCGCCAAAGTGCAAATTTCTATTCCCTGCAACCGTTGGAACCGAGACAGGTGTCGGAAGTAAAGGTTCGATAATCATGAGTTTCGAGGATAGATGATGAGCAGCGAATTGAGTGATTGTGTGATGTATGATTATTGTTTATAGTGCTTCATTGTTAAATATTTTCGAGAACTATCTGGCTTTCGAAAATAGATGAGGGAAAGGAAAATGTAATTGGTAACTTTTGAAAGACCGTGCTTTATAGTTGCACACGACTAAATATGTCACGAGAGCAGTGTAGCTTTAAGAATTATCGATGTAGTTGCTGAAGAGGACTGGTTGCGTCGCTGTGTACCAATGAGAATCTCAAACGCAGCGATGGATCCATTGCTCCTCCCACGTCGAAGCAAAAAGATTAGAAACGACGGGAACGGGGAGCATTACGCGATTAGACGGTGTAGTCAGGTCGAGGTGGTTAAGATTCCTGCTTTTGTGTACTTCAACGTAAATGCATTGTGGTATTTATTTTTTGGTCAGAGGAGTATTCCGAATTAATCGAGCAGAGGATTTGAAAAATAATGCGGTGCGGAACAATGGCGAATCCGGTGTTCAGCAACGCCATTGCTGTCAAGACGTTTTTCTTGATGATTCTGGTATGTACACCGGATCTGATTTCTTGTCAAATTCGCTATTCTATACCGGAGGAAATGGGGCGAGGGGATTTTCTTGGGAACGTCGCTCAAGATTTGGGACTGGATATACCGCAATTGTCCGGTCGTAAATTTCGGCTGAACTCTGAGGAAGATGGAGACTTGATGGTTAATAAGGAAAACGGTATTTTGTGCATCCGGGAAAAAATCGACAGGGAGCATATCTGCGGACAGGAGAATTTGTGTATTATTCCTTTCGAAATAATCCTGGAAAATCCTTTGGAGGTATATCGCGGGGAAGTAGAGGTACTTGATGTAAACGATAATTCACCCACATTCCTGCGCAGCTCCATTACCTTAAACATAGCCGAAACGATGGCACCAGGGGCGCGCTTCCCTCTCGAGAGTGCGGAAGACCCGGACGTTGGAATAAATACAGTCGCTGCTTACACAATCAGTTCCAATGAGTACTTTAGTCTAAAAACGCAGAGAACGGAGGACGGTGTTTTAGTTGCCAACTTGCTGTTGGAGGAACCTTTGGACCAAGAACTACAGTCCTCGTTTCATCTGGTGCTTACAGCGACTGATGGCGGGATCCCCCAGAGATCCGGCACAGCCCAGGTTCTAATTACCGTAATGGATATTAATGACAATCCTCCTGTATTCGATCATGAAATTTACAGGGGCAACTTAAAGGAAAACACACCCCTTGGAACGTTGGTGATGACAGTTAAAGCTAACGACCTGGACGAAGGTTTGAATGCTGAACTGACATATTCTTTCAGTGAATTGACCTCACGAAGAGTGCGCGAATTGTTCAGTCTGGACCCCCGCACTGGGGAGATTCGGGTTGAAGGACGGCTAGATTTTGAAGAAGCAAACAGTTATTCTCTTAATGTCCAAGCCGTGGACCACGGATCACCTGCAATTACAGGACACTCTAAAGTGTTGATCAAAATTATCGATATAAACGACAATGCACCGGAAATAAAAGTGACATCAGGCTCAAGTCAAGTTCCGGAAAATGCTCAGACGGGAACGTTGATAACGTTGATCAATGTTATCGATCGTGATTCAGGGGAGAACGGGGAGGTTCATTGCGAGATATCAAAGAACATTCCTTTCAGGCTACAACTGTCGTCAAAATACCATTATAAGCTGATTACCAGTGACCCGTTAGATCGTGAAGATGTCCCTCAATATAATATAACTGTTTTCGCCTGGGATGCGGGGTTGCCTAAACTGTCAACAAATAAAACAATCCAGATTATCATCTCTGATGTAAATGACAACACCCCGCTGTTTGCTGAATCCTCCTACAACGTATATGTGATGGAGAACAACATCCCGGGCGCTTCCATTTATGGACTGACTGTCTCAGATCCTGATCTGGACCAAAATTCTTATCTTTCGTATTCCTTCCGAGAGCACGTTAAGCAAAACTCGCTCGTAAGCACTTATGTCAGCATTAATTCCAAAAATGGCACAATTTACGCACTGCGCTCTTTTGACTATGAGAAACTCAAAAACTTTCAGGTCCACGTGCAAGCTCGCGACGCTGGAGTGCCCCCACTGAGCAGCAGCACCATAGTTAATGTGATCATCCTGGATCAAAATGACAACCCTCCTATCATCGTTTCACCTTCAGTACCGAGTGGATCAGCAGCAGTGGAGATCGTGCCTCAGACAGCAGGTCAAGGGTACTTGGTCACCAAGATAACGGCGATTGATGCAGATTCCGGTCAGAACGCACGGCTCTTTTATCAACTACAGAGATCTACTGACATCAGTTTATTCGGTGTTGGGTATAATTCTGGTGAAATCAGAACAGCAAGAAATATTTTGCAGACGGATTCCACTACGCAAACTTTCGTTATTTTGGTAAAGGACAATGGACAACCAAGCCTCTCCAGTATAGTTACAATCCAGGTTTCAATTTTGGAGAACATCACTGACCGCATCATTGAGAGCAGCAGATTAGTGACAAATGCGGAATATTCACCAAAATCTGATCTGAATCTATATTTAATTATCATCTTCGGTAGTTCTTCTGTTCTTTTTCTTTCGACCATAATAATACTGATTGGCATCAAATGTAGGCAGGACAGAACAAAAGCCCAAGCATTCAACGCCCCAAGTTGTTGCTGTGCACTTGAAGATCCTACTGATGTTTTTATGCAACGCCCTGATGTAAAGGGTGACGCGGTGTACACCGAGGCAGCTGGGACGGTCCGTCCGACAGATATTTACCATTACTCCGTCTGCCTCTCTCCTGAATCAGCAAAAACTGATTTTCTATTTTTGAAGCCATATTCGACAGCCATTTCCTAGATGCCAAGTTGCAAACGTTTTAATAGCATCAACGAAGAAAAGAATAGATTTTTCCTCATAGACGTGTGAAACCATTTGAGAATTGCTTCAATTCTTTCATCTTAAATATATGTACCTCGTTGGTAAAATACATTAGCTTGTTCGTGTAAGAAAGTGCTAGTGTTTCAACTCTAAACATATTGCCGAAAATTAAAATGATCCAGTGATATTAATTCAGAGATAGTTGTCGATAAATGAATAATCCGCTTGCCGTGAAACCAGCTTATACTTGGATCCATGTTTGTAAGGATGGGTGCGCGCAATCCTCTTTTATGTTACTTTTTTTAGTTAAGCAGGACAGATGATCCCCATTAATTCGCAGTATTCAAAGGGATTGTGTCTGAAATTTTCAAATTTGTTTCCATGGAATCATGCAATGCTTATCCGTTGATATATCATCATATCATCATATCATATCTATACAGCCGGAAACAGGCCTTTTCGGCCCTCCAAGTCCGTGCCGCCCAGCGATCCCCGTACATTAACACTATCCTACACCCACTAGGGACAATTTTTACATTTACGCAGCCAATTAACCTACATACCTGTACGTCTTTGGAGTGTGGGAGGAAACCGAAGATCTCGGAGAAAACCCACGAAGGTCACGGGGAGAACGTACAAACTCCTTACAGTGCAGCACCCGTAGTCAGGATCGAACCTGAGTCTCAGGCGCTGCATTCGCTGTAAAGCAGCAACTCTACCGCTGCGCTACCGTGCCGATATAAATAGCTTATCAAATATTCGAAAATAGTGTTGAATCGCCACATTATAAAATATTGAAAAATAAAAATATAACATCTGTTGGGAGCTGGTCAAGTGAATATTTAAGATCACTCAAATGTAAATTAATCATCCTTTACCCGCATGTATCACCCTGCTTTTAACTGCCATGAAAATATTTTACATACAATGTGCTGTGCAAGTTGATATGCACAGTGGGCTTTTGACGTTGTTGACGTTCCACCCGAAATTCCCCCACAATAACGTTACCTATCCAGAGCAGTGCAATTTTTAACATGTACATGAATGCACATGGGTTGATACAAATGGTCATTTAAAATCGAGTGCAAGACCGAATAGAGATGTTACCCCTCCAAAGTAATTCTGCGATATATCCTCAAATTAAAGACGGAAGCTTTAGTTTATGCTCATTAGATGTCATTTGCTGCACATTAATTTGCATTGACAAAATTCTCGTCGGTTATGATAGGCGGAACAAATCTGAGCACCGACGGCTGTGGGTGTACATATATAAATTGGAACGTTCGCTGGTACAAAATGTACTCAAGGGATTTTGCCAATATGTTCATATGCCGCACGTTGACATTTAAGTGCTTTATTTGCTATAATGCAGGTGCTGGTGCATTTTTAGTTTCCATGGCATAATCATAGTTTGTATCCATCTAATCATGTTTAAGCTCCTTACTACACAATACGGAATCACCTCTAATTAATATATTTCCTCTTATGATTTTCAAACTGCACCCAGATTTTGACTTAATTGACTACATCATCAGCACAAATTCTAGATAGCTAACACAAATATTTATTATTATGGCGTCTCCGACAAGTCCACAATTTCCTAAAAGCTTACTTTTTTTCATTTATGTCTAATCTGTTTACCTTCCATCTCAAATATCATTAAAAAAACAAGCCAATTTGCACGCGTGTTGACTTTATGGCTGATTGAGTGATGCACACTCAGCCATCACTAAATTACTGCATCGTGTGCGTTTGTTCATCTTGCGGGGATTCGGTCGTGGAAGTCTCCGTCAACTACATAACAAAATGACGGAGGCCTTCGAATTAACCTTAACCAACCTGATCTCCCGGTTGCTCAGCACTTTAACTCCCCCTCCCATTCCCAATCTTACGTTTCTGTCCTGGCCTCCTCCATTGTCAGAGTGAGGCCCAGCGTAAATTGGAAGAACAGCGCCTTATATTTCGCGTGGGTAGCTTACACCCCAGCGGTATGAACATTGACATCTCGAACTTCAAATAGCCCTTGCTTTCCCTCTCGCTCTCTATCCCCTCCCCTTCCCTTCCCAGTTCTCTCACCAGTCTTACCGTCCCCGACTATATTCTATCTCTGTCCCGCCCACTCCCCAGACATCAGTGTGAAGAAGGGTGTCGATCCGAAACGTCACCAAATTCTTCTCTCCAGAGATGCTGCATGTCCCGCTGAGTTACTCCAGCATTTTGTGTCTACCTTCGAATTTGTTTGCTGCACAAGCGCCATTTCTTGACATTCAATCTCTTATCTTGTTATAACCTGAACACGACTTTCGCAAGGTTGATACATGTATAACTCGGTTGCGTTTGGGTGTCCAGGTCTTAAGATGGTTTGTTCCATACCTCTTCATATTGTTTGATTAGGTTTTGCCCCACATTTTAGTGATTGCAGCAATCTTCCTTCCGATTTGTTACTTCCTGGTTGTAATACCAACCAGCCTCCCTCACTCTGCTCTGCGTAACATTGTTAATCTAAATCGTCGCCTTCCTGGGGTTAACACTCACCATATTCCCTTTATCGAAGCCTCTTTGCTTGCCATCCATGCAGTTTATGTTAAAATGTTATATGAGACGAAATGTCATTTCATTTATATTTTCAGATCCTTCCATGGTCATGTCACAATTACAGCCATCAGCGCAGTTGCGATGGAAACTGCTCCATTAGCTCCCACTCCTTTTATATTACATCCTTCGTGAAACTGCTTTAAAAAATCTACTCGATTTCGATCATTTATATTTCTCCATATGATTCCATTATTATATTCTTTATTTTGAGGTACTGCTGCAAAGCTCTTCGCAATTGGCATGAGAATGCTATGTATAATAGGACTTGCGCTTCGGTCAGTTCACTTAATGCATGAGTAGAGCGTAATGTGGAGTTCCGATCTTTCTACTATGAGAGATCATGAGGCACGTAAAAGCAACTCAGATTTTCGAGGCAAATACGAGGAACTTTGCAGCAACGTCACCCAAATATATTGCCAATAATGCTGTTACAAGTTTAGAGTAAATAAAATGAATGGGATTTACAGAGATCACAGAAAATATTTATTTGAAGTGCTTTGGAGATTTTTCATGATGATGTTCTAATTACGGGTTGATTGCACCTGAAAGCTGGAATTCAGATTCATTTCACTTACTTGTATGAAACAATATTGTGTTCAGGTATTGAGAATTCGTGGACTGGGCATAGCCTATTGTGGCGTTCCGATTCCTCCTCTACCTTTCATGTGCAATCAGCGCGTAGTTTGGTCATCACCGTTAAAAATTGCAAGACAAATAAGTATTTCCGACCATTTCTCTTAAATCCATTCACTTCCATTTAATGTTAACTTGTAACATGATTATTGAAAGTATGCTTGTGTGTTTATTCCAGAGGAGGTCGTCCAAGCCCTTATTCGAGAATTAATGCACAAATTAACCTAGTAACTGAATCGTAGGTGTAGTGACTGCCCAGGACGATAGGACTACAGTAATCATGTGTGACATTATTAGTCACGCGTTGCTATGTTGGGAGTGCTTGTCCCTCCAACCCCTCCATCTACCTTTACACTCCTCTCAACTTCCCTCACCGGTGTCAATCTGCCTGTAACTAACATCGACTTGCCCCTTGCTCCCAACTCCAGCTCTCACCGTCCCCCACCTGCTCCTTTGCCTCAATGCTCCTCGGTCCACCTATCATCTACCGGCCCCCGCCTCACTCTCCTCCATCCTTTTTCCCCCCAGCCATCGTCCGATGGTACTCTCAGTCGTGCACCAGTACCTTGACATGAAATGTTGACAATTCAGTACTCCCCACTCCTCTCCATAGATATTGCATGATCCGTTGAGTTCATCTGGCAGTTATGTTTGTTGATACTGACTCCGTTTATCCGCCACCTCGCTTAACACCAGTGCTATATCAAAATGATATGACCGTGTGTTGTACGTTTAACTTTTTTCAGGCAAACAGCGAAAGCCAAAAGCCATCATCTTCAATCCTCTGCACAGATTAACTCCACAGTGACTGATTCTGTCACATTTATTAACAAGTACCTTACCTTAAACAAGCGATCCTTGGGGAACTTTATTGACATTTCAGCCCCAATGCTGCTGTTATTAAATTCTAACTGGTTAGTCAATTCTAAGTAAGCCTAGAGAGCATAGATATTGCTATAAAAGACAATGTGATAATGCGTAACCAGTTACGCAGCTCCCTTCCTGTTACTCCCGTTATACAACATCAGTGAAATTTTACCGGAACACTAAAATAATGTTTGTGGATTGGTACGAGCAGATTGTTTTTGGTCCGTAGCAATAGAAGTAGAACTTATGAAGTATGTTATTCATTCACGAAAGAAACTGTTTGTCAATTCACCACGAACTCAGGTAAACATCTAAAGTATCCTACAGGACCAGATCACTCAAGCTGTATTATGCTCTCATTATAATTGTTTATCGCACTTTAAGCAAGTCTAATTAGCCAAAGATGACTTCGTGATTTTGGTTGGTGGGTTGTGCGATCGGTTCACATAATCGTTTATTTTAAATGTCAAATCTGCTTATATCCTGCGGTTAAAAGTAATGGGTTTTGTCTTTCTCCCGCTTCCATGCGTCACGGACCATCTGCAGAATAATTTGACAGAAATCTATTGGAAACAACTTTAAAGAAGCGTTTTTCATGTTAAATGAGAGACAGAACGTTTGGCTGATCATTTGAATTCTTGCGAGTGATATATGAATGGTTCTTTTAACAGTATTTTACCCAGATTTTATCATTAGTGCACGAAAAATACCATTGTTTCACACGCGCTGTCGATGGGACTTTCAGTTGTCCAAAAAACGACAAATATTTCTATCTGTCCCTAAAAATGCTGGAGCAGTCTCGCTTTAAGAGTGGCTGCTGCAATTATTGGTTGAGGCTCACCGTGTCGCTGTCTACCAATAAGCAGCCGATGTATTGTCAGAGATCCACCCGCCCCTTTAGTGGAACGCAGAATAGAAGCGAAGAGACAGACGGCGTCTGGGTTTGTGTTGAACCGCCGCATATAGCAAAGCAACTCCGGTTTGACCTTTGCTTTTCGCAGTTCAATACTTAGGGAAAAATACGACGAATAGTGCAAGCGCAGGCTATGTTGATAATAACGTTTGGGTAATATTCTTGGACGCTTTACAGTGAATTCTGCTGAGAACAATGGCGCTTGCAATTTGCAATTTCTTCCTGCTTTTTGCATTGGGCCTGGTTTCGGGGCAAATTGACTATTCGATTCCCGAGGAGCAGGTGCCTGGAACAACTGTGGGAAATATCGCCCAGGATTTGAAACTGAACGTTTGGGAATTATCGGCACGAATGTTTCGGCTTGTCAATGAAGGAAGCAAGAAATATATGGAGGTAAATCAGAAGAATGGGATTTTATTTGTGAATGAAAGAATTGATAGGGAAGAAATATGTAAGCAAAGCTTTGTCTGTATCCTGATTTATCAGATAATCCTCGAGGATCCTTTTGAAATGCATAAGATTGCAGTGGAGATACTAGATATAAATGACAATTCACCCGTTTTTCCGAAAGTGGAATTAACCCTGCACATGAATGAATTGGTTGCGACAGGAGCGCGCTTTCCACTCGAGAGCGCGTACGACCCTGACGTGGGCACAAACACAATCAGCATCTACCATATTAGTTCCAATGAACACTTCGGTCTCAAGATGCAGACGAGAACAGATGGGAGCAAAGATGCCCTGCTGATATTAGAGAAAAGCTTAGATCGTGAACAACAATCGACTTATCATTTAATACTGACGGCAATTGATGGTGGCATCCCTCAAAGATCTGGCACGACTCAAATAAACATTGCTGTGGCGGACGTCAATGACAATGCGCCCATTTTTGACCGTGACGTTTATCGGGTGCACGTAGTTGAAAACGTCGCAGTAGGCACATTAGTAACCAGAATTAACGCTGTTGATTTGGATGAAGGTGTGAATGCGGAGCTAACATATTCTTTCACAAGTTATGTGCCCCAACATATACGCGAGATGTTTAAACTAAACCAGATAAATGGGGAGATTACAGTTCACGGTGCATTGGATTATGAAGAAACAAATGTGTACGAACTTGATGTGCAAGCTGTAGATAATGGTTCAGCCGGCATGACTGGAAATGCCAAAGTTATAGTCGAATTACTAGATACGAATGATAACGTTCCTACAATTGAGGTGACTGTGGTGACCAGCGCAGTACATGAAGATGCTTCTGTCGGGACAGTGACATCAATGATTAGCGTAACAGATTTGGATTCTGGCGAATATGGGGAAGTTCAATGTCAGGTTCCAGAACAGCTTCCATTTAAATTGGTTAAGACTTCGAGGACAAACTACAAATTAGTCACGAAAGGTGTTTTGAATCGCGAAATTGTCCCGATGTACAACATCACTATTTCAGCCTGGGATGGCGGTTCTCCTCCACTTTCCATAAATAAAACTGTTTTTGTTTCTATATCTGATATAAATGATAACATTCCAAGATTTACCCATTCTTCCTTTAGTGCGTACGTAACGGAGAACAATACACCGGGCGCTTCCATATTTTCTGTAACGGCTTCAGATCCAGACTTAAATCAAAACGGGGAAGTCTCCTACTCTATTCTTGAGCATCACACGCAAGGGTTTTCCGCTTCTCCATATGTTACGATTAACTCAAGAAGTGGCATTATTTACGCATTGCACTCTTTTGACTACGAGGAACTGAAGCATTTCCAGATCAAACTTCAAGCCCAGGATGCTGGATCTCCTCCACTAAGTTCCACAGTCATCGTGAATATTATTATCTTGGACCAAAATGACAACTCTCCCGTTATCATTTCACCTTTAATATGGAACAGCACCGCATCTGTGGAGATAGACCAGCAGTTAACATTTCCAGAAGATGTGATCACAAAAATAATCGCGACAGACGCCGATTCCGGTCAGAACTCTCGTTTGCGGTATCAAATGTTGGAAGCCAGTGATCCCAGTCTGTTTAAGCTGGATCTTCTCTCTGGTGAAATAAGAGTAACACGAAGTTTAAGAAAGGAAGACATTAGTTCGGATAGACTGCTCATCTGCGTAAAAGACAATGGTGAACCTATCCTCTCCAGTACTGTCACAGTCACATTCACAATTTTGTCCAATGTCACTGAAAAAACTTTCAAACGAATAGATAACGACAGGCGTTCCACCCAATTTTCACTAGTGAATCACTACTTAATAATCGCTTTAGGTTCAACTTCCTTTGTGTTTCTTGTCATCATAATTTTCCTGGTCGTGTTGAAGCTTAAACACGATTCACAAAGATCTGCTGCCTTAAGTGAACCTACAACAAATAATTATTTCAATTATTCCGATGTTCGTCAAAACGATGGCTATCATTATACTGTCTGCTTATCTCCAGAATCATCGAAAAGTGATTTTTTGTTTCTAAAGCCTTGTCATGCTACCTTACCTTTCAATGATTTGGATGTAACTAATACCGGCGCAGTGAAATAATTCGTATGGCATTCAAAGGAGTGTCATGCCGATAACTGACGTTGCTAATATTTACGAAGTTTTTTGATACACATGTTGATTTTCGATTTTTTGAGCTAACTGACCGTTCGTCAGGAGCTCATCTTGAATGGAGAAAACATTTTATTTCGGTGCAATAATGTGTGAATCTGCTAAAAAAAAAACCATACAAGTTGTATTAACCTATTTTCTGCTGTTTTTCATTTCTGGCTTAATGGTCTGCACAGCATCACCCCCGCCACTGATATATTGAAATTAATCGAATTTATATTACATTTGCAAGCAACAACGAGCTATAATATTAGGCCTTGACCAGCATTTAGGTGTGTCATGCACTGTGAGGTATTGTACGATCAACGTCATTCTTCCGTAAGGAATTAAACTCGTTTCAATAACATTTACCATGCAAATGAATGCGTTTAAAGTAAATATATTTGGTTGGAATAGTGTTTATACTGTATATTGTCCAAGGTTACTACAAGGTTACCCGCGTAGAAATTATACTGATTATGTTGAAAATATATTATACCTGAATCTTCCTCTGTACTTCAGAAAAAGTAGATTAGGCAAGTAATTTATTTTCCATTAAATAAGATAAATTGACACGAGTCTGTATTTTCTGTTTTTGAAAATGACGAGCTAACAAAATTGCTCTGGGAGAGTTGCTCCTTCTGGGAACACATGTAAGATTACGAAGCTCAAATTGGACAGGGACGTTGGGGAATACAAAGTAGGCAGGAGGGAACCTCGGGAAAGAATCAGATGGGCCAAAAAGGCCCATTAAATCTCCTTGGCGAGGACAAAATAGGTAATCCCATGGCATTTTCACTATACATCAAAACGGCAGGATAAAATGGGAGCAGTGGGACTACTCAAAGACCGAGGAGTAACATTTTGCTTGGAGACAGGGGAAATGGGCCGTGTATTAAACAAACATTTCACACCGGTAATCCCCAAGCAGAAGGACGTGGAGGAAGGCGAAAGCAGGGGCTGGTGTGCTGTTATGCAAGGGCAAGTGTATATCACAAAGGAAGAAGTATTGGTTCTCTTGAATGACATTAAAGGTGGGTACGTTCCCAGAGCCTAATGACAGATATCGTGGGCCAGTGCCAAAGCAAGGGAGGAGATACATGGAGCGTTCATATAAATATTTGATTCCTCTTTAGCCACAGACGTGGCACACAGAGATTGGAAATCAACTAGTGTTGGTCCTCTGATTCAGAACATCAATAAAATCAAACTGATAAATTATAAACTGCTTAGTCAGTGGGGGCCGTGAAAACATGAGAGAATAATCTCAGAGATAGGATCTACTCACATTACAACAAAAAAAACAAACCCATGAGACTTGGTAGATTGGATTGAATGTTGCCGTGAAAAAAAAGATAAATGGAGTGGTGTGTATGTATTATTCTCACTCTTAGCCCGTGACCAGGGCCGTTCCTCTGTTTCAGGTATATAAATTATCTGGCCAATAATGTAGTAACATGGCAAGTGACACAAAGAAAGGTGGAATTGTGGATAGTGAGGAGAACATTCAGCAGGATATAGACCATTTGGAAAGGTGGACAGAGAAATGGGAGCAGGAGTTTAAGCTGTGAAGGTGTGTCGTAAGAGAAAAGTACATAGTAAGCGAGACAGGCCGCTTGAGAGCATGAGCATACAGATGAATTTGGGATGCAAACCCATAGCTCACGGAAAGTTGCAACCTGTGTAGATAGGGAGGCAATGAAGGCGAACGGCATACAGCCCATCATTCGTCATGGTGTTGCATATTAAAGTCGGGAGTATATCAAACTTTAGTAAGACCAATTATTTTCATTACTGTGTGAAGTTGTTGTCGCTGCAATTGCAGAAGGAGATGGGGGCGTTGGAGAAGATACAGAAGCTCAGACTGATGAACCATTTATCAGAGAGGGGAAGTTGTGAGGGGAAGTTGGGCACATTTAGACAGTGTCTTTGGAGCGTGGAAGGCTGAGGAGAGACCTGATATATGAACGGCGAAGGTGGGGTGAATAGTCAGTCTTGTTGTGGGGCGGAAATGTTAAATATTTGAGGGCGTGGTCGTAAGATGGGAGGCAAAACGTTTAAAGGATACTTACCTGGTGCATTGTATTTTACGCAGGAAGTGGGAGGGGAATGGTGAAAGCAAATAAGATATCAAGACTGTTCCATATTCAAGAATTCTGCTACAAATCTAGTTGACTATGTCACTGCTGTCACAGAGCCTAACAGCAAGTGTATAGAGGACTGTGTACCAAAGAAGACGATACACGGATTTTCCGACCAGAGCCTTTGGATAAACTACATGGTCCACTTCCATGTGATCTCCAGGACTTCAGCATTCAATTCACACGAATTCGAACGGTACAAATAATCTATCTACCGCATTTGAAGAGCCATTGAGATGTCAGTAGGGAATTCCGGATCAAGTTGGAATCTCAAGGTAATTACACGGATGCCGGTAGATTGTAGCAAGGCTTGCACGCTACGACGCACTAATAAATAAAGGGAAGAATGCCTCCCTCCCGATGAACTCGAGTGCATAATATGCCTTCTTGGAACTGATGTCGATGGAGGAAAACTATCCACCCCGTACGTATCGGAATGCTTATGCCAATGGTTGCTCACGCAAATGTAACATGAGCCTGGCGTCGTTTGTTCCTATGCAGATCAACTGGCAGAGATATTCACAGAGATTTGTATCCACTCACTACTCCATTCTGAGACCTGCTGCAGTGAGGCCATTATAACTCCGGCGCCAAAGATAAAGTAAGATGATATGCATAAATAACTACTGTAGATGGGCTATTGCATGCTAGCCAATCGTAGTGCTTGTTGGTAGTAGTTCCGCCTAGTATGTGCTTTATAATATTAAGAACTCGCCTACGTCAGGCAGTAGATGTAGCAGCTCGGAGCTGTAATGTACTGCAGGTCCTATGATGTAAGTGCTTCAATAAAATGATGCGTTGTATCTTAGCGTGGACTTAAGCACTTTATTACATGGTGTCAGAGTCAACTCGGACCTACTCCTCTGCGTTTATCGGGTTTTATTTTCTTTATTTAGTTTGCTCCTGTTATCTCCATTATTCGCGTCGTCGCCCAGACCCTCTGATCTTTGATTTAGACATTGCTAAACGTTGGCGACTTTTCGAGCATGACTATACTCATTATGCTCGCATCGTTCATCGCAATGACCCTCTTGATCGGCGTGCATCTGTTTTACTCAACCTTGCGGGTCCTGAGGCTATGAACCGAGCTGATAACTTCGTTTTTGCTCCAGCTGTTTTGGGTGACAACGGCCAGGTCCTCGTTCCTGCCGAGACTATAGATGACCCTGCGGTTCTACTCAAGAAATTCAGAGAACTGTGTGATATGCCTTCCAACCATATAATTGAAATAACAAAGTTCTATGCTCTTTGCAGCAGGCTGATGAACCGATTGAACAATGTATTAGTGACCTCCGGCACATGGCTGCACGCTGTCGATTTGGTGAGTTGCGGGACGAACTTGTTCGAGATAAGCTGGTAGGGGGCATGATTGATAGCAAACTGAGAGCCGAGCTGCTTCGCAACACTGAGTTGGCCTTAGACCAGGCTATCCACTCCTGCCGTATTTCAGAGATTACTGCTTCCCATTCTGTTCCTGTCCCCTTCAGCCCACGCCAGCAACATAACGTTAATCTTACACACTTCTGCACCCACTTGGAAAAGCTCATTTAAAGTGCACTGTTGATGAGCAGACCCGCACCCTGCCGTTTTACATTGTGAAATCAAATTCGGAGACGTTGCTCGGTATCAACGCATGCCACCATCTAGGCCTGGTGTTTTTCGGACGCGCGGTCCACAAACTATGCCTCGCTGATGAGCCTACTCAACAACTACTTTCTCACTACAAAGACCTCTTTGATGATGAGCTGGGCACGCTGCCTGACAAATATCGCATCACTGTTGATCAGACCGTCACACCTGTGGTCCGAGCGCCTCATCGGTTTCCACATGCCATGCGTGACAGAATAAACAACGAACTCAAACTCATGGTCTCAATGGGTGTTATTGCCGAAGTAACTGACCCATCTGACTGGGTTCCCACCATGGTCGTCGCAACTAAGAAAAACAAACAGGTGATCCGCATCTGCATCAATCCCAGAGATCTTAATACTGCTATCAAGTGCCCACACTACCCTATGCGAACCACAGAAGATGTCGCTGCACAGATTGGTAATGCAGCAGTGTTTTCCGTCCTGGATGCCAAATGCTCCTTTTGGCATATTCCACTTGACCCGGACTCATCCAACCTCACGGGCCTGAGATACGCCCCAATTTCCTGGTTCGCAACGAACTAGTGCTCCCACAGTTGATTCACCACCAACCGTTGTTCCTGCCGCCATCCATGCCTCTGACAGCCATCATTGAAGTGCGTCAAGATACTGGTAATGACACACATTAACTCCAGCCTCCCAGCCAGTCTTGATCCACTTTCAACACTTTAATCCCATCCAAACTCATCACAAAACTGGCAGACATAGGAATCAGACCCCCCCCCCCCCAACAGGATCCTTGACTTTCTCACCAACAGACGCAATCAATAAGGATATGTGACATGATACGCTCCATAATAATGATGGAAAACGGTGATCCGCAAGGATGCGTTCTCTGTTCCCGCACAATACTCTCCATACATTGATAACTGTACGGCCAAATACAGCTCTAACTCCATCTCAAGCAATGTGGTGGGTCGGATCACAGAAAATGACAAGACAGAGCACAGGAAGGAGATGGAGAACTTAGTAACATGTCATCATGACAATACCCACTCCCTCAATGACAGGAAGGAGCTAGTTATCTACCTCAGGGGTCATGGAGGACTACGTCCTAAACAGCATCACCTGTGTAAATGGTTGACAGCTTAAAATTCCTTGATGTTTTGTATTATTAACGATCTATCCTGGATCAACGGCAGCCAAGAGCGCACACTGATGTCTCGATTTACAGAAGAAATTACAGAAATTCTGCATGCTCCAATTACTTACAACCGCTATACATGCACCAACCCTACTACTGGGTTGCATCAAAACTTTCTTGGGAACACCTCTGTCCAGGAACACAACAAATAGCAGAGCGTTGCAGATGCATCCCAGTCCATCGCACAGACCAGACGTCCTATCATTGACTCCATCCACACTTCATGCTGCCTAGGAATAGCAGACAACATAATCACAGACTTGTCTCAATTACGTCATGCACTCTGCGTCTTCCCCTTTGCTCTATCTATTGTACTTGGGTTTAACGTGATTGCGTTAATGTATAGAATTAGATATCTGTTTGGATACCGCACCAACTTACCTTTACACTGTACCCCGGCACACCTGTCAGTAATAAACCTAAACCTTCCGATAAATTCACTTTGTAATCTTTAGTCGTTCCAGGTTCAATGCTACCTTCACAAATTCAAGAATATTTGGGGACACCCCGTATAATAGCCTCATGCCTGCTATGTTCCTTCCCACTATTACTTAAAATATCTAAAGCTGAAAATATCGAACGTTATTGAAGTTTCTCCAAACAGAATCCTCATCTGCAACTCCATGCGTAAATCAGGCATTTTTAAACCGGAAACGTGGAATAATATAGGCTGATTTCTTTTGTGCAAGAGCACAACAACCTTTCATCGTTTCGATGGCATACTTCACGTTTTCATCTTGACTAACAGCCCAGTTCCAATTTCCCCCACGTTATCAATTTGCCAGAGTTTTCTCCAATTAGTTAAATTTTATTTACACTTTTTACTAGCCTCCGGGGGTCGCTTTCGGGACACGTGTTCCTACCTATTAAAGAGCAGCTGTAAATTTACCAACCGTGCTCTTTGTGCGTATTTATGTACATTGCAAAACATTCTACACCATTCCCCGTGCAAATCCTCTTGTTGCATTTTGCAATCCAGAAATTGCCCACTTAAAATGTCCAATAATAACCATAGCTAATTAGACATGGCGTTTTCACAATCATATGAAAATTCCATAATTTCTTAAATATCTACACTTAACCTCAATATTTCCAACGCAAAATGCATATTTTGCGATTTGCCATTACTCTCCGTGTAAACGTCAGTACAAAACATGCATTGAGATTTAATACATTGTCAGAAATAAACAAAATTCAACAAAGATAATCATGGTCAGTTCAAAACACAAAATGACGTATGGGAATATGATTTTAACATAATTTCTATAAATGACTGAAATATATTGTGCATTTGAACAGGTAGGATTATAATGCGCAAGAAGAAACCTGAAATATAAGCGGCCATATTCACCTAAACTCAATATGGGTATGGGAACGTCCTTCAATATCTGGCTAAATGAACCGTGTCTTAAATATATTGCGGGATGTTGCCTACAATAACTGTATTTGCCAAGAAGGGTGAGCCTTACCCTGATATTTTTAAAAGGGATCTGGGTATTTTTCATTGCACGCCCATAAATATGAAGTTCTGTACATGTGAAATGCTCTGGAAGCAATCACGCTTTAAGAACATTTGCTGCAGTTATTGGTTGGAACTCCCCGTGTCGCTGTCTACCAATGAGGAACGAGAGGCTGCAGGAGATCCACCCTCTCCGTCACGAAAACGCATAGCAGAGTGGAGGAGACGAACAGAACAGGCATTTACCTTGCACGGCCATATTCATTCAGCACTCCCCGTGTAAACATCAATACAGTTACGCCATAGGATAAATTAGTGTATTGAAAACAGATTTTTATAAAGTAAGTTGCTACATATTTCTCTCAGAACAATGACGAATGTATTGAACTGCGGAACGTCTTTTGCTTTCCTTGTCTGCATGTCGGGCATAGTCTCGGCACAGCTTCATTACTCGATTCCAGAGGAAATGGAGCTTGGAGCGTTTGTTGTGAATATCGCTCAGGATTTAAGACTAAACGGATGGGAGTTACCGGCTCGCAGACCGATTCTGGTCTCGGATGAAAGGAAGCAGTTCCTCGAGGTAAATGTGGATGATGGTCATTTATTTGTGAGCGATAGAATCGACAGAGAGCAGCTATGCAAGCAAAGGCTTGCGTGCTCCATGTCACTACAAATTGTGCTCCATAATCCTAAGGAAATATACAGTATCGCGGTTGCAATCCTCGATATAAACGATAATTCCCCCAGTTTTCATAAGAGTGAATATTATTTCAATATAAGTGAACAAATTACGCCGGGGGCGCGGTTTCCTATCGAGAGCGCGAGTGATCCCGATGTCGGTACAAATGCAATTAACACTTACCAGATCAGTCCGAACGACCACTTCGGTATGAAAGTGCAGACAAGACGGGGAGGCAGTAAGACTGCCGAGCTGTTGTTGGAGAAAACCTTGGACCGTGAGCAGCAGGCGACGTTTCAGCTCACACTCACCGCCATTGATGGTGGGAATCCGCGCAGATCTGGTACAGCCCGCGTTATCATTACAGTGGAGGACGGGAATGACAACGTCCCTCAATTTGAATATGAAGCCTACAGCGCAAGGTTATCAGAGAACGTCCCAAAAGGAACGCTGGCGACGAAAATCACTGCAGCCGATTTGGATGAAGGCAGCAATGCAGCACTCACATACAGTTTCACAAACCACGTTCCTCCATCGATTCGTGAGCTCTTCAAACTGGATCCGCAAACAGGACAGATCACTGTTGAAGGAACGCTAAATTTTGAGGATTCTCACTTTTATGAACTTGATGTAAAAGCAATAGACAATGGTTCACCCCGATTAACGGGCCAGGCAAAGGTCACTATCACCATAACTGATGTGAATGACAATGCTCCTGAGATACATGTCATCTCGTCTTCCAGTACGGTTCGTGAAAACGCACAACCGGGAACCGTTGTTGCGTCAATCAGTGTAATGGATTTAGATTCCGAGAAAAATGGTCATGTCTATTGTAAAATTCCAAAAGAGTTTCCGTTTAAACTTGAACAATATTCTATCAATAACTACCATTTGATTACCAGTGATGTTTTGGATCGTGAAGTAACCACAGTATATAACATCTCTATATCAGCATGGGATGGTGGTTCACCATCTCTTTCATCGCAGGGAAGTGTATTGATTTCAGTTTCTGACATAAATGATAACTCACCTCGATTCTCACAAACGACATATAATGTTTATTTGATGGAAAACAACACACCTGGATCTTCCATATTTGCTGTTTCCGCAACCGATTCTGATATTGGTCCAAACGGTGACGTAATTTACGGTATTCTGGATGAGGACTCCGAGTTGAGATTTGTCACAATGAACTCAAAGAATGGCGACATTTACGCACTGATTTCCTTTGACTATGAAGAATTGAAACATTTCAAAATCAAAGTGCAAGCTCGGGATTCTGGAACTCCATCAATGAGCGGTACTGCTACCGTAAATTTTATTATTTTGGACCAAAATGACAATGCCCCAGTAATTGTTTCGCCTTTGATATGGAATGGTTCAGCATCGGTGGACATTGTGCCCCAGTCTGTACACTCGGGCTACTTGGTCACCAAAGTAATTGCGACTGATGCAGATTCTGGTCAAAACGCAAGGCTTTCCTATTTACAACTGGAATCCACAGACAACAGTTTGTTCACTTTGGATGTTCTATCTGGCGAAATCCGAGCAACTAGAAGTTTAGAAGACAAAGACCTGAACGCAAACCGATTTGTCCTCTATGCAAAGGATAATGGACAACCCAGCCTTTCCAGTACAGCCACAGTCTTTTTTACATTCTTGCCTAACAGTACAGTTCTGTCTTCCGAAATGTCTATTGAGGCCAATGAGAAGAAACAACGTTTGAATCTCAGTCTGTATTTAATCGTCGCTTTAGGATCAACGTCTTTTCTGTTGCTGATAACTATTATTTGTTTGCTGGTTGTGAAGCTGAAACAAGACAGAAATATTGACGAAAGGTACAGCACTAGCGTTTGCTGCTTGAACCGTAATAATACGGATATGATCTTTCATCAGCGCCAAGTTACAACCGAGGATGCGAATTATATTGGTTCTGGTCAGACCGAAGGTTACCGTTATACTGTTTCTTTGTCACCTAAATCTTCGAAAAGTGATTTTCTCTTTCTGAAACCGTGCCATCCAACATTGCCTTTCAATGAGGCGAGTGTCAGGGAAAACAGTGCAAGAAAATGACATGATTTTCGTTTTACTTGGAATGGCGCTGAATACGTTTTGTTAGCAATTTCCTGTTAAAGGACGTATGAATCGGTAAGACTTTATTGAGACTTTCGAAACTTCGTGTTATTCTTGTTTGCCTGTTGTGGAAATAGCTTTATTATGCTCGCAATTACTTAGAAATATGTAAGCGTATGTGTGGATCTTTTATCTCAACATTTGCTGTATTACTGTTTGAAAAGACATACACATCTTGAAGTTCCATTTTTTTGCTGTATTGTAATACCTTCCCACGTATTCCTTTCTTCATCACCTTTCCACTGCTCTGCTTGTTCTATTTGACAAGGACATTGAACTGTCAATTATTGTAAGAATCAATTTCATGCTCAGTAATAAACCAATATCAACCAAAAATGAGCTTAATGTTGGAAATAAAGATTTTCGTTTACAAGATATTTAAAATGCATTTTTGGTTTCCTTCATTTACTTAGGAAAAACGTTAAATATGTTCAATAACTACTTAGATGTAGATGTACTAATTCAATACCTCATTACGAAAACACTCCATAGTAAGCAACATCCTGGTGAATATAATCTGGATCTCCTCTTGTGAAATCACGCGTTTGCCACAGTGCGACGAGTAGAGATGTATTCCGGCTGCGGTATGCAAATATCCAATATTTTGTATCATAACCTCCCTCCAGGATTTGCTACCATCTACCTGATGCAGACAAGCATCACATATGGCTTCTTAACAGCCTTATCCGTGAGTGTTGTTGCATTCATTGATCTTTGGTGGTTACTTATCACTGTATTTATGTTACTCAATAGTTGTTTGGGCCTTCCTAATCATCACTTTTCTGCTTTTCTGTTTTCTACTGCACAACCGCCAACCGCCGGGCTATCTCGTGCAAGTTTCATTATGTAGGGCCTACCCGTATTAATCCTCCCAACGTGCATAACAGCGATTTGATCAACATTACATTTCATCTGCCATACTCTGCTCATCTCAATAACCAATGATTACCATAATTCAATCTTCAACTATCCTCGTTACGCTCAGCAGCGGCACCAATTCTTGTTACATCTGAAACTTTACCAATCACACTTCCTTCAATACGGTCCAAATTATTAATACATATAACAAACAATAATAACCCAACATTGAATTATTGGTACACTGTCGATATGTAAAGTGGGATCAGGGGGGCTTTGAAAGATGAATCATTTATATTTTAAAAACTACACTCTCGGAACTATAAGTAACATTTGCATTATCTACCAACCGTCTCCGACTACATACACAAGGCACGTCGGATATTGTAATCGAGTGCAAAACAAATCAGCTGGTCGATTAGCATCGGTGCAGGAAAGGTTCTGGGTCTCGATGCTGCATCAGGACTAAGAATGCGGAGGAAAGGTAGTCGGTATAAAATGGTGGGTTGGGAGATAGGTTGACCGAGGAGGGGTGAGAGTGATTGGCAGATGGAGACACGTTGTGCAGGCTGCGATGTAGATTTCGGATATAGAGTCAGTTGGGTGATAGGTGGAAGGACAGTGGAAGAGAAAGAGAAAGTACTGGGACAGATGGCGGCAGGTGAAGGTTGAGGGGGAGGGTGGAGGTGGAAATGGAGGCTGGAGAGTGATGAAGGTGTCACAGAGGATACAAATGCTGGGATCGAATAAGGATCATAGTTTCTAATTGAACCTTTTATGTGCACGGAACCAGATGACCAGGCGATCCTATAGGATCAGTATATGGGTAGTAGATGGATGGAACCAGGAGAGGGCGGCATTGAGACACAGACTTATACAGCACAGTGATAGACCCGTAGGTCCAAATTGTCCCGTCCTATCTGAGTTAGTCCAATTTGCGTGCGTTGGGTTAATATCCCTCTAAATCTTTATTATCCTCGTACTGTTCTAAATGTATTTTGGACATTATAATTGTATGTACCTCCACAGTTTCCTCATGCAGTTCATTCCATATACCCACCACACTCTGTATGGAAAACCTATCCCTCGGGCCCTTTAAATATTATCTTCTCATCTCATCTTAAATATATATACTCTGGTTTTATATTCCCCTGCTCATGGAAAATGGCTGTGAATAACCAATACATCTAGACACCACGAGATTTTATAAGATCACTACTAAATGTTCTATGCTCCTAGAAAAAAAATGAACTCACAGCCTATCCATTCTCAACTCTCAGCTGTTTAGCCGCAGTACAAATCCTGAATACTTCTGTACTATATCCAACTTAATGACATCCGTCCTATAGCTGTGCGAGAAGAAATGCATACAATACTCCGCCTGCATTCTCAC
The DNA here is from genome assembly GCF_053455715.1 of Rhinoraja longicauda. Classification (NCBI taxonomy): domain Eukaryota; kingdom Metazoa; phylum Chordata; class Chondrichthyes; order Rajiformes; family Arhynchobatidae; genus Rhinoraja; species Rhinoraja longicauda. The sequence goes on from NC_135966.1 coordinate 33,883,075, forward strand.
CAACAACTAGGCCAGTTATAATCTGACGTCCCAACTCTTGTACTCAATATCATGACGAAGGAGAGCCTGTACGACGAATGCCCTTTTCTCCACCTTGTTTAAATGTATCGCCACTTCTAGGAAATTTGGGGCTTTAGGTTTTTCTATTCTCTCGTGTTCCTCTTGCTATGACTTATACTGTGAAAGTCCTACCCTGGTTTCACTTACGTAAATGCAACACCGCATACTTTTCCGAGTTAAGGTTTATCTGCAATTCAGGTGCACATTTCTCTACTTCATCTCAAATAACCTTCTCCATTCCAATACCCCACAAATTTTGTTGCCATCCGCAAACTAACTAACCATGTCATATATATACTAATCAAAATCGTTAATGCGGATGACAGTAGACACACAATTCCCCGCATGGCACGCCAGTGATCACACGCCTTCAATCAAATCTCTAATGCCACCTTGACTTTGTTTGGTATAGACTGTGATAGCCGATACAGTGGATAGGATTTTGGGAACAGCAAATACGGAATTTGTTCCAAGCCTGTAAAAACAAATAACTGTAGATGCTGGTTTATACCAAAGATATAAAGTGCTGGAGTAAAGCGGGTCAGGCAGCATCTCTAGTCATCCATCCTTTTTCTCCAGAGATGCTGCTTGACCCGGTGAGTTAATCGGCATTTTATATCTATCTTTATTCCAAGCCTTCCCTGGTAGCGCGGCCAAAATCTTGCTCCATAACGACAATATCTGGATTTCTGCTGCTTTCCGACAGTCATTTTGAAAGTCTTGAAATTAATAATCTTCGCTAATAACTTGCATCAAGTCCTCATATTACATGGATCATTTCTGACTCTTCCTTCCCTCTTCTGGATGTGTGTCTATCTCAGGAGACAGTTACCACTGACATTGTACTGGAAACAAACTGACATGCACAGCTATCAAAATGACACAAAGCGCTGGATTAACTCGGCAGGTCGTTCAATTGAATTTGAGAACATGGATGGCTGACGTTTCGGGTCAGGCTTCTTCTTTAGACTGATTGCGGTATGGAGGAGGAAGAACTTGGAAGAGAGGAGTGAGAGAACAAAGCTTGGGATGTAACTGCTGGATAAAGGTTAAGGTGGAGTTGATAGGTTAATGCTAGGACAAAGGCCAGAGATGAAAAGACAGAGATTGTGAGAGAAAGGGTAATTTTTTAGCACAGAGGGCGGTCTGTATATGAAACCAGCTGCTGGCGGAGGTACTTGAACCAAGTATTATGGCAACGTTTAAGAAGCACTTAGACGGGTACATGGATTGGATAGGTTTAGAGATTAATGAAAGAATGAATCAATTAATTAGTTGATTGGTCTAACGCAGTCAGTTGGGACTGGTGTGGATGGGGCATGTTGGTCGTCGTTTGGGAGGTTTGTCCGAATGCCTGTCTCTACGTTATATGACTCTATGGCTCAGTTGAATATACCCTCTGCATGTGAATTTCGTAACCCGATGTGAAGGTTCTCACTCAATGTTGACATAGACATTCAGAAATACAGGTCTAATTCGTCATCTCTCGCCCACCCATGCTCACATGGCCGTGAAGGCTATCGCACGCGCAATTGTTACCAAGCTCGAGGACTAATTTAACAACTTAAATGCTGACAAAATAGCTTGGTTTGCAGGGTTAAGTACAAGCATGCACAATTTGGGCGGAACAGCAATGATGGCTTCTGCCGCACAGCTCTTGTGATACATGGCCAGTCCTGAATTCTAGTGCTGAAAATGGGGGATTTGCACACATTTACATATAAACAAAATTGCTACTATCCTGAAAAAAGTTCGCATTTTCCAATTCCTGATCGACTTCTGGGTAACGTTCTTCTCACTGAATATGCCTATTGGTTAGATTTGTGACATATTCACCAACCGACAAAGATTCATTGTTTCTATATTAAATATATGAACTTAACCGCATTTGGACGAAACCGAAAATGCTTTTTTTCATTTTTAAAAAAGAATTCCAATGAAATTCAAAATGTTGTGAGAAAATTAATAACATTCTCTCATTGATATTTGCCAATATTTCATTAACATGAAATCCCTTTCAGAATACGTCTATAAATAATTTCGTACAATATTTTGGAAACATATTTTGATTTGAGCGGTGTTGAAAAGATGCAAGAATGCATTTCTAGCGGAGAATGGAAATATAGTATCAAAACAATGGTGATGTGAATAAAATGCTGGTAAATACAAATAATTTACGGTATTCACTGGATTCATTAATCAACGTCGACATGTTTAGTTTTGTCAATGTCCGGTTCTGGATATTTTCCGTTGCGCAATCTTAAATAAGATGATCGGAACATTACAAATAATTTGGAGACTGACTTGCTTTAAGAATGTGTCCTGCAATTATTGGCTGGAACTCTTCGTGTCGCTGTCTACCAATAGGGAGCGTCGAGACTGTGAGAGATCGACCCTGCCCACCGTCTGGTAAACACAGAGCACAATTGAAGAAGCAGACGCAGCCTGGGGTTTCACTGATCGCACTGATTCAGGACAGCTACAAAGACATTTTGCTTTCCTCGCTTCAATATTTCTACATTGACGCTGTAAGTTTTGAAGAGTGGAATACATTCGTATATTGAAGCAAATGTACTTGCAGCAAAATGGCGAACGCATTGATGAACGGTGCATCATTCATTTTCCTTCTTTGCGCGTCGACCATGGTTTCGGCAGAGCTTCGCTACTCGATACCCGAGGAAACTGATCTCGGGACGTTTGTCGGGAATATCGCTGAGGATTTAAGATTAAATGTTTGGGAGTTATCGGTTCGGAAATGCAGGTTGGTGTCCGATCAAATGAAGCAATACCTGGAGGTAAATGAGGACAATGGCGATTTATTTGTCAGTGAAAGAATTGACCGAGAGCATCTGTGCAGACAAAGTCTTGCCTGTTCCCTTTCTTGTCAAATTGTGCTCTACGATCCTGAGGAAATGCACAGTGTAACCGTTGAAATCTTGGACATAAACGATAATTCCCCAATCTTTCCGAACGATGAATTCTCCTTGCAGATCAGTGAGCTCAGTACACCGGGTGCGCGCTTCCCGTTGAAGAGCGCGCGCGATCCCGATGTTGGTACAAATACAGTTAACACTTACGAGATCGGTCCAAACAAACACTTTAGTATTAAGGTGCAGTCAAGACGCGGAGGGAGTAAGACTGCCGAGCTGCAATTGGAAAACCCGTTGGACCGTGAACAGCAGGCAACCTTTCAACTCATGTTGACCGCCCATGACGGTGGTACGCCATGCAGATCAGGCACGGTTCTGATTATTATAGCTGTAGTGGACGTGAACGACAATGCTCCTGTATTCGTTCGTGAATCCTACACCGCAAACATAGCAGAGAACGTCCCAAAAGGAACACTGGTCACCACAATCAATGCTAAAGATCTGGACGAAGGCAGCAATGCTGAACTCACCTACAGTTTCACAGATCACGTTCCTCAATTGATTCGAGAGTTGTTCAGACTGGATTCGCAAACCGGACAGATCAGGGTTGAGGGAACGCTAAACTTTGAGAAATCCTCTTATTACGAATTTGATGCGCAGGCAGTGGACAATGGTTCATCTGCTTTGACGGCACACACAAAGGTCATCATCACATTATCTGATGTGAACGACAATGCTCCTGTAATACACGTAATCTCGTTTTCCAGCACTGTTCAAGAAAATGCGCAGCCTGGGACGATGGTTGCTACAATTAGGGTAACCGATTCGGATTCTGGGGAAAATAGCAAGATTCATTGCCAGATACCCAAAGAGTTTCCGTTCACCCTTCAAGCAGCTTCGAGGAATGACTATAGGTTGGTTACTCATGAAGGTTTGGATCGTGAAACAACCGCAAAGTTTAACATCTCTATTTCGGCCTGGGATAACGGTTCGCCTCCTCTTTCAACACAAAGATCTATCTTGATTCTTGTGTCTGATATAAATGACAACGCGCCTCAATTCACACAATCATCATATAACGTGTATGTCACGGAAAACAATGCGCCCGGATCTTCCATATTTTCTGTTTCTGCATTAGATTTGGACATTGATAAAAACGGTGAGGTGATATATACTGTTCAGGAGAGAATGACAGATCAGCGTTCTGCATCCAGATTTGTCACCATTAATGCAAAAAATGGCAACATTTATGCATTGTTTTCTTTTGACTATGAGTATCTGAAACACTTTCAACTCAATGTTCAAGCTCACGACTCTGGATCTCCCCCAATGAATAGTATTGCTACCGTAAACGTAATTATTTTGGACCAAAATGACAACATTCCAATAATTGTTTCACCTCTGATATTGAACGGATCAACATCAGTGGAGATTGTGCCTCAGTCAGTATATCCAGGCTATTTGGTCACCAAGGTAAGCGCGACAGATGCAGATTCTGGTCAAAACGCAAGACTTTCCTATCAGTTACTGGAAATCGCTGATCCCATTCTGTTCACTGTGGGGGTTCTCTCCGGTGAAATCAGAGCAACTCGAAGTTTGAGAGACGAAGAGCTGATCACAAACAGAATAGTCGTCTGTGTGAGTGACAATGGACAACCGAGCCTCTCCAGTACAGCGATAATATTTTTCTCAATTCTGCCCAACAGTACGGTACCACCTTATGAAAGTTCAATCGAGCTGCGAGAATGGAAAGGTATTCCCAACCTTAATCTCTATTTAGTCATAGTCTTGGGTTCCACATCTTTCCTGTTTCTGGCGACTATTATTATTTTGGTGATGCTCAAATGTAAACAAGATAGAAATATTGACGAAGTTTACAGATCGAGATTCTGCTGTTCTGATCCCATGAATTTGGAAAACGCTTTTAATGCGAGTAGTAATGTAACCGAAGATTCAAATCATGTTAGATCTGGTCATTCTGAAGGTTATCGTTACACTGTATGTTTATCACCAGAATCTTCCAAAAGTGATTTTTTATTTTTAAAGCCCTGTCATTCTACCTTGCCTTTCAACGAGCTGAGTGTCTTGCAGAACAGTAGACCATAAGAGTAGAAACAAAAAAAATAGATGCTGGTTTACAACAAAAGACACAAAGGGCTGCAGTAACTCAGCGGTTCAGGCAACACCTCTGGAAAACATGGATAAGTGAACTTCGGGGCCGTGGCGCATCTTCAGACCCAAGAAAATAACAGTTTAAAGTGGCGGAGAATTTACTCTCACTGAGTTCTATTTGTTAATCATCGAATTAATCCGTATGTTTAGCAGGCTTGGCTTAATGACCACGAATTACCTGGTGAACTGTAATTGCTTCATTCTGTTATTGCGATCTGTCAGATATTTGTTTGCCTCATTCTGCCGATTATGATATTGCGCATGCTGTAAATGCTGACAATTTTTGCTTTTTGATACACTTTTCAATACATTCGTGTGTAATCCATTTCTCCTCATGATACACATACACATTAAGTGATAGTGTTGTTATGTCATAGTTTCGTGCACGGATAACTCCAACGTTAACAAAGTATAAGCATGTAAGTGAAAATAAAGCCTACCTTCAAGGTGACACGAGAAAGCTCATTTTTGGGTTTCCTTCGTTTGGTCAGCAGAACATTGAATATTTGAGCATGGAACATTTAAAATAACTACATCCATACCGAACTGTTAAATACTATATAAAAATATTTCCCAGGTACTTTACATATTGAATATGACAGACCAATTAATTCCTCCATAGCTTGATTAGTACACATCACGTTCAATAAATGCACGGTATTCGCTATTCCTGGGGGTGTCTGCAGGTGTGCGGTGTGTTGCATTATTTTTCGTGATCTTACCCGCTAACCCTTTGCTCTCGCAAATAGCCGCAGGATATGAACTTGACAATGGTTGCCTAAAACATTTCCAGAACCTAATTTCTGTTTGGATATCACCATATTTGTTGACTATTGTCTTACTTATGCAGTTATAAAAACATGTCTCAACCATTGGCCGCACCATTCTCTCAATTTTCAACCTAAAATCGCTTCAGGAATTACCCTCATATTTATTTCTATAAGAATATCTCAGTACCTCATGTCTGTCTCGGCACTAAATCTCCCTTGCGACCTCCACTTTTCATCTTCACTCTCTTGCCACAAACTCTTGATGATATTGTTTCTGGTGCCTCGTTTACGTTTTGCATATTGCTGCACCACATGCCCCCAAAGAACAGGTTTATTCTCAATTTGTCAGCGAGTCCTTCGTCGAAGCTTAAAACAGTTTCTTGTTCTGTTATACAAGGACATATTTGCATGACATTGTATCTTCTCAAGGAAGTGCTTGTTCTGCGGTTATATTGGCATATAAGGCATAAAACATAGGAACGGAATTATGCCATGACGCCCATCGAGTCGACTAAGCCACTCAATTATGGCTGATCTATTTTCCCCTCTCAACATCATTCTCACGCCTCCTCCCCGAAACCTTTGGCATCCTTCGTAATCAAGAACATATCCATCTCGGATTTAAAAATACCCAAATGTCGGCCTCCACGGCCGTCTCTGGCAATGAATTCCATAGACTGATGACTTTCTATAGTGTATCATTTTATGCTGAGGCTATGCCCTCTGGTTCTGGACACTCCCATTACCTGAAACATCCTTTCCACGTCCACTCTATCTTGACCTTTCAGTATCCGGTGGATGTCAATGAGACCTACACCCCAATCTACCCATTCCTCTAAACTCCAGCGAGTACAGGCTCGAAGGCTACAAACTCTCCGCATACGTTAAGCCAATCATCCATGGGACAATTTCTTTCTCACTAATACACCACGCTGATTTAATCTCTCGTATTTGCAAATCATGACACGATTTATTGAAAGTACGTATCGTGTGCCTATAGATTCCCGCTGACTGGTTAGCACGCAACAAACGCTTTTCTCTGTCCCTCGGTACATGTGACAGTAAACTAAACTCTATTCAATAGATTTAAGTTTGCATTTTCTAAATCCACTCAGAAAACGAGATTAGGTGAAAACTGACAAAATTCAATTTGCTGGCAACCAAACTGCCTATGTTATTTTGCCAGTGCTGTGTCAAATACTACGTGCAGGTTGCATACACCATCCCGCTGTTTGGTTGTGGTCTGTGATTTGTTAAAATGCAGTATGAGGACAGGAAACAAACAAGAAGTCCGCAAAGCGAATCAAATAATGTCCATCTTATTTGTCCCCCCCCCCCACATTTGTTTTTTGAGCTGGCCGGCTCTGCTGTAATGTTATCTCGGTGTTCCTGCCTCATTTGCCACTCTTCGATCTGCTCTACCTTCCCAACATACTAACTTCGCTCTTCGCCTTAGTTCTTCAAACTTGATTTCATAGCTATTGCGCGCAATTATGTTTTTTACTCTAATGGCCCTCACGAACCTATCAGGCGTCACCTTCTGCCACTTTTTTTTTAGATTTGTGCCTTTCTCCTGAACTCTGCCTCTCCGAATTAAAAGTAAATTATTCTCTCACAAATCCAGTGAAAATCTACCCTAGATCTTGGTGAAAAAGGACGCAATGTACTGGAGTAACTCAGCGGGTCAGGTATCATCTCTGGGCAACATGGAGACTACATACAAGAGATGCGATTGTTTTCCGGATCGTATCTCTTTAGTCGCTCTGCGGCCTAACATCACGGAGCTGGAGGTCTTGCCTGGGACCAACCTTGAGTTCCCGCGGGGGGACATCATCTGAGCCTGCGATCTCTTGCCTGGTGTCGACGCTCCAATGCAGCCTGCGGACTTTAACATCAGGAGCTCGCAGTCTCGGGTTGAGACCGGTCGGGAGCTCCAAAAGCTGCACGAGGTTCGACTGGTCCCGACCGGGGGTAGATCGCCGGCGCGTGGGAGCTGAGATTCCTCCCCGATTAAGGAGCTTGATCGCCCCGACGAGGAAGGCTCGCCGCCGGCTGCGGGAATCAAGATCATTCCGTCAACGGAAGGTTAGAGCCCCCGACCGCTGGAGGGCAAAGAAGGGAGAGATTTAACTATTATTTCACCTTCTATCACAATGAGGAATGTGGAGGAGTCACTGTGGCGGATGTTCATGTTAAAATGTATTTTGTGTGTCCTGTTGCTTTTTATTGTTATGACTACGGCAAATGAAGTTCCTCGTATGTTGCAAAACATACTTGGCTAATAAAGTTTTATTGTGATTTGTGATCAATCGGTCTAAGTTTAATTTCCTGAGATGTAATTACTTCATTGTAACAAAAGGTATTTCCTCTCATGCAACCCTAAATCTATACACCTGAACAAAGTTTTTCCCCCCATCAGAACACAGTTTGATTAAAAAACTGTAAAATGTTATATTGTTCTCACATCATGATAAATAAATATGGGCGGTTGTTGATGTCACGGTTGTAATGATGAGGGCCTAATGATTTTGTCTAAATAAATACAAGCACATTTAGAATAAGGTGAAAATGCAAAACTTCCTCTTGTATGCTCGTGTCTGAAGATTTCCGTTGCACAACTTTAAATATATTTTTTTGCTAGCCATCCAGCTTTAAGACCATTTGCTGCAGTAATTGGTTGGAACACTTTGTGTCGCTGTCTACCAATAAGGGACCGAGACTCTGCAAGAGATCTACCCACCTCTCTCGCGTGATGAGCAGAGTAGCGCCAGAGAGAGAGAGAGAGAGAGAAAGAGGCAGTGCTTGCATTTTCTCCTCGCCTTCAGAAACAAAAAACGCTGGCTGAAATCTATGTTTCGATTTGGAGTTGTATTTTCACGGATAACCGGCGTGTCATCTTCGAAACACAAATCGCTGCCATTCAATTGCCGGTATTTACATTTTTTTATAGCAAACGTATTGTACAAAAATGGCGTACACATTCTGTTGCGGGTCGTCTTTTGCTTTCCTGCTTTATGCGTTGGACCTGGTTGCAGGACAAATACGCTACTCCATTCCAGAGGAGCTGGATATCGGGGCCTTTGTTGGTAATGTCGCAGAAGATTTAAGCCTAAACGTCGGTGAATTATCGGCTCGCGGGTGTCGACTGGTCTCCGATGAGAAGATTCAATTAATTAAGGTTAATCAGGAAAATGGCAATTTATTTGTTTCTGAGAGAATCGACAGGGAACAGCTATGCGGCCGTAGCTCTACTTGCTCTCTTTCTTTTCAAATAACGCTCGATCATCCTGTGGAAATTCACCGCGTTCAGCTGGAAATAATTGACGAAAATGACCATTCACCTACTTTTGCAAAGGGTGAATATGCTCTCCGGATTATTGAGGTAATTGCGCCCGGGGCACGTTTTCCTCTCGTGAGTGCGCACGACCCAGACGTGGGGAGAAATAGAATCACCGCTTACGAGATCAGTCCCAATGAGCACTTTACTCTCAAACTGCATACAAGGCGGGATGGCAGTAAGGTTGCTGAGCTGATACTCGTGAAACAATTGGACCGTGAGCAACAGTCAGTGTTTCATCTTGTACTGACGGCGATTGATGGTGGTACTCCGCCGAGATCCGGCACTGCTCAAGTTACAGTGACTGTTATGGACGCAAATGATAACGCACCTGTATTTGATCACGAAATATACAAGACTAATATAGGGGAAAACGCACCTAATGGAAGGCTCGTGATACAGATACATGCCGGCGATTTAGATGAAGGCATAAATGCTCAGCTGACGTATTCATTCACGAGCCACACTTCACCAACGGCTCGAGATTTGTTTAAATTGGATCCGATAACAGGAGAGATCAAAGTTCATGGAGTCCTCGACTTCGAAAAATCAGATATATTTGAACTTGATGTCGAAGCTGTGGATCAAGGTGCATATGCAATGACCGGTCGTACACAAATTATCGTGGAGCTAATTGATATGAATGATAACAGCCCTGAGATTGAGATAACGTCAATATCCAGTGCCGTCCCCGAAGATGCACTGATTGGGACCCTGATAGCTGGAATCAGCGTAAGAGACGCCGACGTTGAACAAAACGCGCAAATTTGGTGTGAGGTTAATACGGATATATCTTTTAAGCTTCAAATGACTTCAACTGATAGCTATAAATTGATTACAAACGGCCCTTTGGATCGGGAGTTTATTGCGCTTTACAACTTATCCATTTCGGCACGTGACAGAGGTTCTCCTCCTCTTGAAACAACCAAAAATATATTAGTTTCAATTTCTGACATAAATGATAACGCGCCAAGGTTTACGCAGTCTTCGTATAACGTGTTTGTGACGGAGAACAACATTCCTGGTGTTTCCATATTTGTGATTACAGCTTTGGACCCAGATATTGATCAGAATGGTGACGTCTCCTATACGCTGCTGGAATATCAGGCAATAGAAACTCCAGTGCCTTCTTTAGTTATGATTAACTCGAAGAGTGGGAATATATATGCGCTACGTTCCTTTGATTATGAACAACTGAAGAATTTCAGGATAATTATTCAAGGTCAGGATGCAGGATCACCTACCCTGAGCAGCAATACCACCGTTAATATAATAATCCTGGACCAAAATGACAACGCTCCGATCATTATTTCTCCCTTCGCAGGCAATTCGTCGCCCTTGGAGATCACGCATCACTCTTTATGTTCAGAGTGTGTGGTTGCTAAGGTAATCGCAACTGATGCCGATTCTGGCCAGAACATGCGGCTTTCCTATCATTTGTTACACGCCAGTGATCCTGGTCTGTTTAATGTGGGGCTGCTCTCCGGAGACATCAGAACAACCAGGAGTTTCAACGATCAAGATAGTACGATGCAAAATGTTGTCGTCATGGTAAAGGACAATGGAGAGCCGAGCCTCTCCAGTACAGCTACTATATTATTTACTATCTTGGCGAATGCCACTGACTCAAGCGCACATTCATTTCTAGGTAACCAATCCAGAAACCCTTCACATCTTTCGAACTTGAATGGGTATTTGATCATCATTTTTGGATCCACGTCCATTATATTTCTCGCGACCATTAGTCTTCTCCTGGCATTGAAATGCAAACAGGACAGAAACTCGGGTTTTAAATCTTTCTGCGGACGGAGGAATGCAAGCGAAGTGCTTCGAAAGAGAACTACCCAAAGTGAATTTATCGGTCATTGTGAAGGCAGTCGGACCCTTCCCATTTCTGAGGCATATCACTATACTGTCTGCCTGTCACCGGAATCATCCAAAAGTGATTTTTTGTTTCTAAAACCTTGCAATGCATCCTTGCCTCTCGATGAATTCAGTGCCCGCGAAACTAATGTAAGAATATAGCAAACATTGAAGATAACACTGACATACGTCAAAATTTTCTGTAATCGCTGCTCACTGTCATTCTGTTTACCTATGCGCATGATAAGCCCACACGGATATCGGTAGTAAAACTGATTGCTGCTTGCTATATGTTAGTGTCCTGGACTTTGTACGACAAATATTGTTCCCATACATGGCTGTCTGCTTAATGGTATTCATGCTTTGCCAATCTTCACTCTTATCCAGAACCAGTTTATCGCAATATTCGCACGTGTAGCCAATGCCAATATTAAAACGTGTATGTGCGCATAAAGCTATTTAAGTAATATGCTCAAGTTTTTGGTATGAACTTGGCATTTGTCATCTGATGTGTATTATTAGCATGTTGTGTGCATGTCTCAGCGAAACAGATCTGTACGGGATAGATAGAATTGAAGCAAGAATTAATTGCGATTTTTATTTCTGGATGCAAGAATGAGCATGAATTGGTCAATATTTATATTACTAGGCCTACCTTATGTTTTATATAGCCGCTAGCATTGTCAAGATTAAGAAAACATCTAAAAGTAATGTAACCATAATCCTTTGGTTCGTGTAAATGACAGTTGTTCTAGATACTTGAAAAATAAAATGTTAAAATGTTTCATAGATGTAGCGGTTCGATGTCGGTGCTGTCAGATACTGTCATATACCAACACATAATACATTGTTACGTTTTGTCGTCGGAAACGAATGGGCAGAGATCATATCGATGAAATAATCATAAATTATTTTAAATGTCAATGCCCAATTCGTAAAATAAAACCTTTAATCGATGAATCAAAAGATGCATCGTAGAGTCTTCGGTGAGGATCTCTGACTGACGTCCTCATCCAAGAAACCATCGATCTGCATCTCAATCCTTGACATCTCACCTTCCTTTGCGTTTACAATTATTCTTGATTGATTCTGTGAAAGGTTTTCGATTTGTAATTTTTAGAACAGTTGATTTGACATTATGGCACATTGGTCGATCTAGGTAACACCCAACGTGAAGGAGAATTAATGCTGATAATTGATAGTCCAAGATGGAAATGCACCAATGAAGTATAAATAACGTGAATGTTGTTTACTAAAGAAGTTATATTTCAACTGTAATACTAAATGTAGTTGGAAGAATGGCCATATTGCTGGAATTATGACGGACTGAAAGAAATGCAACATTTTGGAAAATAGCAAAGCATAATAAATAGTTGCAAAAGTACGCAAAATGCAAATAATTCTTAGTGTTACGACAAAAAGACTATTAGCAGAAATCAACGTTAAAAGGTTAAATGTAACGGCATAGGCATCGTTCTGCCATAGATCAATACCATAACTTTACGCTGTTCGGCGTTGCCTTTAACTTTATTTTAGTTTGCCTATATGGATGGACTACAAATAGAAACATGGATGAGGCTTTAAGATAGGCACGCAGACATGCAGGGAATTGAGTGACATGGATCACATGCAGGGTGATGAGATTAATTTCCTTTGGCATCATGTATAGCAGTAACACTATGGTCCAAGACTGCTGTTCTCTATTCTATTTAAATATGGTAAGAAAACACTTTGTTGTCCCCTTTGTCCATGTGTAAGACGTGTGACATTACCGGCCATTGTGATGGAGACATGAACTCGAATCCCAAAACAATTTAAAGTAATTTGTATTCAATTAGGTAAATATGGAATAAAACTGACATCAGTATTTAAAAAAAAAAAGATAATGGATTGTCGTAAAAGGCCACTTGCTTCATTAACAGGCATCACTTGCAGAATTCAGCCCAGGGGTATTATTGATTATTATGTGTGAGCCATTCTTAGGGGGTGGTGGGGGGGAGGGGTGGGAGTGGTGGGAGGGGAGAGGGGGTATCGGGGTTGACGTCTGTATTAGAAACGCGATAAATTATTTAAACTGTTCGTATGTATTTGTAAACACTGGTGTAACGAACACCATTGTCTTCAAAAATTTCAGGCTACTGATTTATATGGGAGACCAACTAAGAGGTAATGACAAGTCATCTTTTCTATTGATACTTGTACGAAAATACAATGTTAAATAATGTAACTGAATTGCGCCGAAACCAGCCATAAAGCGTAGGACGTCCTCAGTGTTGTACCATTTAAAAACACATGGTGGAACAATAGTTAAATGTTATATTAAGATTAACGGAAGATTGCATGGAACTCCCAGGATGAGATCAGAGGATGGATCCAAAATGGCCCTCCTGCAAATAAAACGATGGGCACATTTCTATTGCCAATCATATTGAAAGAGTAGGACTGTGAGATCTGGTCCACCAAAGAAGCTATTTGAATATTTAGTGTTGGACGTGAGCTGTCAAAATTATTGATTGTGCAAATCAAACATTCAAGCCTCACTACTTCAATGAAACATCCAACAACTGGCGAACATCCTTCTGTTCCATTCCCGAACCGATGCTATACCTTGATCACTTGATTTTTTTGTATTGCATTACCGGGCAATGTTGCCGCTTTGCAATAATAATAATTACTTCCTGGAACGCATTTTTTTTTACAACGGTTTGCTTCCAACTACGATTGGGTAATGCGTGTCTGTGGATTTGGATAACGCCACGGTCTGTGACGAGTGGCTCTTAATAATGCGTAAACATCACCCAGCCACCTTGCGACCTGGGAGACAGAAGCAACTGCATATATTGGAATCTTAAGTAAAACAGAAAGAAATTGAGTAACTCAGTTGGTCAGGCAGCATCTATGGAAGGAATGGATAGTTGACGTTACGGGTCGGGGCATTTTTAGAGGGGGAAAATCGGAAAAGAGAGGTGGGGGCGGAATAAAGCCTGGCAAGGGATAGGTGGACATAATTGTGGGGAGAGGCGTAGTGATCTAGTGAAATTTCTGATTCAAAGACCTCCTTATAAAGAAAAGTACATCATCCCACCCGGGTTGTCCATCCCTGTGTATTCCACGAAGGCCAATATTCATATTCTACTTCCTCCAGGAATTCCAAATTACAGTTCTGAAATTGCACTTGAGTTCCTCCAGTAGATGTTCCATTTCTCCTTTAACAATGCAGTATCTCTCACTATTTGCCTATGCTGATTCCTTCAACTCCAGTGCCAATACGTCCAAATCTCCCTCGTCACTTTACTCTTTGGCTATTCGCTTTGTACTAATCTGCGTATGCTCACCTAGCGAACATCCCCCATTTATACGGAGTTGCTCAGATCCTTGACGAATTCGCCCTTTTTAATGTTTAATACTCCTATCTGCGTTTCGTCCAGCTGTCCCACGGCTGCGCCTTATGTCTACCTGCCTTAGTTCGCAAATTGCTTATCCTTTCTCGGTTTCAGTTATTTTTCTTCTGTACTCCTGGCTGACACCTTCATGTCCGCTTGCAAGTATTCCCATGTCAATTCTAGTAAGAAATACAAGTCAAAGAAGCTAAAGAAATACAATATTACGAGCACGCGTATTTACCTTGTGCCTCTGCAAAGGCTTTCCTCCACATTCCCGCATTGCTCTGGCATTCGAAACCATACACCCCTCTCCCCCACCCCCACCCCCCACCCACCCCCCGTCAAAAATATACTTAAATATACTAAAATATACTAAATATTTACATATACTTCGCCAATCTCCGTCGTTTTCTGTGATGCTTCGTAATCCTGTCGTCATTGCCCAATTTGTTCACCTAATTTGACTGCTGAGCTTGCTGCGTTCGTAATGTGTCATTGTCGAATACCGGACGATTCCCCAACACTTGTGACTGGCAATACATTAACAACATTGCCATCTTCCTGACAATTTTGCACTGCATGTCCTCAAACGTCGCAGAAATCCAACAGGCAAATTCGTACCCGTGCAAATCAAGAAAGAGATCTAATGTGATGCTCCATTATCAGCAATGTGATCGAAATTGCGGCCGCCAATACGATTGAATGGCATTAACTCAACATCATCCTGAACACATGCCTGGTTTGGATGTTGACAGGTGCACCGTACTCTAGATTTCATCACAACAGCTGCACTGGGGGTGGACATCCTGAAAGGCTAATCCAGTGGCACAATGTAAGCAGAGTTCACAAATAAGAAATATGGTATTAGTGCGATGCTGCTGGACAATGGGTTGTCAGGTAGCACGCAAAAAGGAGTAAAACACCATTTGTAGGTCCTGAAAGATTTCCCAGCAACAAAGTTTTGTTGTAAGTGACTTTAATTCTCCCAATATTGCCCGTGTTCGCAGCATCCGGGGGGGATTATTGATAGTCGAACCAGGTAAGGGACCATGCTAGACGTTTAATTGACAAATGTGGCTGGAGGGGTTGGGGAGGGGAGGTGATTACAGGTTCAGAGGGAGATCGTTTAGGCAACAGTGATCATAAATCGGTACATTCCCTGGTAGTTATGGATAAAGATAAGAATGGAAATCGGGGGGAACTGCTAGATTGGGATGTGACTGCTCACAATAGTTTTGTTTTGAGAATCGTTGGAGCGTCGATTAAGGTGTCGCGGTTTCTAGGTAAGTTCATATTTGACACATTGGAATTCTTCAAATGCCAGCAGGTCAGAATTGGGGCAAAAAATGTTCATGCGAAGAAAGAAAAGGAAGATAAAGTGCAAAAAAAGTGGTTAACAGCAGGTGATATACATTCACTGCCGAGGGGAAAACATATGTAAGAGCTGGGAAGCTAAACTTGGAAGGGCCTTTGCAAAATATAAACATAGATCGGGAATCAGAAGGAATAAAATAGGCTACGAAATGGCCTTCGCTGGGAGGATCAAGGGCAATTCCGAAGCATTGTATGGATACATTACACAAGAGCTAGTTAAAGGGTGCACCACAGAAGGGCGAATAATATAAATTGTGTTTCCAGCCGGAGGAAGTAGGAAATCATCCTCTCCTTCAATGTCTGTAAGACGGAATGAGGTAGTTATGGACTTCAGGGAGCGTGGTGGAGCACATGCCCGAATCGGCATCAATGGCGCCGATGTGGAAAGCTTGAGAGCTTCAAGTACATTGGTGTTAATATTACCATCGATCCGTGATGGGCCAACCACTTTGAAGAGACAGCCACGAAGGCACTTCAATATGTCTACTGCCTTAGTAGACTGAAGATATTCGGCATGTTTCCAATGACTCTTACAAACTTCTACAGATGCGCATAGCCATGCTCACTATCCATAATGGGCTTTATCAGATGTGTGTAAATTCACCGCCGCGAAATGTCGCTAACACTGATAGATTGTTCACAGCTGAGATTATCATTGATAACATGAATGATAATAAACCGATATCTAATTGTGCGCTTTACTTAAAAACGCCCGCAAACCTGCAATGCTGATAACGATCAATGCGGATGATGTTAAGGAAAGCACTAATAATAATAATAATAATAATAATAATAATAATAATAATAATAATAATAATAATAATAATAATAATAATAATAATAATAATAATAATAATTATAATAATAATTATAATAATAATTATAATTATAATAATAATAATAATAATAATAATAATAATAATAATAATAATAATAATAATAATAATAATAATAATAATAATAATAATAATAATAATAATAATAATAATAATAATAATAATAATAATAATAATAATAATAATAATAATAATAATAATAATAATAATAATAATAATAATAATAATTACTTTATTCGTCCCACACGGGGAAATTTGCAGGGTTAAAGCAGCAAAGTGGATAGCAAAAATAAATAAGCATTCATTAAAAAAATAAAATAATGGTAATTATCTTTATTTACTAGTCTGCTGGGAGCAGTGCTGATCGTGCAGTCTGACGGCAGCAGGAAGGAAGGACCTTCGATATCTCTCCTTCACACACTTGCGGTGAAGACGTCTATCACTGAAAGAGCTGCTCAGTGCAGTGACAGTGTCCTGCATGGGGTGGGCGAAGTCGTCCAGCAGTGATGATAGCTTTGCCATCATCCTCCTCTCTCCCACCGCCTGCACTGAGTCGAGGGGGCATCCCAGGACATAGCTGGCCTTCTTGACCAGTTTATCCAGTCTCTTCCTGTCAGCTGTTGAGATGCTGCTGCTCCAGCAGACCACTCCTTAGAAAACGGCTGATGCCACCACAATGTCGAAGAAGCTCCTCAGGAGTGCCCCCTGCACTCCAAAGGACCTGAGTCTCCTCAGCAGGTACAGTCTGCTCTGGCCTTTCTTATACAGTACATTACTATTATCAGTCCAGTCCAGTTTATTGTTCAGATAAACACCCAGGTACCTTTAAGAGTCCACTCTCTCAATGTCCATTCCCTGGATGTTCACCGGTGTCGAGGGGGCGTGGCTACGCCTGCGGAAGTCCACCACCACCTCCCTGGTTTTCCCCGCGTTGATCTGGAGGCGGTTCCGCTGGCACCAGTCCACAAAGTCCTGGGTGAATTCTCCGTACACCCTCTCATCGTCATCTGTGATGAGGCCGACGATGGCAGAGTCGTCAGAGAACCTTTGCAGATAACAGTTGGCTGAGCTGTGCATGAAGTCCGCAGTGTAAAGGGTGAACAGGAAAGGAGCCAAAACTGTTCCCTGTGGAGCCCCTGTGCTGCAGACCATATTGAGATAAAACATATTTTTGCATGGCACATGTCTCAAAGAGTTCCGGAATTGATCTGATTTAATTAAAAACCTTGAAAGGAACAAGTTAAAGCGTAGAACGCTGATTAGCTGGATTAGGTCCATATAAGATTACAGAATACGTTAATGTTTATACTGATACATGTATTGGAAAGGCTAAAAGAAAGTAAAACATAGTTGACATGGAGGAGTTGGGACCAGAGCTCAGTATCTTGTTCTCTGTGACTCTAATTTCTTGGGGAATATTCCTTTTTGGTTAGGAAGGCAGTGAAAAAGATAGCTTATTAGCAAAGTTACTCACTTTTTAATGTTAAATCATGTACAATGCTACAATATGTGATAAATCCAAACCAGAAAAAAAAACGTTCCTCTTTAATGCCGATGCATAGTGTTCTGGCTATTTGATGAAATCATTGCGTAAAAATGAAATCAGTGCGTAATTGTTGATGGAATGAAATATTACTCGTCGTGCCAACTATATGGAGGCCTCGGGGTACTGCTTTTAATCAGTGCACCCGATACAGAAAGTGCGCGTTTTTACATTGTGGCTTTGGGCACATTACAATTGCAATTACTAGTCACCAGCGTCAACAGAGAAATAGGAGATTAAAACCAGTGGAGGTGCTGCAGAATCACAAGTAGCACCATAACTGTGGGTTGAATGTTAAATTAACTCAGAAAATATAAGATGACATTATATCTTCTGACGCGCTGACCGGTTTGAAGAACGGTCTTGACCCGAGAGGTCTCAATCCTTCTCTCCTTAGATGCTGCCTGTCCCGCTGAGTTACACCAGCATTTTGTGTCTATCTTCGGTTTAAACCAGCATCTGTATTTCCTTCCTACACATTACACATTAACGGTCAGGTGCCTAGACGAAAAGGTTATTCAAGTCTTTAAATAATCCGCTTTTCGTTTCTAAAGATGTTGTTTTATTTTATTTGTAATACAAAGTAAGGATACAGATAAAAATGATAAGAATGATCAGAGAACACTTTGCACCAAGGTAACCATTGGTATTCTATTTAATCCACAGAATAGAGCACGATGGGGTAAACAATTCAATTATTTGCAGTCGCTTTTTGAAGAGTTTTCCAGTCAAAATTTCACGTATTTTCTGTAATGGGATAATAAACCTGGCCAGTGATATATAGTTTAATTATCAATAGTAAGAATAAACTGCTTTTCTAAAACCATTTAGCTGTCAATCTTTCTTCATAAAATTCAACAGCACAGATCATTGTTTGTGCCAACTATTTGTTGCAAATTCTTGCACATTTTAAAATCGCTCAAGGAAGACAACATATTAGGTAAATTTACATCAGATAACGAACCGTCTTATGGGTGAACTTCAAGAATGTAATTAAACTGTTTTACCAATTAACTGGTTACTGCCACTGTTTTAATCTACTCTTGGAAATTAACCCCTATAGTTTGACTATCCGCCTCGATAACCATCTCTGCCTTTAAAACAAAAACGAAGGTAATTGTATAAATTGCGCAAAAATAACGACATAATTTAATATACCTATCATTTAACGAAAACCGAGTATGTTTAACATGTGGCTGGTAATATATTGTTCAGTTCATGAAATTAGCGGCTACGCAAAATATACTAAGTCTCGTTGGAATAAAAGAGTACAACGCTATGTCTTTTCAATTGTTATATCTCCCAGAATCTGCAATTAACGGCAAGCATATTCAAGGTAAAAGAATGAAGCAGATGCAATAAATGTCTGGGACAGCTCGCAGAGTTGTATTGCGACGGCAGATGAATGTAAAAATAGGACGTTGCACATCGGTTATGTGGGACAC
The DNA here is from genome assembly GCF_053455715.1 of Rhinoraja longicauda. Lineage (NCBI taxonomy): Eukaryota > Metazoa > Chordata > Chondrichthyes > Rajiformes > Arhynchobatidae > Rhinoraja > Rhinoraja longicauda. Next base: position 33,902,728 of record NC_135966.1, read on the forward strand.
TGGTGAGAGAAAGTCGGTAGGGCAGTGTTTACTGTTGGTTTCTATGTTTGGTGAATGTTAATGCACAGAAAGCAGTTCAAGGAAGGCTTTCGGGCCGTATACCTGGAATAGGCTGGACATTTGAGGAAATGTTATACATCTAGACACACAAGACGCCGAAGGGGTGAAGGTGGAGCGGCGGAGGGGGGGGGGGGGTGAGGATGAGTGTCTCGACAATATAGATATGAATATGATGTTTAATAATGTATGAGACTCCGTAACTGGGAGTCATTGCGCAGAGCTGAACACTCGTGTAGAAATGAAAACAATTTACTTTCTCTCAAGTATTCGCGAGTCCTTAGAATTCCTTCCGTAAAACTGGAAGAGATAAGTAGGTTATGGATAAGCAAGGGCGTTAATATGTAATGACCGTAGACAGGAATGCGTGGTTGAAGCGGCAAACTAGCCAGCCATGATTTTATTAAAAACGTAGTAGCTCTACAGTCCGGGGGCCTACTCCCTGTATTTCATATTCATAAGCAACAAACACGTTCCCGGGTGCATTGCTGAATGGCTGAAGATTTAGTCTAAATTAGATTTTTCTGGGTATCATTCTCATCTTTTTTGCAAACTTCACGTGTCGCACCACTTGAGAAGACCTAGGCCATGACATCGTGTCAACTAATAATTGGCATATGGTACATGTGCAATCCTGTATAAAGCGTCTGTTTGCCTTTCTTTTGTATCATATCTTATTCACTCTCAATTGAATTTGATTCAGTGAACTGTTTCTATTTGTCTGCAATTGTAGATAAAATGCATGTAAATATTTATGGAACAGGCCAGCTTTAAGATCAGTTGTTGCAGTTATTTGGGCGGAACACTTTGTGTCGCTGTCCACCAATAAGACGTCGAGTCGCTTTGAGTGATCTACCCCTTTCTTTTAGCAGGGAGACGCAGGAGAATCGAAGAGAGACATGGCTGTGTATACGTCTAAGCATTGAGAACATGTTCTGAATAACACTCTGGTTGCGTTTTAGTGTCTCGGCGCATTGGCATTTATTTGAACGTACGACTTATTTGACTCGGAGTACAGAATAATCTTACTGGTTGGTACAATTTTTATTCATTATAAAGCAAATTTCATCCTAGAACAATGGCGACTGCAGCCAGCGGCGCGGTGAATTTTATCTCTCTGCTCATTGTGTCGGGCCATGTTGCGGGACGAATTCGCTACTCTATTCAAGAGGAGCTGGAGCAAGGGGCATTTATTGGTAATATCGCCGAGGATTTAAACATTGGGATTTCGGATTTGTGGACAAGAACGTTCCGTCTGATTTCCGATGACACGAAAACATATCTGGCTCTAAACCTGGAGAATGGAATTTTATTTGTTCGTGAGCGAATTGACAGGGAACAGGTTTGTGGCAAAAACTTTCTTTGTTCCCTTGCCTACAAAATATCGCTGATTAATCCTCCGGAAATGCACAGTGTTGCCGTGGAAATAATTGATGTAAATGACAATCCACCTCGCTTTTCTAAAGGCGAATTTTCCTTACGGATTAGTGAATTACTTGCACCAGGAGCGCGCTTCCCACTTGAGAGCGCGCACGATCCGGATGTGGGCACAAACTCTATCAGCACTTACCAGATTAGTCCAAATGAATACTTTGATCTCAACGTGCAGAAAAGAAGTAATGGAGACTTAATCGCCGAATTATCATTGGAAAAATTGCTGGACCGTGAAGAACAGCCCGCCTTCTATCTTGTACTAACGGCCATTGATGGTGGGATTCCCCAGAGAACTGGCACTGCTCAAATTATCATCACTGTTGTGGATGTGAATGATAATGCCCCTGTATTTGACCATGAATTATACAGAGCTAACATACGAGAAAACACTCCCAAGGGTACGTTGGTGACGAAGGTGAGTGCTGTTGATTTAGACGAAGGTACAAATGGTGATCTCGTGTATTCTTTCACCAGCCACACGTCACCATCGACTCGAGAATTGTTCAACTTAGATCCTGTAACTGGAGAGATCAGAGTTGATGAAATAGTAGATTTTGAAAAGGCACATATTTATGAACTTGGTGTTGAAGCTACGGATAAAGGCCCATCCGCACTAGTAGGGCATACTATTATTATGGTTCGATTAATTGATATGAATGATAATCCACCCGAGATAGAGGTAACGTCTTCATCCAATACGGTTCCTGAAGATGCGCAAATTGGAACAATGTTAGCCGAAATCAGTATAAGTGATCCTGATTCTGGCGAAAACGGGCAAGTACAGTGCGGGGTTGATAAAAACATACCATTTAAACTTCAAAAGGGTTCAAGCAGCAACTATAATTTGGTGACGAGTGATACTTTGGATCGAGAAATGGTCTCAGTTTATAACATCTCAATTTCCTCCTGGGACTTAGGTTCTCCTCCCCTTTCATCAAGTAAGCATATACTAATCACCGTTTCCGACGTAAATGATAATGCACCGAGGTTTACCCAATCCACATACAACGTGTTCCTAATGGAGAATAACAGACCTGGTGCTTCCATATTTTCTGTTACTGCATTAGATGCAGATTTCGATCTGAATGGCATGTTAACGTATTCGATGATCGATAGCGCGATTCAAGATGTTTCAGCAACACATATTGTTACAATTAACTCAAAGAGTGGAATTATTTTCGCAGCGCGTTCTTTTGACTACGAAAACCTGAAGCAATTCAAGATCAAAGTTAAAGCTCAAGATGCTGGATTCCCCAGGCTGAGCAGCACAGCCATTGTAAATGTTATTATTTTGGATCGAAATGACAATGCACCAGTGATTGTTTCACCTTTAATGTGGAACAATACAGCATCATTGGAGATTGCTCGTCAATCGTTATATCCAGGATACTTGGTCACGAAGATAATCGCAAGTGATGCGGATTCAGGGCAGAATATGCGCCTTTCCTTTCAAATTTTGGAGGCCACCGACAAAAGCCTATTCAATATTGGACTACACTCTGGGGAAATTAAGACTGTGAGAAATTTTAAGATTGACGACGCTACCAATCAAAGGATGGTAATTCAGGTCAGGGACAACGGACAGCCGCGCCTCACTTGCACAGCCACAATCATTGTATCAGTTTTGGCGAATATTACTGAAAAAATGTCCTCAGAATTGCACCAACGTAGGAATGTTAATCAATTTTCCGGACCGAATGTTTCTTTAATCATCATATTTGGATCAACTTGCTTTATCTTTCTTGCCATCATAATTTTGCTGCTTCTACTAAAATGCAAGCAAAACAGGACCAACAACGTGGATGAGACCAGATGCTGCTTTCCCTGCAGAAAGTGGCACTCGACTGATGCTTTTAATCAGAGAGCGGTTCTTCGTGAAGGGTTACATTATAGTGGAGCTGCTCCAACTCTTCCCATATCTGGAACTTATCACTACGCAGTTGGCCTATCTTCTGAATCTTCTAAATGTGATTTCTTATTCCTCAAACCTACTTTGAATTCCAATGACGTGAATACTCGTAGTACCATCGGAAGAGAATGACATACATCACGGTTTGTACTGCGAGTAGGTTAGAAAATTTATGTATCCTGCAATTCTAACCAGGCTTCACCGATTCAAATAATATGACAGAAATACTTTCTATATAGCATAATGACAATGACTATGGGTGACTTAACCAACATAGCAAATAAATGCAGAGTAGGAATATGTCAGCAAATGCAAACTTTTAAATCGTCATTCTGACAAGCTTCACTCAATAACCCTTGCAAACTGATTTTCAGCAATCCCAAAGGAATGAATCTACATTGAAGACAGCATTGCAATATAAATGTTTTTAAAACTAGTGATCCTGATCAATGAGGGAGATGGGGTGTGACAGTGAGCGAGGATTGTGTCAGTGAGAGGGGTGGCGTGCGTTAGTGCGTGAGTGTTAGAGAGAGAGAGAGAGAGAGAGAGAGAGAGAGAGAGAGAGAGAGAGAGAGAGAGAGAGAGAGGAGTGGGGTTCAGAGTTTTGTGATCAAGAAATATCTTGAACACATTACTGGATCGGTGCTAATACTAAACTATTTGGTAAGAGTGTCACTAAATACAGAGATGATACATAATTACAGGAACTAGAAATTGGGGAAGATATATTAGACGTTCTAATCTCCCTGTCTCTCACTGACATATTCCAATTTCTTTGTCACTCAATTTTGCTCTATCTATCTCGCGTTGTTACACTCCACTTATCTCACACTGACACACTCCATCTCACTGTCACTGACACCCTCCATCTCCCTCCCACTGTCATAACCTATTTCTCTCCTTCAACGCTCTAGATGATGCCATCTCTATCATTCACTGACACACTCCAACCCCCTCTCTCAGTGATACATTTCTTTTTTCTCACTCTCTCTTTCTATCTTTTCTCTCTCTCGCTGTCTCTGTCTCCGTCTCTCTCTCTCTCTCTCTCTCCTCTCTCTCTCTCTCTCTCTCTCTCTCTCTCTCTCTCTCTCTCTCTCTCTCTCTCTCTCTCTCTCTCTCTCTCTCTCTCTCTCTCTCTCTCTCTCTCTCTCTCTCTCTCTCTCTCTCTCTCTCTCTCTCTCTCTCCCTCTCTCTCTATCTCTATCTATCTCTCTCAATAACGTACTCCACGTCTCTGTTATTGACATTCTACATCTCTTAATGACATAATCCATCTTTCACTGTAACAACATCTCTGTCTCTCACAGACACACCCCATCTCTCTCACTGACACGCTACACGTCTCTCTCACTGACACTATCTCTCCTTCATTGACACAATCCTTTTCTTCCCCATCGACACAATCATTCGATGTTGGATTGCAAAATATGTCATCGTCCGTAAGCAGGTGCAGTGTATTTTTAGAGTATTACTTCCTGCGGCCAATATGGTACCAGAGATTCATGCTAAATGTGATTGTTAGGATACAAAATCAGTAGGAAGCTTCGTTCTAATGTCGATTTATTTTTAGAGTTGTTGGCACATCCAGAAACCTGCAGGGACATTGTTCCAGCTCATTGCGGAAGAGTCATAGATGTCATGGGGACATAGAGTCCTACAGCGTGGAAACAAACCCTTCGGCTCAACTTGCTCACACCGACCAACATATCCAATCTACAATTGTCCCATCTGCCTGCGTTTGCCTCATATCCCTCCACTATTGTCCCATCCATGTACCTGTCTCAATGTTTCTTAAGCGTCGCGATGGTCCCTGCCTCAACTACTTCACCCGGCAGCTCGTTCCATACACCTACCACCCTATGTGTGAAAAAGTTACCCCTCAGGTTCCTATTAAATCTTTCCCCCTCTCACCTTAGACCTATGTTCCCTGGTTCTGGAATCCCATACTCTGGGTCAGATCTATTTGCCTCATGATTTTGTACACTTCTTTTTGCAACTTAGTTACAGTAAAGGATTTAGCGCATCAGTAGATCACCCATTTGTTGTGGGATGGCTAGCTTGCTCTTTTAGTCATGCAATTTACGTGACTGGACCAGATGTTTCTGATCAGTGGCGGTCACCTAGATGTCAACCCATGGAAATTTTCGTGATGTCTCTGTTATTGAATGTTGCACGTAAATGGCTAAATGATAGACACAAAATGCTGGAGTAACTCAGCAGGACAGGCAGCATCTCTGGAGAGAAGGAATGGCTAAATGATTTCTGATTAAGGATGGCCTTTTTTTAGTAGAAGCAAGGAACTGCAGACGTTAGTTCATTCAATATATAGACACAATATACTGGAATAACTCAGCAGGTAAGGCAACAGCACTGGAGAAAAAGTTTATAAAAGATAAAAAGTGGGAACAGCACCTTGTATTTCGCATGGTTAGCTTCCAAACCAGTCGTATGAACGTTGAAATGTCAATTTTTAAGTAAACTATACTAAAACTCCCCTCCCCTTTGCCCTCTTCGTCCACCGTCGTCTTTAAGCAGTTCCACTGTTCACCACATTGTATCCCTCTTGAGATCACAGCTCCCAGAGCCAACAATGGGTCTACCAGGGCTCCATCCTGCCCTAGGTAATTTGTTCCTGGCCTAGATTGGGCCTGCACTTTTCTTGCCTCCAGCTGTTCATTCCCAACATCGCCCCCCCCCCACCTCCCTACTTTCAGTCTGAAGAAATCTTGCGACCCGAATTTTGCACATTTGCTCTTTCCCCAGAGATTTTGCCTGACCCGCTGAGTTACTCCAGCACTTTGTGTTCACCTGACATTTTTAATGCTTTTTAATACAGTGTTGCTTAATTCTCTGTCAACCATTTTTGAAATTTATTTTGAAATTGCGGGAATGCTAGCACATACTGTTCCAGCGATTGAGCGATATTGCCCAGAATTGACAATTGTGCACTGGCCAGGGAACCTACCCTTCATTTTATAATGGAAGGAAGGTTGTCAGTCAAGAAGCCGGAGATGCCTGGGCCATGTACACAATCGCACGGGGAGTTTCGATGATTTAGCGACCTGGATGATTAACCTTTGATACAAGTATTGCCGTATTACATTACGCAAGTATTGGCTCCAACGACGGGAACATTTGCCCTTGATTATCTTGACTTCAGTTTACCGGGGGCTCTTTATACTGCACCCAATACAGTAATGCTTTGATGTCAAGAGCCGTTAGTTCAACATCTTCTCTGGAACTCCAATTTGGGGTGCAATTCCTAATGAGGACTGCAGTCTAGTTGTTCTGATACATGCTGGGTATCGGTGGTCAGGATATTATTGAGTAAATTTTTTTAATAGTGATGTCAATGACATTTTCCATCCGTTTGGTGATGATTGGGAGTGAGCTCATTGAGTAGTAATTATCCAGATCGGATTTTCCCTGTTTTTTTTTATCACGAAATATCTTGGCAAATGTCCGCATTATCGGACAGATTGCAATATTGCAGCTACAAGGGAACAGCGTGGCGAAAGATGCAGCTTGTTCCAAAGTACAGGAACTATTTGCGACATCGTCCGCCCTATTTCTAGGATCGGGCTTGGTTCCACGCCTTTTGCAATATCCTGTCTTCTTCGCCATTTCTTGATACTGCATAGATTGAATCGCATTGCCAGAAGATGGTCCCTGCATGATGGGTAACTCAGCAGATGTCTAAGGTATACACATGTTAATTACTTCTGGCTGAGCAACATTTCAACTTGCGTCAAAATAAGTGTGTTTTAATAAATTTATGTTTCTCAGTTAGTTATTAGTTTAGATTGTTTTAGAAATGTAAAATGTAAGGAAAGGAAGGCCTAGATATATGCATGCACATTGTTAGTGTCAAAAACATTGATAGTTTAGTTTATATCCTGTTCTGAATGCTGAGATACATTGATTGGTATATAGGTTCAAGAAGAAAGGGGTTATTTTAATTATTTATAATTCACTCACATTTAACGTTCGATATTGCCATCTTGTCTGGTACACCACATTTAAGGAAGAATGTAAAAGACCTACGTATGGTGCGACATTTACGAGAAGGGCCCCAGAGAATATACATTTAATTGTCAAGTTTTCACCGGATTAAATTAAATCTCCCTCTATTCAATAAAAGGATGGTGTATGATTTAATAGCAGGTTTATGGAGAGGACAATCCAATTCAGGAAACGGGGCTTCCCCTCTTCCATTATAGATGAGGCTCTCACTAGGGTCTCTTCTGCATCCCGCAGCTCCGCTCTTGCTCCCCTCCCCCCATTCTTAACAAGGACAGAATCCCCCTCGTTCTCACCTTCCACCCCATCAGCCAGCGTATCCAACAAATCATCGTCCAACATTTCCGTCACCTACAACGGGACCCCACTAGTGGCCATATCTTCCCATCCCCTCCCCTTTCTGCGTTCCGCAGAGACCGTTCCCTCCATAACTCCCTGGTCCACTCGTCCCTTCCTAACCAAACCACCCCATCCCTGGGCACTTTCCCCTGTAACCACAGGAGATGCAACACCTGTCCCTTTACCTCCCCCTCAACTCCATACAAGGACCCAAACAGTCCTTCCAGGTGAAACAGAGGTTCACCTGCACCTCCTCCAACTTCATCTATTGTATCTGCTGCTCTAGATGTCAACTTCTTTACATCGCAAAACCAAACGCAGGCTCGGCAATCGGTTCGCTCAACACCTTCGCTCAGTCCACCTTAACCAACCTGATCTCCCGGTGGCTGAGCACTTCAACTTCCCCTCCGACTCCCCGTCTGACCTTTCTGTCCTGGGTCTCCTCCAGTGCCATAGTGAGGCCCAACGGAAATTGGAGGAACAGCACCTCATATTTCGCTTGGGCAGTTTGCAGCCCAGCGGTATGAACATTGACTTCTCCAACTTTAAATAGTTCCTCTGTCCCTCTCTTCCCTCCCCCTTCCCAGTTCTCCCTCCATCTTCCTGTCTCCACCTATATCCTTCCTTTGTCCCGCCCCCTGACATCAGTCTGAAGAAGGGTCTCGTCCTGAAACGTCACCCATTCCTTCTCTCCTGAGATGCTGCGTGATCTGCTGAGTTACTCCAGCATTTTGTGAATAAATACCTTCGATTTGTACCAGCATCTGCAGTTATTTTCTTACACAATCCAATTGGAGATACTTCACGAAATATAATAGCAGATTCCACGTATAGCTAACTATTCAAGGGTAGGGGAATGTTGGGAAAACAATTTACCCAATGAGCGATTATATGCTGACTGCAATTCACTAACAGTGGGGCATATTGCGTCACCTATGGAGTTTGGGTTGAAAATAATGGGCATGATTGTGGGGAAGTGCATGAGATAGAAATAACTGCTTTGCTCGGCAGGGAAGCAATTCATATGTCGAATTAAATCCATCTGTACCTCAGTATGTCTTCGTCCTCTGATTCGAATTTAAGCAATATATTCTTCTTAGATTTTATTTTCGTTTGGTGGAGTGAGAGCACAATTGAAACTGATTGGACAGCTGCTTGGAGATTGGAGGCAAAGATGAAACAGGCGAGACTCCGGGATGGTGTGCTGCCTCCTTGGTGCCAGGGTCCTTGACGTCTCGGAGAGGCTGCACGGCGTTCTAGAGAGGGAGGGGGAGCATCCGGAGGTTGTTGTGCATGTTGGCACAAATGATATAGTTAGGACCGTAGCAAGACGAAGGAGGTTCTGCAACACGAGTTTAAGGAATTAGGTAAATGGCTGAAAAGAAGGACCTCCATGATAGTTATCTCTGGTTCGCTTCCAGTACCTCGCTCTAGTGAAGGAAAGAACAGCAAGATAGGCGGAATGAATGTGTGGTTGAGGAGTTGGTATAGGGGGCAGGGATTTAGGTATCTGGACCACTGGGATTTCTTCCGGGGCACGGGTGATCTGTACAAAAGGGACGTTAACTGGAGGGGTACCAACATACTGGCGGGCAGGTTTGCTAATGCTACACTGGTGGGTTTAATCTAGATTGGCAGGGGGGTGGGATCTCTTACAGGACAGAGGCAGGTGAGAGATTGGAAGTTGGTATGGAGGGTGGTGAGGGAAAGGTTAGAGGACAGAATATCAGGTGAAAGGCGGAGAGCGAGAAAGGAGGGTTGGTTTAAACTGCACATATTTCAATGCAAGGGAACTGACGGATAAGGCAGATGGGCTTATGGCATGGATAGGTACGAGCGACTGGGATGTTGTAGCCATGACTGAAACCTGGTTAAGGGAGCTGGCAGCTCAATGATCCGGGGTACTCGAGCTTCAAGAGAGACTGATGTGAGGGAAAAAGAGCAGAGGGCTTGCATTGCTTTACCCCAGTTGCTCTTCCCAATCACGTGAGTATTTAACACTGGATCTAGTCTTGGGTGATTGGGCAGGGCCATTTAATGAAGTGTTTGTGGAAGTGCCTTTTGGGACCAGTGACCACAGTTCGATTAGGTTTAAGATATTCATGGATAGGGACAGAGGGGGGCCACGTGTTAAAATGCTCAACTGGGGTAAAGCCAAGTTTGAGGGTATGAGAGAAGGTCTCGCTCAAGTTGACTGGAGCAGGTTATTTGAGGGGAACGAAACATCAGCCAAGTGGGATGTTTTTTAAAAGTGTGCTGACAAAAGCTCAGGATATGTGCGTCCCTGTTAGAGTGAAGGGCAAAGCAAGCAAACGTAAGGAAGCTTGGCTGACGAGGGAATCGAGGCATTTGTCAAAAACAAGAAGGGTGCATGGGACAGGTATAGGCAGCTGGGATCAAGCGCATCCCTGGAGGAGTTTCGGGAACTAAGCAGTAAACTGAAAAAGGAAATCAGAAGGGCAAAAAGGTGCCAGGAGATAGCTCTGGCGGGTAGCATTAAGGACAATCCCAAAAGATTTTTTTAATGCATAAGGGGGGAAAGGGTAACTAGAGAGAAAGTGGGACCTCTCAGGAATTAAAGCGGTCATCTCCGTATGGAGCCACAGGAGATGGGCAAGGTCCTCAATGAGTCTTTCCACTGTATTTAACGTGGAGAAAGACAGTGCGACGGAGGAATTCGTGCAGTCACTGGAAGTCTCTTGAGAGCAGTCAGTGTTACCGTCGAAGAAGTACTGAAGGTGCTATCATGTACGAAGGTACACAAATCTCCAAATTTGCGCAATAAGTATATATCAGCTTGAGCACCATAATGTTTGGAACACATGGCTACACAGGTGTTTGTAATTGCTCGGTGTGTTTAATTGCCTCCTTCATGCAGGTATAAGAGAGCCCTTAGCACCTATTCTTTCCTCCAGTCTGTCCATCACCTTTGGAAACATTTATTGCTGTTTATCAGCATGAGGATCAAAATTGTGCCAATGAAAGTCAACAAAGCCGTTATGAAACTGAGAACCAAGAATACAACTGTTAGAGACATCAGTGAACCCTTGGCCTTACCCAAATCAACTGATTGGAACATAATTAAGAAGAAAGAGAGCACTGGCGAGTATACTAATCACAAAGGGACTGGCAGGCCAAAGAAGACCTCCACAGCTGATGACAGAAGAAATTTCTCTATAATAAAGAAAAATCCCCAAACACCTGTCTGACAGATCAGAAACACTCTTCAGGAGTCAATTGTGAATTTATCAATGACCACTGTCCGCAGAAGGCTTCGTGAACAGAAATACAGAGGCTACACTGCAAGATGCAAACCACTGGTTAGCCGCAAAAATAGGATGGCCAGGTTACCGTTTGCCAAGAAGTTCTGGAATGAATATATTAGAGTGACGGCAAGAGCAAAGTATGGAGGAGAGAAGGAACTGCCCAAGATTCAAAGCATACCACCTCATGTGTGAAACATAGTGGTGGGGGTGTGATGGCCTAGACATGTCTGGCTGCTGAAGGAGCTGGCTCACTTATCATCATTGATGATACAACTGCTGCTGGCAGTAGCATAATGAATTCTGAAGTGTATAGACGCGTCCTATCTGCTCACGTTCAAACAAATGCCTCAAAACTCATTGGCCGGCGGTTCATTTTACAGCAAGACAATGATCCCAAACGTACTGCAAAGCATCAAAGCTAAAAAATGGTCAATTCTTGAGTGGTCAACCCGATCTGAACCTAATTGAGCATGTCTTTTATATGCTGAAGAAAAAACTGAATGGGACTAGCCCCCAAAACAAGCATAAGCTGAAGATGGCTGCAATACAGGTCTGTCAGAGCATCACCAGATAAGACACTCAGCAACTGGTGATGTCATCATCATATATATACAGCCGGAAACAGGCCTTTTCGGCCCTCCAAGTCCGTGCCGCCCAGTGTCCATGAATCGCAAACTTCCAGCAGTCATTGCATGCAAAGGATATGCAACAAAATACTAAATATGACTACTTTCATTTACATGACAATGCTGGGTCCCAAACATTATGGTGCCCTGAAATGGGGGGCTATGTATAAATACTGCTGTAATTTCTACATGGTGAAACCAAAATGTATAGAAATGGCCTTTATTAAAATCTGACAATGTGCACTTTAACCACGTATGATTTTTTCTATTACAAACCTCAAATTGTGGAGTCCGAAGCAAATAAATAAATGATGGGTCTTTGTCCAAAATATTATGGAGGGCACTGCATGGCAACATCTTGGAGTGATGTTAGGGAGAGCAAACCGAGAAGAAAACCTGGCCAAAGCACTGAAGAAGATGAAGGGAACTGAAAACGAATGCCGGGGAATTTAAAAAAAAGAAAAATAGAATGATGTTTTAGCAAGAAATGAACAGGTTCATATTGCAAAGTATATAACGATTTTAAAAAGAGCGGCGCTTTGTGTCTGAAAGTGAAGAGTGTTCACAATGAGATGCATTAAATAAGCAAACGTAGATGTAAATGGCTGTGGTATTGCAGCGATTACAGAGGCATGTTTAACAATTGACAATCGGTGACAAATGATCATCAAGGGATATCCAATAACATGGCAGGCAGAATATGAAAAAAGTAGGTAAAATAACACAGAGTTACGCTAGTCGGAGAATCTCGAAATTGATCCGGCATTGATACTTTCAATAGCCATGAAAGAAAATTTTAACATTGTGATTTAGCCTAAAACGCAATGCCGTTGCCGTGGTAACTCGAATGACGGTTATATTTAGAATTAACTTATTGCTTTTGCACGAATAGTTGCAAACGGTAAAAATATTCAGGTAAACAACGATGTATAATACCGTCGCATCCATCACTCGGAAGAATTTTATTTACGCACCATTAAACGCAGTGATGTGAATGCAGTACAGCTTTAAGAAATGTCTGGTGCAATAATGGGTAAGGACTCTTTGTGTCGCTGTCTACCAATAAGACGCTCAGGCGTAGAGAGAGATCTACCTCCCCCTCCCCCAGCATTGTTGAACTCGGAAGAGAAGCGAGGGGAAGGCAAAAGCTGTCGGGTGATATCGCTGCGCTATGCTGCACAGAAAATCTCGGTGCGAGTTTTATTGAATATAAATGTAATACCCAGAGTTTTGTGACCAGAATTTTGTACTTACTTACTTCTACTAAGATCCAGATTTAAGCGAACGACTCGTGAAAATTCTGGGATAATTTCATTAATCTAACCCAGAACAATGGTGACAGAACTCCGCCACAAATTGTCTTTTCTTCATCTTGTGTGCGTCTTGCACCTTGTTTGCGGACAAATTCGGTACTCCATTCCTGAGGAGCTGGAGCTCGGTGCCTTCGTTGGAAATATCGCTGAGGATTTAGGCCTAAGCATTCGAGAAATGACCGCACGAAAATTCAGACTGGTCTCAGATGACACGATTCAGTTATTGAAGGTAAACACACATAACGGCATATTGGCTGTGAAAGAGCGAATCGACAGGGATACTCTTTGCAGCGATAGCTGGACTTGTTCTGTTTCTTATGATGCATCTTTAGAAAATCCATTGGAGGTACATCGTGTTAACGTGGAGATATTGGACATAAATGATAACGCGCCGAGATTCACGGAAGATAAGTACCGTTTATATATCTCTGAATTAACCTCAATAGGCACTCTCCTTGCTCTTGAGAGAGCGCACGATGCAGATTTGGGAACAAATGCAGTCACCTCATACAAAATTAGCTCAAATATGCACTTCGGTCTGAAGCAACAGAAAGCAGACGATAAAATTGCAGAGTTGTTGCTAGAAAAACCCTTAGACCGTGAGAAGCAGTCGACATTGCATTTAATATTGACGGCCATTGACGGTGGAATCCCTCCGAGGTCTGGTACAGCGGAAATTGTAATCACTGTCCTGGATGTCAATGATAATGCGCCAGTATTTGTGCATCACATATATAGGGTTAATGTTGTAGAGAATGCGCATTCAGGTAGCTTGGTAACCACGATACATGCTACCGATTTGGACGAAGGAGCGAATGGTGAAGTAAAATACTCATTCAGTAACCATGTTTCTGAAAATATTCGAGAGTTGTTCACTTTAGACTCTGAAACTGGACAGATTTTTGTGAAGGGTCCACTGGACTATGAAGGAAAAAATATTTACGAGTTTGAGGTGCAGGCAGTTGACAAAGGGGTACCGTCATTAGGTAGGCGCGCCACAATTATTATTGGATTAACTGACATTAATGATAACGCTCCGGAAATAAGGCTGACCTCGGTATCCAGCAATGTTCGTGAAGATGATGCCATCGGGACCGTAGTCGCTATAATAAGTGTTATGGATCGTGATTCTGGCGAGAATGGGCAGGTACGTTGTCGAATTCCTACCAATATCCCGTTTAAACTTCAGAAGTCTTTGAACAGCCAATTTAAGTTGATAATTAACGGTGCACTGGACCGAGAAAGTACTCCGTTGTATAATATTTCTATAGCGGCATGGGACACAGGACTACCATCTCTTTCAAGAAACAAAACGTTGTTAATTTCCGTATCAGATATAAATGATAATATGCCGATGTTTACACAATCGCCGTACAGTGTGTTCCTGATGGAAAACAACCCACCAGGCGGATCTATATTTACTGTTACAGCTTTGGATCCTGATTTGGACAAGAATAACGAGGTGTCTTATTCACTTCTGGAGAGTTTAACTGAAGATGTTTCTTTGCCTGGTACGATTACCGTTAACTCGGAAACTGGATGTATTTACGCACTACGCTCCTTTGACTATGAAAAATTGAAGAATTTCCAGTTCCAAGTTCAAGCTTCTGATGCTGGATCTCCTTCAATGAGCAACACTGCTACTGTGAATGTCGTAATCTTGGACCAAAACGACAATACTCCGGTTATTGTCTCGCCTTCAAATTGGAACAGTTCAAAAGTGACACAGATTGCAACCCAGTCAGCTTATCCGGGACTCTTAGTGTACAGGGTAGTTGCAACTGATGCAGATTCTGGGCAGAATGCACGCCTTTCCTACCAACTTTTGGAAGCGACAGATCGCACATTGTTTAGTGTGGGGTTTCCCTCTGGAGAAATCAGAATCTCTCGAAATGTTAAGGATCAAGATAAACTTCAACATAGACTTGTAATTCTGGTGAAGGATAACGGGCAACCCAGTCTGTCAAGTACAGCCACAATTCTTCTTGCATTCCTGCCCAACGCTACGGAAAACTTCTCTGAACTAACAAATAAGCCAATCGATCCGGTTTATTTTTCAGATGTAAACTTTATGTTAATCATGGGTTTGGGAGCAACATCTTGTATATTTCTATTGATAATAGTCTTGCTCGTTATTCTGAAGTGTAGACAAGATAGCAATGTGTATGGATACAGTTCCAGAATCTGTTGTTACGCCGGTGACAATTCAGCTGCCGACTTTCATCGCAGAGCTGTCCCAAAACCAGTATTAAGTTATGCTGCTGGGCAGACACTGCCTGTTCGGGAATCGTATAATTATACAGTTGCGCTCTCCCCTGATTCATCCAGGAGTGATTTCTTATTTTTAAAAACGCCCCATCCCACCTTGCCTCTGGATGATTTCAATGCTCGTGATTTGAGAAAATAATTCTCAAAGTCAGTTTCCTTATATTTTAGGTGTATTCGCATTTCAAATTCCATGGAACGCACAAGAATGTTCACTGTAGGATTTCTAGATATGTTGGCCGATGCAGTTTCTGTGTTTGGATAAAGTAACGCCTATAATTGAGCTTTCTTAAATTTAAAAGAAAAACTAAAGCAATTATGTTTGCTGAAGTTGGCAAAAGGTATCTTGAAGATTTTAAATATGCAACTGTTGATCAACAGAAAATCCAATAATCATCCAATTAAATGAAGCGGGCCAAGAGTGATGTACTCATAAACAACTCTCTTAGTTTTTAGCAGTAACTTTGTGACAATTGTTAAACTTCGATTTCCATATTGCTTACGATTAAGTGATTGACATTTATGTTGCCCCCTATTATTGCAAGGTTTGATATACTGAGCTTTTGTGGAATCTGACAAGATCTGGCTCACAGCTCCGGCGGTATAGTTGAGCAGTAGTTATCAATGCTGCCTCACAACTTTAGATACCCGATTTCAATACTCTCCTTCTGTTCTGTCTCTGTGGAATACTCAAGTTCTTCCTGTAACCTCATGGGGTCTGGTTTCCATCCACACGTTAATGACTTGGTGGTTGGTAGGCTAACAATAACTTGTTTCATGTTTATTTGCTGCCAAGATTATCGATGGGGTTTAAGGATTGGTGATGCGTGTAAGAAACTACGCTTAACGTAGATAGGTGCATGTTTGTCGGCGCAGCCACGAACGGTCGAATAGTTAGTTTCACGCTTTGTGACTGTGACTCTAGTTCATAAGTTCATATATTGTAGGAGCAGAATTAGGCCATTCGGCATATCAAGTCTACTCCGCCATACAATCACGGCTGGTCTATCTTTCGCTCTCAACCCTAACCTCTTGTCTTCTCCCCATAACATTTGACACATGTACTAATGAAGAATATCAATCTTCGCTTAAAATATATATAATATGATAAAAATAATATAACAGTAGTGAACTTTGTTTCTTTTTTTATCTACTTATTTCGTCTCACTGGACGGCACTACTTCTCTGTGCATTGTATAGGCCAATGGATATTATTTCTAGACTTATTTCTGCCTACAGAAAAGACAGAATCTATTGCTGATTTCTGGATATCTCTCTTTAAGGGGCTTAGGGCATTTCTTACAGCAGCGGTGGTGCGCCCATTGTAACGGACCGCAGGTCGACCCAAATGCAGCATACGGAACCAAGGAAGTAGTTTTAGAATGAGCTTTATTTCTACCTGCTCGTGGTCGGGGACAGAAGACTGAGGCGTTCACCAGGGCTACGACGAGGCATGAACGTCGGGAGCAGGCAGGGTCGGCAACGGGAAATCAGTCCAAGAGAGAATGCTGGAGAGTCTTGCATGAGGGCTAAGAACAATCTGGCAAAGAGTGTGTGTGCAGGAAGGGTTTATATGTTGGCTTGATTGGTGATCTGGAGCAGGTGAGTGAACCGGTGAGGGGAGTTGGCTTAACGTGGTGGGCGTGGCTGGCAGGTGAGTGAACAGGACAGACTGTGACACCCATGGACATTTTAACTAGGGACTTCTGAGAGGTCGACCACAAATAGTTAATTATAGTATCATAGGTATGCACAACGTAAAACTTGGCCCTTATGTGCACTAAATCGACAACATTTCTGCCCTTAAACACCCATCCTATATGCTCACTTTATGACTACATTGTTCTCATCTGCGACTGCCTGTGTCTGTCTAAATGCCGCCTGATTCCATTATCTCTTTGGGCTATGCGCTTCATCATTGTCAATCAATATCTTCCTAAACCAGTTCATTTTAAATCTAATTTCAAACTAGTGTCCCTCATACTGATATTAGGTACAATGACGCAGCTGGTGGAGCTACTACCTCACAGCGCCAGAGATCCACGTTCGATCCTGACTTCAGGTGCTTTCTGTGCGGAGCCTGCATGTTCTCCCTGTGAACGGATTGGTGTCCCCCGAGTACTCATCTATCCTTCTGCATCCCAAAGATATACGTGCGTGTATGTTAATCTGCCATGATAAATTATCTCTGTTGTGTTGGCAGAGCAGAACTAGTGTGAACAGGTGATCAATGGTGGGCCTGTGCCTATTTCCACGTTGTATCTTTAAACTAATCTAAACTAAATCTATGGCCTCATATTTGATACACCCACCGTGGCAAAAAGAAAACTTAGCCCTCGCTATGCCTCTCACGGTCATATCTCCATCTGTCAGATTACCCAACGACTTCCGTGGCTTCAAGGCAAAACAAGCCGAGCCTATTCAGTCTTCGCCACAGCCAAAGCCGTTAAACAAGGCAAAGGCATGTATCTCTCAAGTCGCTTGAGTTCAATCGCATATGTTCTAAATTGTGGCCAACGGAACCGCGCACAATACAAGTGCGGTCAAAGCAGTGGTTTGTAAACTTGTAATAGATCAATTATTATATCCTATGACAGACCTCTGAAAGGGAAGCATGTCACATGAGTTTATCATCCTACGCATCCGTGTCGCAATGCTTAGGCAAATATGGACATGCTCCCCCGTGTCTCTCTATTCATTTATATCGATCATACCCTATAATTTCCTATATATTTCATATACCTATGGTGCGTCCCGTCATCTTGCACTAATCGGGATTAAATTCCATCTGCCAATGCTATGCTCATTTTCTAACACATATCATCCGACTCCGTCTATCTATGTTATAACAGTTAGTGTGCTACGGACTTCAACAGAAGTCAATCAGTCTGACGAAGAACCCCAACCCAAAACGTCTTCTTTCCATTGCCTCCAGAAAGGCTACCTGACTCTTTGAGTCCCTCCAGCATTTTATGTTTTGCTTGAGATTCCAGCTTCCGACGTTTCACACGTCACGCTTGCATTTTATAATTATCAAAGTAGCGATATCTTACTTGACGCAATGTTTGCATGCTATTGTGACCCGGGGCAATTTCTGCCTTTGCCGTTGTAGGTTTCAAATGTCTCTGTATGTATGTGTGCCCATGCGTGTGCTTTGCAGGGTCGCGTGGAAGTAACATGGGTCTGTTGCTGCAGTGCTCTCTATAAATGCTAAAAATGCAGTATTTGCTTGCTGTGCTGATTTGTCTTTCAGTTCTGGTGTTATTGCGTGCTTCAAAATGATAGTTGAAGCCCATCGATTCAATGCAGCGAGCAGCTTCACCCACTTGCACTATTGGCTTGTCATTTCATGCACTATAGTGAATAAATTGATCAATATATTTTGACCTCTGAGTCCATGGGCAGTTCTTGAGCACGCTGAGTAGAGGGCTCATAGTCGTAATACCACAGGGTGATATAACGCGAATAGAGCCATTCGACCCATTTAGTCCACGCTAACGACATTGCACATTTACGCTAATTCAACACTTATCGTATTTTTAAAGTAAACACTTCCTACCTTCACATGAACTTCTCCAATATTCTACTGCCTGCACATTATGAACGATTTACATTGATGCCTACTTTCATCCCTTTGGGATATGGGAGGAAATGGAGTACCGGGAAGAAACCCACATGTTCTTAAGTAGTACGTGCAAATCTGTGCACACAGTACCGGAGTTCATGATTACAATCGACTCTCTGGTATTGCGGGTCTGCGCTTCCAGCACTCATGAGTCCTCATCCTCACATAAATTCAGCTACACTGTACAGAAAATCCTCTGAATCGAGAACTTCATTGCGATTCATTTGGATCAGGTAAGAGAGGAAGCGGGATAAGCCTATATCCAAATGGCAATAGCTGTTGGATCGAGACGATGACATCCATGCATTAGCCTTTCGGCATAAGCTTCTGGGTTTTAGTTACCCTGGACATTCCCGTCATCTTAATCCCTACTTTTTTTTTATCTAGACTTGTTCAGTGCACGAAGATTGTGTGATCCTGACAGCGCCTCATGGAATATAATTCCATGTTCTTCACCCACGTAATAAGGAGGAATAAATTGATTGTATCTGATTATATTTTTGGGGTCAGTTTGTTGTTAATATGCGAGAACATAATATTGCACAATGATAAATTGCTGGACTGGTAAACGAATATCATAGGATAATTATTTAACAATTATTTTAGGTAACAAAAAATAACCTGCTCCACAATCCGAAAACGGCTACGGTTAACCTGAAGAACGGTCTCGACTTGAAGAGTCACCTATTCCACAGTCATTCTTCCTCACTGGGTATCACTTTGATTCATCAGTGGTACATTACACTTGAATCTAGGAATGTTTGAGAAGGGTCTGGGATATTGGCCGACCTAAATAATTATGTGAACATGACAATGTCAGGTTGTTCCTGGACCAATCTGTATGATATCTCTCCCAATTACACTTCGATCCCCAAATGCGGTGAATTAATATTTTCAAATAATGGTTGCACTGCGAACATTTCGACATATCCCAGTAGTTGGTCTGTCCAGTTTAATAATTAGTGTGCAACAAGTTAACGGTTTTGCCTCGATGGTATATTTGCAGGACCAGAGTCTATTAAGCTGTAACGGACGTTATTCCAATTTCACACAGAGATATAACCATAAGTTTGGACGATTTCCTTTTTGAGTGGCATTTGAGTGGCGAACATTAAGCTGGAGTTTGCCATTTATTACAGCTTAAACTGTAATTTTAAACGAAAGGAAAATTCCACAGCCTACTTAACGAAATAAACGTGAATTGTCGGCATTTGAATTCTGATTTGAGGTTGGCACTTGTGCTCGGTTTCAGAATTCGTGTAACAGCAACATTTTCTCCCAATTTCTATGTTGTTGTAGTTGTGCGTAAAAATGAAGTTAGTAACAGTTGTGGAATTTGCTATCCTGCCCTAGATTCATAATTCAAAGACCACGGGAAGTTTTGTCGAGCGAATGAAACGTGCATGTGATTCAGCAAAAGGAGGGCACGATAATTCAACGGCGAAGTCAAGGTAAACCCAAAATATTCAATTATATCTGAACCCACAACGGAACCCGGGCTAAGTGCTACGTTAGTACCTTATCCAAGTGTCTACGATTCACTGCTGAGGACAAAGTTGCATATTCAGATTGGCAAGTGAAAGCCAATAGAAACTATATACATCATCTAGAACATAAACATAATAAGATAGTAATCATTACTAGCATTGAATAAATAAATAAATAACCATATTCCGTAACTTAATAGAATCAGTCAATAGTTCAAGATACTAATGTAGGACAAGTTAATACAGACAAGTAATATAAGAATAGGGATACGAACATTGATTGAGCAAAGAATAAGAACAGAGGTGATGAGCATCCTAAGTTTGTTGCGGCTGGGAATTGCGCAGATCATGAAAATCAATACATTAAAACAAATGGGTCATTTTAAAAACATGTGTATTCTCAGCTTTCAACAGTTACAATGGTTTCAATGGTTATTGTAACGTGTACCGGGTACTAGTGAATGTCATTTTTTGCACACAGCTCCACAAGGCTATTCCCGTACGTAAGCGCATTCGCCCCGGTCAGTAGAGTATGCACAGAACATTCCACCTAGCCCATTTGCAAGAGTCGCCAATTTGGCGCCATTTAATTGTCCCAGGTGCAGCTGTCCACAACTCCCGTTGCTGTCGTCGCCTCTATTTCCATGGTCCCGCGATCCGATGTCCCTCTTCACGCCTGCCCCTCTTTCGTCCTCGTTCCCCAGTGGGCGTCTCCCGCAGCCGATCACGGGGGCGTGGAAGGTAAGACTTCCCCCGGTGCTTCTTTCCAGGCGTCCGCTTTCGCCGTCCCCTTCCACCCACTCTCTGATTCCAGATCCATGGGGTGAGCAGGGGCCGAACTCAGCGACCTTCCCTCTCCGAGTGCGCCAGTTAGTGCATCGGGATGTTGGCGGTTTTGGAAAAGCCAGCATAAATTATCATCCCTGACTATTATTGATAATTGGTGACCACTTCCTTGATCTTCTGCAGCTCCTCTATTTGAGAGACTCCCATCGATCCGTTGGCCATGGAGTTATAAAATGTAGTTCCAGTGACAGGGAATGTCTCGTAATATATATTTAAATCAGCGTTGTTTGCGACTTGAAGGAAACCTGTAAGGGATAGTGTTCGTACGCATCAGCTGACCTCGTCCAGGCTAATTGCATAGCATTTAACATATCCCTGTCAACCGCCATCAAGCATGGAAGGCTATGCATGAGGCTATAGCAGATGCATGACACCAACAGTATTTACAGTCCTCCCCACCCCCCCTCCCCAACGCCCAGGCTATTCTGAATTAATTACAGCGCATTTGTAGGTGTCATGTTCTATACTTGCTCTGCACAGCTGCTGAGAAGAATGGATGTTTCTGATAACTTATGACATAACAATCGGGCGATTGTGTGTCATGGATAGTATCGGTTTGTTGGAGCTTGACTCATCCAGTCAGATAAAGAGTTTTTCTTTTATGCCCGTGACGTGTACTTTGCAGAAATGGCTTCGGAAGTCAGCGGGTAAGTCACTTCACCATTGAACACATCCTCCGACCTACTGTGTGACTACAGCAGTTAGATGGCTGATCCGTAAGTTTTCCTAATCAATGGCAGACCCCAGTCTTACTGATGCCGGGAGCTTTCGCTGCCTTCATGTCATTGAAGGACAATACACGCAGCAGTAGTCATTGCCTGATTCCTTCGTGGCATGAAATGTATTTACCACATGTGATAACACCTGAATATTGCCCAGGTTTCATTGCATGCAATCATGGGCTGAGAACATGTAAACGGAAGAGCATTTTAGAATCATCAGAAATATCCTTGCTTCTGGGCTTTTGATGAAACGATCATTATTTGATGAGCAGCAGTCGCTAGAATACATGGATTCAAGGAACCCCTTACTATAATATCTTGAAGAATTAAACTCTGACAACTCCATCAGATCCGTTTGTGAAAAACCTAGCTGAAACAATATTACCCATTGGTCCCCGTTGACTTTACTTTTGCCAATTTGTCTTGAAAGATGATGAGAGTGTCTTTCCTGGGGAAACGTGAGCGCTGCATCTGAAAGTAGGCATCAACGGCGAGTGTCGGTATTATCAGGTCCGACTGCCTTAGGTTCCCTGGAGTTTCCAAATAATAGGAGTTCCCGCAGAAGCTCTGAAAATTCTCGGATTGTTTGATAGAGATTGTTTGATTAGAGAGCCTGGAATAAGTTGCGGATATGTAGAATTGAATTGCATGAAACATTATTTGCAGATCAGCTTAGACATTATGGTTCTCAGTCCCTGGATGCCCCGGATGCTGATTTGTGGAATAAATTCATGGTTAAGACAACTAAATCTTTGGACGAGAAGAAATTTGTGGGAACGTGGATGCGATTGCAATGTACGCTTTTCGCTCTGGATCATCAAATTATTTTAATTCAATGACAGAACAAAGACAATTCATCTGTTCTCATTTGAATGTACTATTTCTTGGGTCATTGTACATTCGATAGTGTGTTGCTTATGTATTAGCGGGTCGACACCATTTATTGATGCTTGAATGTCACGCTTGACTGCAAGTTTTGGCAATAACAGTTTCTCAGTTGTGAGTGGTATTGGTTTAAATATATGTCGAATCACGAATGAACTATACTAGTATGCATTGTTTGCTTTTGAAAAAAATGCTACAGGCATCAACGAGGTTGACTAGGTAAACATCTCGCTGTCTTTCTATCGAATGTTGTAATGGATTGGCATTGATTCGTTTAAGACGAAACTATTTATGTGCATAGATGATATAGGAGAAAAAGGGCACTTTGATGGAGTGAATTAACTAAACTTGATGGAGATTGCTACGAATGGTGGAAAATGAGTTCCGTCGATTTCGTAATTTTAAACGATTGTACGTGGGCAGCACGGTAGCGCAGCGGTACAGTTGCTGCTTTACAGCGAATGCAGCGCCGGAGACTCAGGTTCGATCCTGACTACGGGTGCTGCACTGTAAGGGGTTTGTACGTTCTCCCCGTGACCTGCGTGGGTTTTCTCCGAGATCTTCGGTTTCCTCCCACACTCCAAAGACGTACAGGTATGTAGGTTAATTGGCTGGGTAAAAATGTTATAAAAAAAAATTGTCCCTAGTGGGTGTAGGATAGTGTTAATGTACGGGGATCGCTGGGCGGCACGGACTTGGTGGGCCGAAAAGGCCTGTTTCCGGCTGTATATATATGATGATATGATATGATATGATACACCCGTCCGCATCATTTGAACTTCGAAGGGTTCCAGAAAGCGGAACAAGACACAGAAGCAATAGTAAATAGTAATAACCAATATTCTCGGATTACCAAAATTTTAAAAAAGCGTGAGATTTTAATTGATCATCACCAATGATCACCGGGGTTGCTTGAGATTACCCACATATTATGCATTCATACTGGAAGATTCGTGGGGAGAAGGAAATCTAAATATGTGAGCCTCATGTGTATTTCCCTTCGTTCAAAAATACAGTGCTTGGTATAAGAGATATAGATAATACTTCCCAGTAATCTGCCATATTATTGGGAACTCGCCGTTGCAATATATTTATGCTAGATAATGAAATAGAAAATATTAGTAAACCACACAGTAATGCATCTGTTACGTTTATCACCCAGACGAGTGGAGAACTGCTCCTGCTGCGAAAGATATCTTTACGTACTTCGTACGTGGGGATAATCATCTATCCGATTACCAATATTGCCCTTTAAATACAGAATGCAAAAAAGCGCCTGCATTTCCAGCAGAGGGCAGCTCTGTCTGCATGGATGATGATTTCCCTAAATCAATTTGTGTTCAGGGCAAAAAAACTAAAATAATGTAACTGCGTAATGAATCCATTCCAAATAACTGATTCCAAAATTACGCACGATCATTATAGTTATGAAACAAAATGTCGCAATTCTGCTTCCAGTAATTCCATTCAGCACCTACTATACCCGAACCAATAGCTGTGTAAAATTTGAAATCAATGCTGTTTTTTTATTTTCCAGCACCGATCACCACCAAGGCTCTTCTGTGACGTGAAAGAAAAGCGGTGACATTTATGTGTTCTGAGTCTGTCTCAGAAAATGCTCACATGCGGTGTTTTCTCTATAACACACACACACACACACACACACACACACCACATGCTACACACAAAACACATACACACACACACACACACACACACACACACACACACACAAACAAACACACACACGCACACACACACACCCACACACAAACATACACACACACACACGCACACACGCACACGCACACACACACACACACACACACACACACATAAATAACGCCATGTGTTTACCCGGGTTTATTTCAACATCAGAAAATTCGGACGAATAGTGAATAGTGAATAGTGTGAATTCGTTCTGGACACCTCTGTTCGTCCACATGGGAGTTATGCCGCATTAAAACTGCAAAAAGCAATGTAACATTGTAATGTTAATATAAGCAAGATACGACACTATGCAAACCACAGAAGGTGATGTGTTTAACTTGCGTGAGGTTATTAAATATTTTTTTCATTGTTTTTATGGGCGGCCGTATCTCCGGTAACGATTCCTTCGTTAAGTGTCTAACTTCATATGTATGCTGGATCTAAACAACGCCTTCCGGAAATATGCGACGGAGGTTTTACACCGATGGATGTAACATGCGATTTTCCGCAGATGGCGAAGTTTCAGTTCGATTTATGGAACCGTTTTTGTTTTGAATGTTGTACCTGCTCACATTTATAACAATTGTCCAATCAATTAGTTGGATAAACCCAATGGTGATATGTTTAGACATAAATTTTGTTGCACCTGTGCCTAATAATTACGCTGTTTTTAATTTCATTTAATATGCTTTTGCGAAAGTTATTTATGAAAATCCGATAATCGCGCGTACCCTTGATTTTTTAATTGAGTACGCTTACATCTGAAGTAAAGTCTGCTTTAAGAAAACCACGATGTTGCCAGTGGATGTGTCTCTTTGTTTCGCTGTCCGCCAATGAGAAGCGATGACGCTGCAAGGGATCTACCCTCCTCCTTAATTATCAAACACAGAGTGAATCTCCGGCAAACAGACCCGGTGATTGCGTTTACTGCATGCAGCTGTGATCAGTAAAATCGGTGAGATCGTTTAAAATTTTTATTTTGTGTTCAGAGTTGATATATTTATGGGAGATCCTCATACTGGTCTAAAACCGTGAAAAATCGAGTGTTTCCGATTCGGATATCAGTAAAATACATATACTCTAACAATGGCGAACGTGCACGGCACAGAACTATATCTCGTATTGTTACTTCGTCTCGCCGATTTGGTTTGCGGACAAATAGAATACTCTATTCCCGAAGAACTGGATATCGGTGCCTTTGTCGGAAACATTGCTGAGGATTTGGGGCTAAATATTCGTAAATTATTAGTCCGAAGGCTGCAACTGCTTCCTCGTGACATGAGCCATTATTTCGCGGTAAATACACAGACCGGAATTTTATCTGTCAGCGAGCGAATCGATAGAGAACTGTTTTGCATGGAAGCCTCTACCTGCTCCATTTCGTTGGATCTCGCGGTGGAAAACCCTGATGTTATATTTCCAATTGAGGTGGAGATATTAGATATAAACGACAATTCGCCGACGTTCCCAAACGACGTCATTTCTTTGCAGCTGTCTGAATTACTTGCACCAGGAGCGCGCTTCCCCCTCGAGAGCGCGCACGACCCGGACGTCGGTTTAAACTCTGTCGCTAATTATCACCTGAGTCTTAATGAATTTTTCAGCCTTAAAGTTCAGACAAGAAAAGATGGTAGTAAAATCGCTGAAATTATTTTAGAGAAGCCTGTAGACCGCGAAAGAAATCCTTCTTTCGACTTAGTATTGACGGCTGTGGATGGTGGGATCCCGCACTGGTCCGGTACTACTCGGGTTCTTATTACTATTACAGACATAAATGATAATGCACCTGCATTCGATCGAGACATATATAGTGTTGACGTATTGGAAAATGTACCCCTGGGTACACTGCTGATAAAAGTACACGCAATTGATTTAGACGAAGGATCAAACGCAGAGTTCAAATATTCCTTCAGCCATTTCGCCTCACAAAAGGTACGAGCGTTGTTCAATTTGGATGCTGAAACGGGAGAGATCAAAGTTGCAGGCCAACTGGATTTTGAAAGGGTATGTGATTATGAACTTGATGTGCAAGCTGTGGACACCCTGCCAAACGTGGGACATGCCAAAGTTCTGGTTAGTGTCGTTGATGTGAATGATAATGCTCCCGACATTAAGCTGACTTCAGTAAGGAAAGTGGTACCAGAGGATGCAGTAACAGACACTGTAATTGCTGTTTTCGCAGTAATGGACAGGGATTCTGGAGAAAACGGACTCGTTCGGTGCCAAATTCTAGTGAATATTCCATTTAAGATGGAACCGACTTTGCCTAATCACTATAAAATTATGACCAGCAAGCAACTTGACCGTGAAACAATCTCAGAGTATAACATATCGATTTCAGCATGCGATGCTGGCTCGCCCTCACTTACTACAATTGAAACCATCACTGTTTCAGTATCTGATATAAATGATAACGTCCCACGTTTCTCCAAATCTTCATACGACATATATTTAATGGAGAACAATGTTCCGGGCGGTTATATTTCTTCGGTTACCGCTGTGGATCCTGATCTAGACGACAATGGAAACGTGGCCTATTCTATTCTGGATAACAAGCTCGAAAACGTACGCGAAGCTTCCTACTTTGCAATAAATTCGAAACGCGGGAGCATAATTGCTCTGCGTTCTTTTGACTATGAACAAATGAAGAGTTTCCAAATGACAATTTTAGCTCGTGATGCTGGATCACCGTCACTAAGCAGCACTGCTATTGTGAGAGTTATTATCTTGGATCAAAACGACAATATTCCTTTTATAATTTCGCCAGCTACGTGGAACGGTTCCGTGGCTTTCGCCGTTGTACCGCGTTCTATATACCCCAACTACTTAGTCACCAAAATAATCGCAAACGACGAAGATTCAGGGCAGAACGCGCGGCTTTCCTACGAGATTACCGAGGCTACTGATCTAAGTCTTTTCACCGTTGGTCTTCACAATGGAGAAATCAGAACTACCCGAACTTTCACAGAAGACGATGGCCCTACACTGAAAATTGTGGTCTTAGTGAAGGACAATGGTCAACCAAGTCTTTCAAACATTGTTACAATCAGTTTATCAATCACTTCGAACAGTACTGAAAGTCCTTCCGAGCGTACAATTCAACAGAAAAATGTGGAATATTTTCCAGAACTCAATACATATTTAATATTAATTCTAGGATCAACCAGCCTCTTGTTTCTTCTAATAATCATCTTATTGGTGGTCTTCAAATGCAAACAAGATCGAAGTAATGCTATTTACCAGAGCTCCACAACGTATTGTTGCTGTATGCGGAGAAATTCCGACGTCGCATTTCAGAGAAGACCTGTCCCAAATGAATCCCTAAATTATTATGGAGCTGGGCAGATGCAGGCTAATTCCGATCCTTATCAATATATGGTTCGATTATCGCCGGAATCGTCCAAGAGCGATTTCCTGTTTCTATCGACTTGCCATCCGACATTGCCACTAACTGACATCAGCACTGATGATGTAGCTATTAAGTAGACTGTTGGAGTGCAATTTCACTTTTTGACTGATGGGTTAAATGCAGAGAAATACTTAATATAATTCAAATTATAATTTTGTGTGTTGTAATCATTTTTCCTCGTGGCTCTCCATTGCCATTAGCAATAGTCATTGACTATCTCTGAATAATGTTATATCTCGCCGGCTTCTTGATTTAAACTGCTGTACCTAAGAATAACTGTTCGCCTTATAATGTTAAACGCTTGGCTTCATAGTTTTTGCAGAATGTATTGGAATAAATATTGGCCTTTATGCATGAGTACAAAATAATATCATGGTTAACATTACAGGACGGTTCCCATTGCGTCACAATGATTCAGAGATGATCCTCCCTCTCCTCATACATCTTATTGCATGTCCTGCTAAGATATCCGTCTTTTTTTGAAGCAGATTCAACGATTTGGCATCAACTGTGTGTGATGTAGAACACAACAAGATCCTTATGCGAGCGAAACATTTTCCTCGTGGCTATCTTAAATGTGCTACAATGTCTCTTAAGTGACGACTGGTCTTGTAGTTTCTAAAGAAAGCACATCCAAGGAGATTTACAAATGTATACATTGATACTGTTCTTGGGTGGGTTGAACCGAAAGAATCTATCGCCGTAAGCATAAAGGCAGGACATAGACAAAGTTGAATTAACACACTCAATGAAAAGAGCAGACAGATTTATAAATAGATAATTCAATGAGTGGCGAGACTGATAATTAGGGACTAGATCGTAGATGGAAAAAAGAAAACCGCATAGCATTTAACAAGAAAATTATTCAATCAGAAGAGACAATTTGGGAAGTGGTATTAACCCCTGCCCACTTTTGGCCAGCATGCAACTTCACTTTGTGACTGATGGGTTAAATTAAGAAACTGGGAAAATATTTATTATAATTCAATAGAGAAATGTGTGTGTTGTACTTATTCTTCATATTGTTCTTATTAATAATCATTAAATCTCCCCGTGTAATTTGGTATCTCGCTGACTTCTGTACCACACCTGCTGTACCTAGCAATCAGTACATAGTACGACCATTGCAGTATTTTCCACGTAATTGTGCCATTTTTCTATTAGGGGATAAATCTTTTCCTTCTTTCGTGAGGACTAGAAAATCTTCTCGGTAGCATATTGCTGCTACCATAGTGGTTTAAATGATTTAGAGAAGATTTGGGGGTGTTGCGATGTAAGGGATGAGGACTTTCAGTCATGTCGACCCTCGAGCGACCTAGGATGAGCATCCTCCTCGTAGATGTTTTGACGTTTGTTCGGAAATCTGACTGTTTACTTCTCAAGTAGATTCGACGGCTTGGACTGGACCGTTATCTCGATAGAGAACGCCACAGGATCCTTTTGTTATGATCCCCAGAATTTGTCCTAAATTTACAATTGCGTCTCTTAAGTGACTTGGCTTGTGCTTTCCGAATAAAGCACATCGTAGTAGATTTAAAGATGTGTACATTGATGCTGTTCCTGGTTGGCTTGAAGTGGAAGAATCTATGGATATTCAGTAACTAGTGAACGTTGAATTCCGATAATAATGAAAGGAGTAAAATGACAAACGAATATTAAATACAATAAGTGGTGGAGTTCTAATTACATGTGCTTGTGAGATCGGGGGATGGTGGAAAAGTAAGCATTCCATCATTTTAAAACGTACTTGATTCGACCTGAAGAGTGGATCTGGGAGGTGGGATCAACCGGTGCTCAATTTTTGGCCAGCATTTGCATGAAAGTGCAGTAAATTCCGATATTTCTATTGTGAATCTTGTGAATTTCTTAATTTGAAGTAAAATATCTTTTGAAGGGAGGGGTGACATTCAATTCCCCCTTTTAGCATAAAACCAATTCTAAGAAGATACATTTTGTGAAGAAAGGAATGTTCATTACAATATGAATTGAAATCCAACAAACGTTTATGTTGCAGGTCTAGTTTATTGGCATATACACAAGCACAGTGAGGTACAGGTACCAAAAAAACTTGCTTGCAGCAGTATCAGAAGCACATAGAATTAGATTACACGCAATACATAAATTAAACGTACGGTATCCTCAGTATGTAAAGATCAAATGTTCACGCGTGTGCAAAATTAAAATCATTTCGTTGGGCCTTCCTGAAGCACCGGCATGTGAGACGACTGGACGTGATGTGGTTTTCTGTCACACCCGTTTAAGGCAATCTACAACGAATAAGGGTACGGAATATTTTGGGGTAGCGAGATGAAATATCTACTGGACACCTAACTGAAATTTTGTGCCGAAATAAATATAATAGAGACGAACGGAGTTTATAAGTTTTTTTTTTAAATTCTGGGAAACATAAACTGAAAATGTAATGAAGAATGATCAATAAAATATTTAAGAAATAATTGAACAAGTAACTGACGATAAATTAGCCTACAATGCCGTGCGTAAAAGACAGTTTCATGCACTATAGCAATAGCCAGCCGATGGAAACAGCACGCATACATAGAACTGAATATCTGACTAACAACTGAATTGGCGGCACAGCGGCAGCGGTAAAGTTTCTGCCTGACCGCGCCGGGTTCGGTAGTGACTACGGCTGCTGTCTGTACGGAGTTTATAAGTTCCCCCTGTGACCGCGTGGGTTTTCTCCGGGTGAGGGTTTATAGGTTAATTATCTTCTGTAAAATGTCCTTCTGTGTAGGTTATAACTCGTGTTTGGACGGTCGTTTGTCCGCGCGGACTCGGTGGGCCAAATGGCCTGTTTTCACGCAGTATCTCTAATCTTGAACAAAACTTATCCCAATTTTTCTGGAAACGGCCGACTCCGCTTCCAGATGATGAAAACCACCACCTAGCTACTAATCTCAGGAAAAGCGGGCCCGTTCAGAGGGAGTTCTTGACCTACTGAAGCGACCGACTAGAGACCCTGGGACGACTCAGCTTACTGCTACAGGAAAAGCACGCCCTTTTGAAGTGCCCTTCCGGCCAAACACACATGTTACAAAAGTTTCTGACTGTCAACCGTGTCCATGCAGATGATACATTACTCTTCCAGTCTCTGAGTACTGGTAGTTCCACGTGAACTCAACAACCCTTGGAAATACAATTCAACGAAACATTTTTTCCTCTCCCTCTCAGGCTCCTACTCTTTCTTTCTGTGTTTCTGCACCCCCACCCCTCTCTCACACACAGAAACACACACACGCGCGCGCGCACTCACACAATTGCGCTTCATTCTATTTACGGCGGCGCATCATTCCACAAAGATGCATGCTACGTCTTATCAGTTGTTTTGCCTTTGGCAAAACCATATAAAAGGAAGAAGGAATTCCACTACTTAGATTAACCATCCAGATATGAAAGATTTGGATTATTTTATGTATTTTTTTACTTACAGGCGGTGATACAAAATCAAATACAAAAATGAATATATAAATGAAATCAACCGGATATGGCTAAATTGCAAAGAACAGGACGTCATACTTTTACTACTGAATTCAGTATCCACTTTCCCGTCCATGTCTCCATCCATATCGTGCTGTAGCATTTTGCATTTTTCTTCAGTAGACATGTTTGTATTAGGTTAGATTATTGTCATATGCGCCAGGTCCAACGAGGTTCCCTGCAAACACGGTGCTCACTGAAAATAGAATATACAAAGGATAATGAAAAATAGAACAGTAAATATAAGGATGTGTGAAAAACGGCAGAATGTTAAATAAATTGCAGGGCAAATCCGAATAGTGAAAAAGTACACGTAAGGTTAATAACAAAATAACTAAATCAGAAGAAGATAAGAACAAGAGGGCGGGTGGCAGCTCCATCCTGAGAAATGATGGGGAAATGATGATAAGCAACAATAATAATTTCCACCTGTTTGCGATCTGCTGGTCAACATGTCCAGAAGCCAATTGCATATGGAGGCAATAAGTTCAGATGTTTTGAGGTGATTTTATTCATTATTATGGCACTGAAGTCTGAGCTGCAGTTAACGAAGAGCATCTTGCCAAAGATGTACTGTTGGCAAGGCGATTCATGGCGCAACGGAATACAAGGTAGATGGCATACTCTGCAGACATGTTTTCCTGCAATACCATTCGTTTATAGCATTTCATTATGTTCAGTTTTAGAGTTAACGGGCGGTAGTCATTGAGAAAGGTCACTATTTTTCGTGGGTGCTGTCATGGTGGAGGTTACCTGAAGCAGATCGGCACAGAAAACTGCTGACGTGGGGGGTTAGAGACGACAATGAAAACTATGGCCAATTCATTGGCGCACAATTTCAGAACCAGTGCAGGAACTCTATTTAGGTCGTCCACTTTCCAAGAATTTACTCTTATGCAAGCAAGCAGACCTGACTCTGCCACTGCGGTGTTTCGTCTTAAACTAGCAGCGGGGGAAGGGAGGGGGGAGAGTGGTGAGAGGGGGGGGGGGGGGGACGACGACACGTTAAGTTGAAGCTTTGTCTGCCTGCTAACCATTGATTTAAAAGCCATTAAGCTCATCACTAGAAGTGAACCATTGCAAGTAACCTCCATAACTTTGGTTTGGAGCCCGTGAACGTCTTGACGGCTGGCATTTACATGACGAAATTGATTCTCTGGGTTGCTTCGGAGGTCTCCCATTTATCCCCGAGAGCCTTGTGGAGATCATACGTAGCATTCTTGTCCAGCGCAGTGTGATCTTTCTCGATTGCTTTGGGTCTGGGTCGTAGGAGAGAGTGAATTTGCCTGTTCATCCACGGGTTATGGCTAGGGGAAGAGGAGGGAGGGGGAGGAGAGAGGGGCGAGGGTGAGGGGGAGGGGGAGAGGGGATGGGGAGGGGGAGGGGGAGGGGAAGGGAGGGGGAGGAAGGAGGAGGGAGGAGAGGATGGGGAGTGGAGGGGGGATGGGGGAGTGGGGGGGGAGTGGGGGAGGAGAGGATACTGCACGAACGCAGGAGAGGTTTGGGCCCAACGGGTCCACTTGGTCTAGTTGTCTATAAAATTCGATGCTATAATATGACCTCGACTACATCACCGAATACACATCCACAATGGTGTACGCACAGTACTGAGCCAACGTAAACAAACATCTTTAACATTAAATTTGAAAAGAGTAGCTCCTAATCTGAAAAATGGGAATCTCCAGGGACACGGAAAATGTGAAACAGATGTAGAGAGTAAACCGCATTAAGTATTGGCTGCTGCTAATTAGTATATTTATCTCTCTCGTGAAACAAATGTCAATTTGTGCATCCTTAACACGTCTTCGTTCAGTTTAAGGTACCATTGCAATATTATTAAACGAGACAGCTTACATCTCATACAAACCTGACCACTTCCGATATTGCGCGAATCTGCTATTCGATAAAATACAATTAGATGCACATGAAAGTAAGTGGAAATTCGCATTTTACGCCTGTTAATTCCCGGGATAAAGTCTATGGTGAGAATGTCAGTTTTACTTGCCTATCATTTTTATTGAATTAAAGGTGCAAAAGGTGCAAAAGGGAAATGTCACTGTACCAAGGTACATGTAACAATAAAGTACCATTGAACTATCGAATTGATTAGTATTCAGGGGAAGCAATTAATTCAGTCCAATCAGTAGGAGTACATCACAAAATATGATTTTTTGAGTGAATGAAGCTCCATCAACACTTCTGGAATTTCCCCAAAATCTGCACGCTTGATGTGGCTGGTGATCAAAAGATTAACTATCCACATCTGATTTTCCAAGTCCTGCTTCTGAGGAAAATATGTTTCAATTTTTTTTAGACAGCAACTGCAGATGGTCGGAAATTATGTCCTTCGGTGTTTTCTCCAGATCAGGTTGCTTTTCTTCCCAATCACACTGTTTGAGGAAGATTTCCAATGTGGGAAATTGGAGAAATTGCCTTTACGAATGTTAGTATGACACATGGTGATCTTCATTTTCATGGCTTCCATTTTCCCCAGGACATCGAAGATGTCACATCCTTTGCCCTGAAGTGACAAGTTGAGCCGAGTCAAATGTTCAAAAATAGCAGCCATGTAACACAATTTGGCCAGGCAAAAATTATTGTTGAAATGCATTGCTTTCACGTCACCTTGCTCAGTAAAAATACAGACAGTTCATTCTTCAGGGACAGTACTCTTTCAATGATTCTTCCACGTGATAACCATCGAACCTCAGAATGTAGGAGGCGAATCATCTGATCTGTAGACATATCATTGCATAGCTCTGAAAGCAGCCGACATTTTGTTTGCTTGTGGACGAATAGCATTGACAATTTTCAGCACATCTTGCAACAATTCTTCTAGCTCATTTTTCTGGTCATTGCAACAAGTGTTTCAATCGTGTTGTGGCAATCTCTTTGTTGTGATGTACATTTCGACGTGGAATATTAACTTTATATTTGGCTGAAGCCGTATTTTTATAGTCTCAAGAAGGATCCCGACCCGAAACGTTATCATATCATATCATATCATATATATACAGCCGGAAACAGGCCTTTTCGGCCCACTATGTCCGTGCCGCCCAGCGATCCCCGCACATTAACACTATCCTACACCCACTAGGGACAATTTTTACCTTTACCCAGCCAATTAACCTACATACCTGTACGTCTTTGGAGTGTGGGAGGAAACCGAAGATCTCGGAGAAAACCCACGCAGGTCACGGGGAGAACGTACAAACTCCTTACAGTGCAGCACCCGTAGTCAGGATCGAACCTGAGTCTCCGGCGCTGCATTCGTTGTAAAGCAGCAACTCTACCGCTGCGCTACCGTGCCGCCCATATCTACCTATAAATATGTAATACACACATATTTAAATGTTATTATCAATCCTTTCATATTTTTACTTCTTAGCACCGTTCGTCCTGTGATCTCAAACAGAACCAAAATGTTTATTTTATTAACGCGCTAATTCAGAGGTTTCCTGACGGCTTTCTATAGGGGTGAGTATTTTTTCAATATTGCGAAAGTGACAGAATTAAAAGCAATTTAACTTCAGTCAGCTCTTGAAATTTATATTCTACAACACTTAATTATATTGGAACCATCCACATATTTTCAATATTGTCGTTGATAATTCTTTTACGGAGATATTACGTGTGAGAGTTGTTAAAGTCAAAGCTACAAAGGGAGAAATATTGTCAATTTTTAATCCATTAGTTTGGCCAGTATCCAGTTGCAACCAAGACTCATGTACTAACTTTGACCAATAGTTTCAAGAAGGTCACGGTTTATTGGAATTTATTGTAGTTATAGGCTGAGACACTTTGTGTCGCTGTGTACCAGTGAGGTGATGAAATCTAGCCAGAGCTCCACTGCCCATCCTCGCATTCCAGGGCGTAGACGCAGAAGCATTGCTGATGCTTAACGTGAAACAAGCCGCCGGTCTCTCAGCCATTCATTCCGCGACCTTAGTCGTTTAATTTATATGCAATTAACGTTATTCATCTTCAGGAAGCCGGTGCATCTTCCAAAAAAATCATATCTCAGCAGGTATGTTACAAGCAGCGTGCAGACGGACGCTAAAACGATTTATGACACCGTCCATCTTTCTTCTTTGTGCCTGGATTCTCGTTTCGGGTCAGCTTCGTTACAGCATTTCCGAAGAGGAAAAGCATGGAACTATCGTTGGTAAAATCGCAGAAGATTTAGGGCTAGCCGTGGAAGAACTACTACGTCGCAGATTTCGAATTGTTTCTGATTCACCAACGCAGTATCTGGATATAGATCTAACGACTGGAATATTATTTGTGACTAAAACAATAGATAGGGAGGAACTGTGTCCGGAAAGCCTGATCTGCATGCTGCCTTTAGAAGCTCTAATTGAACTTCCAGTGGAACAGTATCGCGCAGAAATCGAGATATTGGATATTAATGACAATTCTCCCAGATTCCCGGTTAGTGAAATACGTTTGGAAATCACTGAATTCGCGATACCAGGAGCGCGCTTTCCGTTACCAGATGCGCACGACCCTGACGTCGGGGTAAATTCCATTCGCACGTACCAACTGTCTGCGAATGACCATTTTGTATTAGATGTTCAGATCCGCGGGGAAGCAAAAATCCCGGAATTGATATTGACGAACACGATCGACCGAGAGAGACAATCGCTACATCGGTTGTTGCTCACAGCTTTGGATGGTGGATCTCCGCAAAGGACGGGCACGACCAATGTAATTATTATTGCGTTGGACGCTAATGATAATGCCCCGGTTTTCCAACAAACCTTGTATGTTGTCGGGCTAATGGAAAATGTGCCATCCGGCACTCTGGTAATTAAACTTAATGCAAGCGATTTAGATGCGGGATCCAATAAAGACATTTCTTATTCTTTCAGCGGATATAATAAAGCGCGGGTGAGTGAATTATTTGCCATTAATCCTATATCGGGGGAGATCACAGTTAAGGGAATTTTGGACTTCGAGGAAACAAAGAATTATGATCTTGATGTGGAAGCGAAGGACAAGGGTTTGCACCCTTTATCCACACACTGCAGGATCCAAGTGAACCTCAACGATGTGAACGATAACGCTCCTGATTTTGCTCTAAGTACTGTTCCTAACATAGTCCGGGAAGATACGTCGACTGGAACATTGTTAGCTTTAATCAATGTGAGAGACAGGGACTCTCATGCAAACGGACACGTTGATTGCAACATCACGCCAAATCACCCGTTTGCCCTTAAATCATCCTTTAAAAATTCATATAGGTTGGTGACAGATGATATATTGGATCGAGAGCTAGCTTCTGAGCACAAAATCTCAATTATTTGCAAGGACCGGGGATCTCCTCCGCTATCCACCACCAAAACGTTTATCATACATATTTCAGATATTAACGATAACGCACCGATATTCCAGCTGTCTCTATACACAGTTCACGTTATGGAAAACCATCCACCCGGGAATTCCATCGGAAGGGTGTCTGCCACGGACGGTGACATAAACCTGAACTCCTTCCTTTCTTATACGATCCTGGAGAGCGAGGTGCAGGATGCGCCATTGTCTTCCTATGTCTCGATCAACCCTGAAACAGGCGTTATCTATTCGCAGCGGGCATTTGATTACGAGCACCTTAAAAACTTCCAGTTCAGAATTCAAGCGCAAGACAGTGGAATCCCCCCACTCTCCACCAATGTTACTGTGAACGTGGTTATCCTTGATCAGAATGACAATCCTCCTGTGATAAAAATTCCAGAGTCATCGAACTATAGCATGACAGCTATAGCACGATCCGAAAGCCCAGGATACCTAGCGATCAAGATTATTGTTTCCGATGCCGATTCTGGTCAGAATGCACGCCTTTTCTATCATATTATAGGCGCCACTGATCCTGGACTGTTTACAATCTCACGTAATTCAGGAGAAGTTCGAACAGCTCGCTATTTCAAGGACACTGATGCCATCATACAAAAAATCATTATACATGTGAGAGACAACGGCCATCCTACACTGTCCGCCACGACAACTGTTACCCTCTCAGTTGGTGAACAGATCGCTGAAATACGTTCAGAGTTTGGAGAGACAAGCGCGCATTTACAGAATTCATATAATTTACCCTTTGTTATCGTCATTTTTTTGGGACTATTATCATTCATACTTCTGGTCGTTATAATTGCCCTATCTGTCGCAATTTGGCCGATGAACAGAAGGCCAACCTATGGCAGGAGAAGATCTTGTGCGGCATGCTGCGACGTCGGTGATTTGGAATCCGAGCGCCAAATACGGAATGCTCAACTCAAACTGCAGTTTGCGTCTGATCCAAAAATAGATGCAAATGTCCTGGAGGTCCGAAGGGGCAGTTCGCTAGATACATACCACTGCAGAGTTCGCTCGACAACACAAGGAGATGCAACTGCGTTTTCGACACCGTTCTGTGTAACAACAGCAGAATCTAATGAGAGGAATCCCGGAATACGCGTGGACAAACTTTACGCGCAAGAAACCAGTGATCAAACTGATAAACGTAGAAAAGTAAGTAGCATCTTCAAGTAGTAACAACCTACATACAAATATCGATTTCATAAATACACCGCTACTAATCCAGAAGTGACCAACGTATTTGTGCTTGTGGGTTGCAATATCTTTACGGTTTGTGATCAATGTATTGATTATCGTTTGAGGCTATTTCAAGAAATAGAATGGAATAATATTCCATAGGTTTACATCAAGATACCCTATGATAGATCACTAGGGATCTGAATCATCTCGTAATTAAGTGTAGCGAGATATTGTTCTCGTTCGCGTACAGTTGAAAAAATAAATAGAATATGGCTCGGAGATTAGGAGGTATCACAAAATCCTGGACTAACTCAGCAGGTCAGGCAGTATCTAGGAGAGAGGGAAAGGGTGACGTTTCGGGTCGAGACCCTTCTTCAGACTGATGATGGGTCTCGTCCCGAAACGTTACCCGTCCCCTCTCTCCTAGATGCTGCCTGACCTACTGAGTTACTCCAGCATTTTGTGATACCTTTGATTTGTACCAGCATCTGCAGTTATTTTCCTACACAACTCGGAGATTAGGATATGAGAAACAAGAGAAAATGTAACCTATTTCGCAATACTTGGCCTATATTGTAAATCAGTCTCTTCAGTCCCAAGACTGTTTATATAGCATGATATTAAGTTACATTTTAGTAGTCGAATAAATACAACGAATGGTAAAATTAAAAAAAGAAACCTTTGCGCTCTGACGTATTGTTAGATGTCTTCATTCAATATATGTTTAATTCTCTTGACAAGACACAAAACTCCTTTCTTTTTTGTTATTAGTTTTTGCATTTATCTGTGCAACGTGGATAATATTGAACATGATACTTATTGTCCATTGCCAATAGTCCTTGAGAGTTGTTGTGAATTATATTCTAAAAATGCTATAATTCATAGTGAAGTGTTGCATAATTTTGACTCAGCAACAACAAATAAATGGTGAGATGGTTCGTCACATTACTGGTACTCATTATAATTCTATACCAATAACATTTTTAATCGCATTTCACATTCTCTGCACTACTTTATTCTTCACCTGATCACTTTCAGCCAAAGCAAATTATTTCCACAATCTGCATCCCGAGACAAAAGCGTGATGGAATATTTATTCTTGTCTGACATCATTCATGAACTTCAACAAGGTGCATTACAAAGGCTCCATCTTGACTGGTTTGCTGACCCACCCATCACCCCGCTCCAGAATCCTATACATCGTTTCGGGCGGGACCCTTCTTTACACGTTCAGAGTCCCCAGAAGGGTCTGGATCTAAAAATACGCCTGTCCATGTCCTATAGGGATATTGTGCCTGCCCCTCTGAGTTACTCCAGCATTGTATTCTCAGCCGTAAAGCATCATAGCTCTCACCGCTGGCGCAGCTTTGTAGTTACAAATGCACAACGGCAAATGATATTTTGTTCAATAGTTTGATACGTTCTTGTATTTTGACGTGGGTTGCATTATGTTTCACCATGTTGTTTTCACCTGCCCCCCCCCCCCCCCACCTCACCCCCCCCCACCTCACCCCCCCCCCCCCCACCTCACCCCCCCCCCACTTCACCCCCCCCCCACCTCACCCCCCCCCCACCTCACCCCCCCCCCCCCACACCTCACCCCCCCCCACCTCCCCCCTCCCCCCCCCCCCCGC
Organism: Rhinoraja longicauda; assembly: GCF_053455715.1. Classification (NCBI taxonomy): domain Eukaryota; kingdom Metazoa; phylum Chordata; class Chondrichthyes; order Rajiformes; family Arhynchobatidae; genus Rhinoraja; species Rhinoraja longicauda. The sequence continues at coordinate 33,942,307 of NC_135966.1, forward strand.
ATCCCAAAAGAGAAAAAACAGTTCAAGCCTCATGTGCCGTTCAGTTGCCGTCTCTTCCAAGTTGCTTTCGTAATTAGAAATGTGGTTTTAACATTTGTTTCTCTGTATCCCCTTATTAAGTCGATGCACACATGTGCTCTTATTTATGCTAGAACAATTGTGGATAGCATTGTGCAGAGGAAATCCATGTCTGTTCAAGCTGTCTGAATACAAATGATACAATGGCATCTGCCAAACCTATAGTCTAGATGATGCTTGCATAGTTCTGGTTCATGAATAGTAACATAGATCAAATCCATCTGCCTATCTTCCAGTCAGTCTATTTTCAATCAACAGCAGAGACGAGAGATATTTCTGACAGTGGGAAACATACCTTAGTCAATAACCGTGCCCATACTGACGCCAATTTCGATTTCAAAAGGACACTTACAGTTTGGGGTTGATCAGGACCTTGGTCCAAATATGGACCACGGATCTGAAAGCAAGGAGTGACACGATCGTCATCTCATTCCATGTAAATCATTGGATTTAAGCCTCGTGCAATATAAGATTACAGTTTTCTTTTGGAGAACAGCCAACACAATTCCGTGAGCACAGCAATTCTCAGCTTCTTTAACAATAATGTTAATGTCGATTGCACCACGCTCAATTCCATTCAGAGCATGTCGTCACCCGAATAAATACTTGCGTATAATGGTAAATTCCAGACAATATGCAGGCATCGGTTGATGGGTAGCAAGCAGTAATTACTCCGCGGAGGTTTCGGGCAACGGGCAGTTCCAAGCAAATATACCCGTATATCCTTGATATTCAATCGCTTTACCATCGTTTATTTCCTAACCATGAACATTTCAGGAGGTTAATATTCATTACAAACGCCACCGGAGCATCCAAATAACTACCGTGGCTCGAAGAACACGTCAGAGGCTTGGACTCACAGAGGTCTGATATGCACCAAATTCGCATTCCGCAAAGCACGATTCAGGACTATGTTAAAATAATAAATTTTCACCTGATATAGTGCATCTGCAACACCACTCGTCAATCTCAGCATCATCCACGTAAAGTTACCTGCATGACAGATAACTCTTCAATTTTCCTACATATTTTTTTCACTGTTTGCCGGTGTAAAATGTCTGAAGTGGGCACCCTCTACAAAAAGTAGTGAAATTGTCCGCATAGGCTACATGGACCTTAGACTTTAGAGATACGGCATAGAAACAGGCCGTTCGGCCCACCGTTTCCACGCCGACTAGCGATCACCCTTTACACCAACACTATACTTTGCACGCGGGACATTTTAGAATTTACAAAAGCCAAGTAGCCTGCAACCCGGTACGTCTTTGGAGTGTGGGAAGAAACCGAGGCAGTCGGAGAAAACCCACACAGTCATAGGGGGAACCTACAAACTCAGTACAGACGGCACCGTAGTCAGGATGGAACCCGGGTCTCTGATGCCGAAAGGCAGTAAATATAACGCTGCGCTGCTGTGACAATATCTTCAAAAGGTAGTCCATAGCATGCCATTTGATCTCGGATATCATCTACCCGATCACAAAATTAGAACTGTACTTTCCTACGCTTGCTTAAATAACAATTGAGAAGAAATCCGCCCAATTCTGATCAGGTAAATCGACATGGAAAGTTATAGACAATAGACAATAGGCAATTGGTGCAGGAGTAGGCCATTCGGCCCTTCGAGCCAGCACTGCTATTCAATGTGATCATGGCTGATCATTCTCAATTAGTACCCCGTTCCTGCCTTCTCCCCATACCCCCTGACTCCGCTATCCTTAAGAGCTCTATCAAGCTCTCTCTTTAATGCATTCAGAGAATTGGCCTCCACTGCCTTCTGAGGCAGTTATGTTTTTTTCCCTCCCGCCAAATTTTCCTGATGAGATTTTAACGAATCAATAGACTATAGAGAATAGGCGCAGGAGTATGCCATTCTGCCCTTCGAGACAGCACCGCCATTCAATGTGATCATGGCTGATCTTGAGATGGTAACGTCTGGTCTCTCGTTGGATAAGAACTTCCACGTGCGAAAGTAATCAGCGCTGAAAAACTTGCAATTTTATATTCTTGCACGATACAACATTAAAGAAAAATTTATCATTCTAAGAGTTGAATCATATGACCGTATCCGTTCGCATGAAAATGCAAAGTAGCAAATACTTCTGCCGCAAAATTAACGCACCCGAATATCAAATGTTAAGATGCACAAAATGTGCAGAACAACGGTGAACTACAGTGAATAGTTCTGTGTTATTCTCAAATAAACGTTGTATATTTCAGTTATTAATTTAATTATTGAACATGATGCTTCGTTACATTAGAAATCGAAAAGTGCGGCAAGTTGTACAAGAAAGCTCATTTGAGATAAGTATAGTAATTTAAAATAATGCAACTTTCTCCAGCTGACAACAATCAAGCTGAGAAGGCCCCCGACCCGAAAAATCACCTATCCATGCCCCCCAGAGACGCTCCCTGACCCGTTGAGTTGTTCCAATACTTTAGGTTTTACTCAAAGCGTCTGCAGTTCCTTGTGTCTACAATAAATCGAACATCGGATAACATTTCCCTTATCTCTTGTCAATTAAATGATATGGTCTCGAATGGATTTCTTATCCAACAATAACATTTCTCGTGCAGAAGCAAAGAGCTACAGATGCGTGATAATACCAAAGATAGGCGCAAACTGCTGGAGTGTCTCAGCCGGTCAGGCAGCATCTCTGCGGGGAAAGGAAGGGCGACGTTTCGACTTGGGACACTTCTTCAGAATTAACTTTTCTTGGTAGCGTTTAAAACTGCTTGGACAAGTGATTGAAAAGTTAGAATTTTATTATTTTACATGGTGAGTCATAGTCTCGGTGCAGTTATAGGCTGAGACTCTTTGTGTCGCTGTCTACCAATAAGGAGGTGAAATGTAGCTGGTGATCCACCACCCATCCCCCAATCTTCAGGAAAGAAAGCAGAATAATGGCGGCGTGTGTACGATCGCAGAACAAAACATCTCTACAGATTACCTTAATTGTTCATCTTATTTCCTACATTAATTAACTTATTTCGGATGTGATCCAGAATATTACCAACCAGAACAGTTTCAGAGCGTATATATACTCCAACCTGCAAATGAAATGTTACAAAAAGACATTTTCCGTGAGCTTAAAAATTCAGCGATATCATCCATCTTTTTATTTTCTGCGTTGAATCTGGTTTTCGGGCAGATTCGTTACTCCATTCCTGAAGAAATGGAACACGGGGCCTTCGTGGGAAATATCGCAGAAGATTTGGGTTTAAACACGGAGGAGCTATCACGGCGTAAACTCAGAATAGTGTCGGTCGCGTCGCTACAGTATTTTGATGTAAATCGCATGAATGGGATTTTATTTGTGAATGCAAGAATTGATAGAGAACAAATATGCGGCCAGAGTGTTAACTGTGTATTGCTCCTGGAAGCGGTAGCTGAAAGTCCCGTGGAGCAGTACCGTGTGGAGATTCAGATTTTAGATGTAAATGATAATTCGCCCATCTTTCAGAACAAAGAAATTCGTTTAGATGTTACAGAATTCACGCTGCCTGGAGCTCGCTTTCCTTTAGAGCGTGCGCACGACATAGATACGGTAAATAATTCTATTCGTACGTATCAGCTCTCGACAAATGAGCACTTTAGTTTAGATATACGAAGTCGTGGAAAATGGAAATCACCCGAATTAATAATGAACAAATTGGTCGACCGAGAAATAAAATCGAGCTACCATTTGTTGCTCACGGCTTTGGACGGCGGATCGCCAAAAAGATCAGGTACGGCTCATATATCTATTACTATCTTGGATATCAACGATAATCCGCCTGTTTTTGACAAATCGATGTACACTGTTAGCGTGAAAGAAAACGTACCATTAGGCACTTTACTAATTAAACTAAACGCTACTGATTTGGACGAGGGACAGAATGCAGAGATAACCTATCTCTTCAGCAGTTACAATGAAGCAAAAATAACCGAAATATTTACGATTAATCCAAAATCCGGAGCTATACACCTAAAGGAAACTTTGGATTTCGAAGAAGGAAGTGTGTATGAGATGGATGTTGAACCTAGGGATGGAAATGTGCAGTCGCTATCTACACACTGCAGCGTGCGCGTGGAGATCACAGATGTCAATGATAACGCTCCTCTGTTGACTCTAAATTCTATTTCTGGCACAGTCAGTGAAAGTGATCCGAGTGGAACTTTAATCGCATTGATTAGTGTGACAGACCAGGATTCCAATAAAAATGGATATATCGACTGCTCGACTCCATCCAATGTCCCTTTTGACTTGAAATCTTCCTTCAGTAATTCTTACAGACTTATCACAAGTGCACTGCTGGATCGTGAAACCACTGCTCAATATCGAATAACTGTTACTTGCAAAGACCGTGGGATCCCACCGTTATCTACCAGCCGGACAATTGTGGTAAATGTCTCAGATATAAATGATAACGCGCCGCGCTTTACGCAGCCTTCGTACACGGTCTATGTGACAGAAAATATTGAGCCCGGCAGCTACATTGGATCAGTGACGGCTTTGGATCTTGATATTAACAGGAATTCACAGTTGTCTTACTTTATTTTGGAAAATCAGGTTCAGTCAGTTCCATTGTCATCCTATCTCTGTATCAACACAAACAACGGAAGTATCTACTCGAAACGACCATTTGATTACGAACAAATTAAAGGTTTTCAGTTTCACGTTCGAGCCCAAGATGCCGGATTACCGTCACTTTCCAGCAATGTAGTTGTGCAGGTAATAATCCTGGATCAGAACGACAATCCACCCTCTATAATATCATGGGAATCTAAGAGCAACACTAGTTTGCGTGTGCCTCGAACTGCAAAACCGGGGCATTTGGTAATAAAAATCTTTGCTTCCGACGCAGATTCCGGTAAGAATGCACAACTTTCGTACCAACTGAATCAGGCTAGTGTTCCTGGTCTTTTTAAAGTTTCGCATAGTTCGGGAGAAGTAAGGAGTGTTCGGCATTTCAAAGATGGCGACGCGACCACACAAAAACTAATTGTCCAGGTGAAAGATAATGGTTACCCACCTCTTTCTGCTACGACCACCTTGACGTTAACATTAATTGACGAGGGTATATCCTATCAGCCTGACGTGACAGAACCTCATCAAGATTTAAAGGAAACGCAGCAGATAACGTTTTATATAATTATATCGTTGGGAGCAACATCTTTCATCCTGTTGGTGGTTATTATTATTTTGGTTGTTGCAATTTGCCCGATTGGCAACAGTACTGCTTCAGGCGGTGCTTGCTCTTTTGCTAACTGCTGCAGCACCAAAGAATGGGAATGTCAGAATTCCAATGTCAACCTTCAAGTTACGCCGGATTTCCACATCGTTCCCAGTTTGCTTGAGGTTCGAGGCAACGGATCTCTTTCGGGAACGTGCCGTTATAAGATTCGATCCGCACCTGAATACGGTGAAATGGTCTTCGCACCATTCAGTCCACAGATGGCAATGGTTACTGGAAAGGAGACGAGATATATGCTGCCGGATAGTCCAAGGACGAGGAAGAGCTGTCCAGACCAGGTGAGTGATATCCACAATGTGTAAAACGTCAATATTAAAACAAAATTGTCTCCAAGGCAGAGATGTAAGTTGGCTTCCACACACCGACCCATTCTTTTGTATATCCGCCAGTTCCTGTATTTCTGTGAGATTTGCAATACCTGAAATTTCTTAAACAGATACCTGCACAAAATGTCTGATTTTCCGATCCACTCATTGTAATTTGTTTCTTTGCTGACGTACAATTATCTTGGTGAACAAAAAGAAATAGATTTGTGCAAGTTAGTATTACAACTAACCTTGCCTCTCAGGTGCGTCTTTGAAGTGATGATGTAATTTTAGTCCTGAAACAGTACAGATGAATATTACAATCTTGGCGATGCAAAATAAATATTTCTGAAGTTCATTTTCTTGCATAGAAGAGGGAATTCAGAAGGAATTGAACGAGGACATATTGGCAATGTTCGCTGAAAGTGCAATCATTTCCCCTTGTTTCCAGGGTTATCTAAATTACATTAGAGGCAATTCAGAACACCCTGGGATAGCATTCGATCAGTTGTTAGTAACTGATTATTTTATAGATACTCATAAAACGTCTAATAATATTTTTTGTTTGTATAAATACATAGCTCATTGGGTGTTAATGGCTTTTAGTTGGCAAAAAAATCGCTACCAGATAACAATGAGGGTGTATTGGTAACAAGGTTTTTGCAGCGCTGTTTAAAATAATTTTCATTTCGTACCGTAAAATAAAAGTCTCCAATATCAATGCGGAGTAAAAAACGGGAGCTGCAATTAGGATTAATGGCGATTAATGTGAACCACGTCATCATATTGCGTTGCAGGCTCTGATAATCCAATCATATAAAGGGAGAAACACTGGAAGTTTACGCATAGGTTTATTTAGTATTTTCAGTTGTTGGTATAATTGGGATTAAATGGTAATCCATTTTCTTGATCAAAAATACAAATAGTGCTATTTGATTCCTGCGAGGCGCTCGCCACTTGTCCCAACACAGAGCATTTCGGGACATGTGAAGCCCGAACCAGTAATTGCGGTGATTCTGACGGAAGATACTCGCGCTGCGTCAGGCTTGCAGGAAACAAAATGTGAAAGCGAAGTGGAGGATACTAATGTAGGGATTTGCTTTAAGTGAAGCATCAGGCATCTGACGCAATGTTGGTGCTGCATGAATCTTCGCACGTACTCTATCTTAGTTCCAACGTGTGTACTTTTTATACGCCAGACTTTTGGAGAATTGGCAATTGAATCACTCAACCTAAATGTTGATTGTCCTCTTGACCATGTTTTAATAATACCTACCCATGACCGGCCAGTACGGGGGAACTGTGGTCAATCTTATTCTCATCAGCACCATCACGGACCTCACCATTTCAGGCGATATACCCTCTAATGCCTCCAAACTTACGTTCCCCAGCCTCGCACGGCCCGATTTTACATCCTACCTAAAATCCATAAACAGAACTGTCCCGGCAGACCCATTATTTCTCACTGTTCCTGTCCCACCGAACTTATTTCCACCTACCTCTACTCCATCCTATCCCCTCTGGTCAAATCCCTCCCCACCTACGTCCAAGACATCTCATATGCTCTCCATCTCCTCGATAACTTCCGATTTCCTGGCCCCCACTCCCTCATCTTTACCATGGATGTCCAGTCACTCGACACTTCCATTCCCCACAAGGATGGTCTTGAGGCCCTCCGTTTCTTCCTCGACCGTAGAAACATCCAATCCACATCTACTAACACTTTCCTCCACCTAGCAGAGTTGGTTCTTACCCTTAACAACTTCTCCTTTGACTCCTCCCACTTCCTCCAAACCAGAGGCGTGGCTATGGGCACTCGCATGGGCCCTAGAGATGCCTGCCTCTTTGTCGGGTACGTCGAACAATCCCTGTTCCGGTCGTACACCGGCCCCATCGGGGGGAGATGTAACATTTTCCCTTAAACTCTTTCATGTTGGCATCAAGGCACTCAAATATTTATTTAGTTAAATTATCATTATACTTTCACGTTTTCAATTCCAAGAACTGCTTCCCTTGCGTATAATGACTGCACTGTAGGAGCCAATTCATACTGAGGGATTGATTTACTGTCTCTCTCCTTTCAGTCTATGAAATTGATCCTCAGGTCCCTGCGTTTAATTGTCCAGCCCACTCGAACTATTACCTATTAAGCGTGGCCTTTAATAGCATGTCATATTCTGTACCGGCGATTGATAACCAGAAAAAAATCTAAATGAAGTGACAGGTTCAGATAACCAAAGTTTGAAATGTCTTCAAATTGCAACATCAATTTTGCGCTTTCTTTATTCGTATTTTGTTGTGTCATTTGCTGCTGTCCCAGAATATTTTTTCACCCTTTCTAGCGTTTATCATTCTTACTCCTTCTCGTTCCCTCTTCATTTATCTCATTCTCTCCTGTCTTTCCTCTCCTATCAACTCACCCCTGCCCTCTCCGTCTATTTGGTTCATTTCACCTTTCTTGCCAAAATAATCTTCCGTAATATTTCACCAGCGCCCCTCCTCTGCCACCACTATAATTGGTATCATTCTCTTTCTCATGATCTCCAGTCTACTGCAAACAGGCCCACTGTACTATCAAACCTTTCATATTTTCTGCAACACTAATCTGTTCTAACTTTTTTATGTTTCGCAATTTTGATAAAAGGTCATCAATCTCTAAAATAATAATTGTTTAGCACGCTATTTAAAGTTTTTCAGCCATCATTGGAAGCAGACAATACTTTATTTGGCCTTTTGAAAAATCACAAGCCCCTAAAAGGAGGGACATATGTCGCTCACATCTGACCCCTGAGTTCTGCACAGGACATTTGAATAGTGTTGCAGACCTTTGTATAAACGATTGTTGCGGGTGCTTTTTATTATTCTCCAGTGTTCTGAAGGGTTCGCGACTTAAAACGTCACCCCCCCCCCCCCTTACCCCCCACGTGTGCTTCCTGGCCCACTGAGTTCCAGCTGCACTTTGTTTTTGTACTCCTGAAATAAACAAAACATTACATGAAGTTTAACAAGTTACCAGAGATTTCCAAATTTTTTGACAGCCCTTTGACAACAGATCAGTGTTGGCTTCACTAGTATACATTAAATCACTATTGGCTGCTTAATGTACTTCCAACTTATGCTATAACATCTTCACCTTATCGTTGGTGAACTCGTGGAGTCGGATTGTGAAGTGTAGGCAATGGAAAACATGACCCTCGTGGTAGTGATGTCAATGAGTCGGGAATTCAACTTGATTATACGTTAACTGTGAAACTGAGGAAACAATGTCCTGGGATGCGATGATTCCCATGCAGCAAACAGCAAACTTCGTCAGCTGTGCTGACCTTACCTGTCATTGGACATTTCTAATATTTACATTTGGATTAATTGCCTTTATACAATCGTAGGTTAACGCAACGTGGATGTCAAGGCCAGTCACGTTCGAACCTCATCCTTAATGCTTGGATTAATAATGTAATGAACTCTGAAACTGAGTGATACTGTTATAGACCAAAACAAACCCTGACCTGTGAGTTGTTTGTGCTCCAGTACCAGTTTCATGCAATTTTTTTGAAGATGGGCGATAGGCACTCGGAAGTGACGAAAGATGATCAACCCTGATGATTGAAACAGGACATACATGCTCAGTTTCCACATTTACAAGTGCATATATTTGTTGCCATAGTGGAGGAACTTGAATGGACCATGACTATCTCTGGAATACAAATCCTTGGCACCATATTCTGGACTTTATCTCAGCCAATGGACGTTTCTTCATCGTTCGGGCTCAATAATTCTCATCCCTAGACCAGTGCATTCTATTATCTATATACTAAAACTCTCGTTTGTTTGTTTGTTTGTTGTTCCTGAACTACAGCCAAAACGGTACATGATAGCGCGACAATTTTAGGCCCACCTTATTCACCATCATCCCTTTGGTGCTAATGGAAGAAGTCTCATTGAAATCGGTGTTATATCGGAGAGAGGGAGGGAGCGAGGAGGATGGAGGGAGGGGGAGGGAGGGGGTGGAGGATAAGGGGGGTTGAGATGGATGGAGTGGGGGGAGGGGAAGGGGGTGGAGGGGGAGGGAGGGGGAGAGGAGAGGGAGGGGAGGAGGGGGAGGTGTGAGGGAGGGGGAGGTAGAGGGGAGGGAGGGGGAGGAGGGGAGGGGAGCAGGGAAGGAGGGGAGGAGGGAGGGGGAAGGGAAGGGGAAGGGGAGGGGGAGAGGAGGGGAGGGGGAGGGGAGGGGTTGGGGGGGGAGCGGGGAGGGGGAGGGGGAAGGGAGGGGAGGAGGGAGGGGGAGGTGGGAGGGAGGATGGGAGGGGGAGGTGGGTGGGGGAGGGAGGGGACGAGGGAGGAGGGAGGTATGGGGAGGGATGGGAGGAGGGAGGGGAGATGGAGAGGGGAGGGGGAGGGTGGAGGGGGAGCGAGATGGGGAGGGGAGGGGGGAGAAGGGAGAGGGAGGGGGAGTGAGGGGGCGGGGGGAGGGAGGTAGAAGGAAGTGGGGGAGTGGGGGAGGAGAGGGTGCTGCACCAATGCAGGAGAGGTTTGAGCCCAACGGGACCACTTGGTCTAGCTGACTATATAAATGTTATAGCAAGTACAATTATGCAACTATTTTTTATGTGATATAACCTATCCATATGTTACAAAATAAAATGATTGTTTTTACCATATTCAATTAAATTGCAATTGTAGGATCGGAAGATAATTATTTACTGGTTCAGCTGAATCACAGCATCGTTACCAATGGTAGCAGATTGTAATTTATGACGGCAGGTTTAAATTAACAAAATGAACTCGGAATGCAAAATCTGATTTCGTTTCGGACAATATATCTACAAACTGAGAGATTAATTGTGAATGGTCACTTTTCTCAAGTGTGCCATGTAAGAGAAACATTAGTGTACACTGCAGCTGAAGAGCGAATATAGCAGTTTCATACATTCATGGAAGCAAACCGTCTATATTTCAGCAATATAATAAAACAAAAAGAAAATTTCAGGATAGCTTCAATCTAATATCAGCAATAAAGTTGCGATTTCAACGGACTTCGTTAAAGATGACAGTATATTTCAGTTCGGGAACTACGACGGAACACATTCTTGCATTGCTTAGAAATATGGGGGAACAAACTCAAAGGACGCGAAATGCATTTGTTATTTAATCAAATAGGCATTAATATTCCCAACCCTTGCCTGCGTTTCGTTGCACGATAGCTTTTGATGTTCCTATCTTATGTTCAGGTAATGGTTGAAATACCAATTTGATTGTGCATCATAGAAAATTCAATTCAAAATCTTGGAATGATTTATCTTAATATATTTTAAAGTTTACTTTTTCACCAGAGTTCAGCGTTATTTGTATTCCCAGTGCAGTTATAGGCTGAGACTCTTTGTGTCGCTGTCTACCAATAAGGTGGTGAAATGCAGCTTGTGATCCACCATCCATCCCCCAATCCCTGAGAAAGGAAGGGGAACAATGGCGGCCTGTGTACGAACAAAGCGAACCTTCTCTGCAGACGACCACTCTTGTATAGTTTATTTTCCACATTGAATGGATTGCGCCGGGGATGGGACAGAATACGATCAACCGCAAACACGTTTTTTTAAGGTTTGACCAATCTACCCTGCTAAGGAAATGACACAAATGAGCGTTCTGCGTGTGCGTATAAAGTCAGGGATATCATCCATCTTTCTGCTTTGTCTGTGGAATCTGGTTTCCGGGCAGATTCGTTACTCCATTCCCGAAGAACTGGAACACGGAGCCTTCGTCGGGAAAATCGGAAAGGATTTGGGTTTGAGCACGGAGGAGCTATCAAGTCGTAAATTTAGAATAATATCTGTCGCGCCCATACAATATTTGGATGTGAACCGCGTGAATGGAATTTTATTTGTGAATGCAAGAATTGACAGGGAACAACTATGTAGTCAGAGTGATAACTGCGTACTGCTCATGGAAGCGGTGGTGGAAAATCCAGTGGAGCAGTACCGTGTGGAAGTTGAGATTCTGGATTTAAATGATAACTCTCCGACTTTTCCGAACAGAGAAATTCGTTTGAAGATTCCAGAGTCAGTAATGCCCGGGACGCGCTTTCCATTAGAACGCGCACATGATCTGGACGGGAAAAATAATTCGGTTCGCACCTATCAGCTCAATGCGAACAAACATTTTACTTTAGATGTACAGAATACAGGAAAGTGGAAATTACCTGCGTTAATACTGGAGAACATTCTCGACCGAGAAAAACAATCAGTGTATAATTTATTACTGACGGTTCTTGACGGTGGGACTCCAGAAATGTCAGGTACCGCTCATATAACTATTAATATCCTAGATGTAAATGATAATTCTCCTGTTTTCCAGAAATCTTTTTATAGTGCTAGTCTGAGGGAGAATGTGCCTCCTAATTCTTTAGTCATCAGACTCAACGCTACTGATTTAGACCAGGGTACCAATGGTGAGATCGTTTATTCATTCAGCACCAACAACGAGCCAAAAATAACCGAGGTATTTACCATTAATCCGTTCTCAGGGGAAATTCGTACAAAAGGAATTTTGGATTTTGAAAAATCAAATGTTTTTCTCATTCACGTGGAAGCTAAGGACAGAAGCATACATCCGCTTTCGGAGCACTGCAACGTGCGGGTGGAGATTACAGATGTGAATGACAATGCTCCAGAGATGACACTAAATTCTATTTCCAATAGCATCAAAGAAGATGTTCCGACTGGAACTTTGATTGCGCTTGTCAGTGTAACAGATCGGGATTCCATTCAACATGGAAACATTGATTGCTGTGTTTCTGCAAACCTCCCGTTTGATCTGAAATCTTCCTTTGTCAATTCTTACAGACTTGTCACAAGTGCATTACTGGACCGAGAAAGCGCTTCTCAATATATAATAACTGTGACATGTAAAGACCGCGGGTCCCCTCCACTATTTACCAATAGAACGATCATAGTAAATGTTTCCGACGTGAATGACAATGCGCCGCAATTTACGCTTCGTTCCTATAAGGTCTACGTAACCGAAAATAACGCACCGGGGAGTTACATCGGATCAGTGACTGCTTGGGATCCTGATACGGACCGAAATTCACGGCTGACGTACGCTATTTTGGACAACCAGATTCAGTCAATGCCGGTGTATTCCTATGTCTACATTGATCCCAACAATGGCAGCATCTACTCTAAAAGATCATTTGATTACGAGCAATTTAAGACCTTTCAGTTTCACGTTCGAGCAGCGGATGCCGGATTGTCACCACTTTCCAACGAAGTTGCTGTGCATGTGGTTGTTCTGGACCAAAACGACAATTCACCTACCATACTATCGCCTGGAACAAAACGCAATACTAGTTTTCATGTTCGCCGCTCTGCAGATCCAGGATATCTGGTGACACAAATTATTGCCTCCGACGCTGATTCTGGTAAAAATGCCCAGCTTTCCTATCATCTGAAACAGGCCAGTATTCCGGGTCTTTTCACGGTTTCACATAGTTCGGGAGAAGTAAGGAGTGTTCGGCGGCTCAAAGATAGCGACATCACCACACAAAAACTAATTATCCAAGTGAAAGACAACGGTTACCCGGCTCTTTCAGCTACGACCACTTTGAGCCTGACAGTAATTGAGGAACATATAACTCATCAGCCGCACTTTATTGAGCCGAGTCAGGATTTCAAAGGAACGAAACAGTTAAGTTTTTATATAATAATATCTTTGGGAGCAACGTCTTTAATTCTGTTGGTGGTTATCATCGTACTTGTGGTCATAATTTGCCCAAAAGGCCACAGTGCCGCTTCCGGTAGCGTTTCCCCTTTCGATAACTGTTGTTGCACAAGAAAATTGGAATATCAGAATACAAATGTCAACCTTCAACTTGCCAGGGATTCCCATCTCCTTCCCGGTATACTTGAGGTTCGCGGCAATGGATCACTTTCAGAAACCTACCGTTATAAAATTCGGTCTGCACCGGAGCCGGAGGAAATGTTTTTCACACCATTCAGTCCGCAGATATCAGGAATTACCGGAATGGATGGCAGATATACGTTGCAGTACAAAGCAACGTCGCAGAAGACCTGGTCAAATGAGGTGAGTCATGTGAACAAAATGTAACACGCAGATTTTACATCTACATCTCAGAGTGAGATATGCTTTAGATTTCAAATGCGGACCTACTATTGCGTTGATGGCCATTGCCTGCATTTTTTCCTTCTCTTTGTACCACTTCATATTTCTTTAGCGAAGCTATGGTCAGAATCACTGATTTGCGGGTTTGCTCATTGCGTTGTTGTCTAATTTGTTGCTCTTTAATTAACTGGGTTACGAAAACTAAGTAAACGTGTGGAAGTTCAACCTGTTCCCACCATTCTCATGCATTCGGCATTATTTCGATTGTGTAGATTAAGGTTTATTATTACCACCAGTATCGAGGTGAAGAGCGGTGATTTGCATTGCATCCAATCAAATGAGATAATATATACATATATATATTCAAGTCAAATTCAAGTACAATAGGTAGCGCGAAGAAAAAGATGAAGAATGTAGAATATAGTTCTCAGCATTGTAGAGCATCAGTTCCAGAGTAAAAGTTTAATATTTGCAATGAAGTAGGGAGGAATCAGTGTGTCCTGTCTGTTTGAAAGACCGAAGATAAATACAAAAACCTGGGGTAACTCAATGAGACAGAAGGAATGTGTGACGTTTCAGTTCGAGACCCTTCTTCAGACTGCCGCTCATGTCAGATACATATTGGATGCGTTCCATGGAGGCCAAAACATATAAAGGGTATCAATTAGCTTATTATAATATTAAATATTGACCAAAGCTGGTAGCATTGAATTTATAGAGCTTTGCCAGAATCTTGAGTAAGAAGGCATTTATTGTAATTTGCTCTGCTAAATATTCCATGTTTACTTAAGGTAAATTTAAACAGACAGGAAGTAATTTCCGGCAGTTCATCGCAACTGATAATTTTCAAAGTCATCAGGGACTTAACGTGATAAGATAAATAAGTAAGTTGGCAAAACTACTTTGAAAGGGGTTGTAATGAATTCTTAGGAGTGACACAAAATGCTGGAGTAACAGGCAGTATCTCTGGGAGCGGATTGGGTGACGATTCAGTCTGAAGAAGGGTCTCGACTCGAAACGTCACCCATTCATTCTCTACAGCGAAGCTGCCTGTCCCGCTGAGATACTCCAGCATTTATTGTCTATCTTCGGTTTAGACATGCATCAGTTCCTTTCTGTACAATTCTTAGGAGTGTGTTGATAACATTATTTCAGTGCTTTTTGAAATTGTTTGTAATTGGTTGTCGTAAAACAGAAGTCTGTAGTGTCAAGTCGAACCGATAGATGGTACAAAATTAAAGCCTAGAGTCGTACAGTATGTAAACAATCCATTCAGATCAGGCCGACGTATCGGCACTTATCGGTAGTAATCCCACCTTCCAGCATTTGGATCGATTTCTTCCATGCCTACGCGATTCAAGCGTTAGTCTACAACTGGGCGGTTCTAATTTGTTGCGATTAACCTAAACGATGATATCATAATGATTCTGTTCTGGAGCAATCCAGTTTTAAAAAAATGAAACCGACATTGCAAGTTTATAGCATTGATCTATTAATCAGATCCAGTGGATGATGTATTCATAATAAGAGTTGTATTTTTCTACTGACCAGACACGATAAATGGCATTTATTATTATGTAATCTGGCCCCATAGGGAATGCTAACATTTATTACTAGATTTTCGTTGAAAGGTGCGAATAATCCATATTTGGTAGCACGGTAAGTGAGGTTACTCGCATAGCGCTGTGAATAAACGTTACTGTAGTTTGATCTAAAAACTCATTGATAGATTATATAATTCAAATCAGAAAGAACAGTAAATTGCGTAAAAACATCCTAATGGTGCAGCTCCTATGAGTTTCCTGCATTTGTCGACTGCGCTTGGATTTTCGAGGTACATGAACCCCTAATTGCTATGGTGCATTTATTTTGTCATTGGTATTGGCTACAGCATGTGCGCCATTTAGTCATAGAGTCATAGAGTGATACAGTGCCCTTCGGCCCAACTTGCCCACACCGGCCAACATGTCCCAGCTGCACTAGTCCCAGCTGCCCGCATTTGGTTCATATCCGTCTAAACTTGTCATATCCATGTACCTGTTTAACTGTTTCTTGAACGTTAGGATAGTCCCTGCCTTAACTACCTCCTCTGGCAGCTTCTTCTATAGAGCCACCATCCTTTATGTGAAAAGGTTACCCCTCACATTCCTATCAAACCTTTTCCCCTTCACCTTAAACCTATGTCCTCTGCTTCTTGATTCCCCTACTCTGGGCAATATACTCTGTGCATCTACCGGTTCTATACCTCCCATGATCTTATAGACCTCTCTAAATCATTCCTCGCCCTCCTGCGCTCAAATGAATAGAGTCCCAGCTTACCCAACGTCTGCCTATAGCTCAGGCCCTCTATTCCTGGCAACATCCTCATCAATCATTCTACACCCTTTCCAGTTTGATAACATCTTTCCTTTAATATGGTGCCCAGAACTGAACACAATACTCTAAATGCGGCCTCGCCAACGTCTTCTACAAATGCAACAAGACCTCCCAACTTCTATACTCAATACTCTGGCTGATGAAGGCCGATATACCAAAAACCTTTTTGACGGCGAGATCTACTTGCGACTCCACCTTCAAGGAATCATACACCCGCACTCCTAGATCCCTCTGCTCTACAACACTACCAAGGGCCCTACCATTCACTGTGTAGGTCATGCCCATGTTCCTAAAATGGAACACCTCACATTTCTCTGCACATTTCTTCTTCGTTAAGGAATGGGTAATTTAAATTGATATGTTAGATGTTAATTCAATTGATTTCCCTTAATATTATCATGCTTTTGGAATAATGGTGAATAATGGTGGGGTTGCACTAACACACCAGTGGAGTCATTCCATTGTTGATCTGACATGATTGATTTAAAATGCTTCGAAAAACTATAAATCAGGAGCGTCATTCACCACCGACATTGATTTGGCCTTATCACCATAATCACCCAAAACGTACTTGCATCTCTTCAGCAACTCCCATGAGAATTGACATCAGCTCTCCTTTGCCATATATAGCAACGCTTTGAATACCAAATGGGGTGTCGAGCTGGCTACTATGTTCTAACACAATCTACCTTCTTCCCGGCTGATGGTCTCCGCGCTGATTCCAGTAGAGCAGCATCATGTCCGTTGTTATCATATGCATACGATCTTGTCCACATCTCCTCCCATATTTCTTCCTACAAGAATTCCATCCCGTGTTCCAAGTGTCGCTTACTCCGTCTTATCTGTTCTGATAATAAATTAGCCATTGTCTCCTCTTTAACACAGTATCCTTTACACTGAAGGGATTATTCTCCATTACCTCAGTCTCATTGCGCATGATGTCACAACCAGAAACGTCTACACAGCCTCACGAAGAAATCAGTCGGTAATTGCCTACGTCACTATACATCTCCCTTAACACGCAGCCCCTTTTGAATGGCACATTCATTTGCGAGCGTTGGAGATGTAACGTTTTCCAGTCGAACGGGTGTCAGGGGTTATGGGGAGAAGGCACGATAATGGGGTTAAGGAGGAGAGATAGATCAGCCATGATTGAATGGCGCAGTATTGATGGGCCCAATAGCCTAATTATGCTCCTGTCACTTATGACCTCATGAATTCTACACATGCCAATATCAACAGGCACAGATGGACATTTCAGCTAATGGGGCAACTTACAATACAGCAATCATCATGCGGCATGCTCAATAGGATCCACTCCACATTGGAGGAACCAATTTAATTTTGGTTAAATTGAGAATCGGCTTTGCAGGACACATTCACGTACATTATTCTGCTATGCTGTTATTTGCTTGCCACTTTAATTTTAATGTCAGCCACACTCTGACCATTCTTTCGTTGGTCCCTTACACTCTGGACAAGAAAATCTAATGTAATTTGAAGAATACTTTATCATCTTTTGATTAGGCATTGTATAATTCGCAAGATTGAACATTGAGTTACGCAAGTGCGTATAACCATTCATTGACGTTCTTATCAAACCTGCACTATTCTGATGAAAGATCATCAACCTCATCAACATTAAATATTAACTAAGTTTACCTATTTGCATATGCATCCATCCATCCATCCAAATTATTGCAGATTCGAGCTCTCTGATCAAGTACAATCTTTGACGTCTGGTGCGCAAATTAACTTTACGTTGACTACTCTGTTTTGCATTGTCTATTTGAATGTTATTGGATGTTGTTGCTAACCTGTCATGCGAGGGCAGTTTATGTTCTTTATAATTAATTATATGTGTATTTCAGTAATTAGTTTGTTTCTGTTCGTTTAGGTAAGTAAAACTCTTATCTTATTATTTTCTAATAATCTCTAAATAATTGTATTAATTGGAAAAAGTCGTCAGTGGTGGCAGTAGCGACTATCGTGCTAAAGGATTAGAATTTATGTATTATAGGTTGGATCGACAATGTGGTCGACAATGTATGTGGCAGGTGCATCAGTATTGTGATTGAGAATAGTCAACGACCATGCCAATAATATTATATAGGTGGTCAGTGGCCGGTGATTAGACGTATGCAGTCTGAAATATTTATTAGCTGAAATATTTACTTCATTGTGTAAAAAAAGTCTATTACCCCTGAGTGTGACCAGTCTTAATCAAGTGAGATATTCTGTTGTGTGGTGAATCGGGTCCTTTAGTGCGCAAGTGTGAGCCAATAACCCCAATTCTGAAGGAAATCGTAACGTGGAGAGAGTTACATTTAACTGCATACGGCATTGTGTGGGAAGGAACTGCAGATGCTGGCTTAAACTGAAGATAGACACAAAATGCTGGAGTAACTGAGCGGGCCAAACAGCATCTCTGGAGAGAAGGAAAGGGTGACGTTTCGGGTCGAGACTGAAGTTTGGGCTTGACTGAAGTCTGAAGAAGCGTCTCGACCCGAAACGTCACCCATTCCTTCTCTCCAAAAATGCTGCCTGTCCCGCAGAGTTACTCCAGCATTTTGTGTCTAACTGCATATCGCATAAACTGGGGATGTCGAGCACCAAATACCTGGAATAAGGCGAATGTATTAGAGCAGCTCCAACACTCCATTCTTCAGTTAATGTCAATGGACAGCTTCCCTGTGGTTCTATTCGACATGCATTTTGCTGACATGTCTTTCAATCATTCTTGACCAAATTCAATCATGGAGTCAAGGGCAGTTCTGAAACTGTAAACCTCTCCTGGAATTTTGGACCATTACAGTAACTCAGCCTAAACTTGAGTGACTTTCGCTTAATGCAAAGTAAGCATCAGCCTGAAAGTTATTTTGAAGTTAGTGCTGAATTAAGCAGTTAACCATGATTGAATACTAACCGCTGGAGTGGCATTAAGCAAAACATTGCAGCACGCCATTGTTTAAAATACAATGCACTACGACAATATTTTAGCACTCAATGAATACGATTTTGTGATCATGTTCGACTAGATTCAATAGATTTAGTTCTGCAACACTATCCTCCAGCCCTGTACTCAGAAAATTGTCTGTCAATAGTTTTTTCTTCGTCATTTGGATACAATGGCACGTTGATATCATGGAGTGTGAATTTCACTTAACATAGAAATAAAAAGGGTAAAATGCCCTCTAAAGTTGGAGATGCTCCACGAATATTATACTGTTTGCTCGAGTGTGAAGCAATACATGTTTGACTGGAGGTGTGAATTGTTCAAAAGCACAGACATTCAGCGTAGTACCTGGAATATTTTGGATGCAGCAATGTTTCTTCCTTTCAGCCCATTCAACAAATTACTGCTATCACGCAAGATGCTTTCAGTCATGATGGATATCCACTTGACGAAACAATCAAGCAGACTGAATGGGCGGCAAAAGCATTAGTCTGTGCTTCGACACGAGTGTTGATCTCTCCCATTATAGAATGGCCGATGCTCATACCCATCAGTCGAGCACTATTGTTTTAGCTACAGATAGACACAAAATGCAGGAGTAATTCAGCGGGACTGGCATCATCTCTGGAGAGAAGGAATGGGTGACATTTCGGGTCGAGCCCCTTCTTCAGACTGATTCACTGTTTCCGGATTCAAATCTTTTCTGCCAATTTTAGATCGTAGCTGAGCAAATTCACATAAAAAAACGATGTAATATTTCAGCGCTGACAAAGTAATCGATCTGGAAATATGACAGTTTTAATGCTCAAAGAGAATGAACGACTTGCTGATTTTTACAATAATGTCCATTCTGTTAAGATTAATTTCAGATTTGCTTTAGCACCAGTATTCCGTCTTATGCCATTATTTTCTGCCAGTGGCTCTTGGGCGTGGTTCTGTTATACCCATTCAAGTGTCCTCGCTTGCCTCTTTCCTTCACTTAAACCCGACACTACCGTCGCCATCATTTTACTACTTGTGCATTTCATCAATTTGTTGATTGCTGCCATTTTCTACTTGGCTGTCTGAATAATTGCGAAGTATCCCATCCATGTCTAATTAGAGCTCAAGTTGTATTGAAATGTCATATTTCTTTCTCGGAAAATAAGACGTCAAATACTTCCATGTGTTATTTGAGATTTCCAGATATCACAACTGTGCTTTGGTGATTTCTGTCCAATCAAATTTATTATTCTATTACTATTCTCAACTGGTTAGATTATAATACACAACTGTTGGATTCGTCCTGCTCAAAGTAAGGGGTTATAGTAAACATTTACTTGTAGGACAGTTGCACCAGGTACAATAATGCAACCTACTTCAAAGTTGTACAATTTGCTGGTATTTCAGTTAAACTTTTAGTTTTACTTCATTCAGTTAAATGCCAAATTATATGGCATGTTGGAAAATGTAGAAGTGAGCGAGATTCTGGATTATCGAATTCCTCCTGCACAACCAATGGCAACGGATAAAACATTAGAGAACAACTTTACAAACGTGATCTCTTTCAGAATGGAGAGCATTCCCATAAATGGGAACCTGTCCATGACCCTTTATTTCCCTTGTGCGTGGCATAGCTCAAAAATGTTTGTTTATTCATTGACCGCTCAGCTGCATGAACATGTTACGACAAGCCCAGTAAGAAGCAAAGCGTCGAAAAATTCAGTAAAATTGAGTGGGTCTCAAAGGAAATATAAGGTCAGCACCATAAAATGTGAAGAACAACATTGGTATGAATTTGGGCGATTGTGATCATTGTTTAAAAATTGCTATGTATTTCCCAATAATTATATGGAACATTTTCTTGGTCTGTTTGGATATTTAACGACATTTTTAGAATGTTTCTTGTGAAAATCGCAAAGAGAATTTAACATATACATTCCAATGAACAATGAACTTTCTTCATTTGGCCACACATATCTATGAGACAGAAATAGGTTTTTTTAAATTTTAGTTTCTCTCTCAGATAAACGCGGGTATCATTTGAATACCAGTATTACAATTCGTCCGGTTAATTGCCTTTCAAACTATTTGGCTGATCTCGCAAAAAAAACAACCTGTGATTTTAACATTTTAACTGGAGTTTAGCTTATCCACATTCTCAGTGCAATTATAGGCTGAGACTCTTTGTGTCGCTGTCTACCAATAAGGAGGTGAAAACCAGCTAGTGATCCACCGCCCATCCCCCAATATACGAGAAAGGAAGCTGAATAATGGCGGCGTGTGTACGAACGCAGCGGACCATCTCTTCAACCGATCAGACTTCAACTTATTCAACACATTGAAGGAATTGGTTCGGATGTGGTGCGGGATGCTATCAAGAAGGGACATTGCTAAGGTATTTGTGATCCACCCCACAGAAGTAATGGCACAAAGGAGCGTTTTCCGCGCGCATGGAAAGTCGGCGATATCAATCATCTTTCTGCTTTGTGTGTGGAATCTGGTTTCCGGGCAGATTCGCTACACCATTCCAGAAGAACTGGAACGAGGTGCCTTCGTCGGAGCAGTCGGCAAAGATTTGGGTTTGAGCATAAAGGAGCTATCAAACCGTAAATTCAGAATTATATCAGCTGCATCAAAACAATATTTGGATGTAAATAATAAGAATGGAATTTTATTTGTAAGTGCAAGAATCGACAGGGAACAGCTGTGTGGTCACAGCGATGACTGTGTATTGCTCGTGGAAGCGGTGGTTGAAAATCCTGTGGAGCAGTACCGTGTGGAAGTTGAGATATTGGATATAAACGATAATTCTCCGAATTTTCCGAAGAGTGAAATTCGATTGGAAATTTTAGAAAACACGATGCCAGATGCACGTTTTCTGTTAGAGGGTGCGCACGATCTGGACGGGAGAAATAATTCTGTTCATATTTACAAGCTCGCTGCAAATGATCATTTTACGTTAGATGTGCAGAATGTTGGCAAGTGGAAATTACCCGAACTGGTGTTGCAGAATATTCTCGACCGAGAAAAACAACCAATGTACAATTTATTACTTACCGCTCTTGACGGCGGTACTCCTGTAAGGTCAGGTACTGCTCACGTAAATATTGTTGTCCTGGATGTGAATGACAACACACCGGTTTTCGGGAAATCGGTGTACAGTGTTAGTCTAAGCGAGAACGTGCCATTGAATTCGTTAGTTATTAAGCTTAACGCCACTGATTTAGACGAGGGTAGAAATGGCGAGGTCATTTATTCTTTCAGCAGTTACAACGAACCAAGAATAACTGAAATATTTACGATTAAACCAAAATCAGGAGACATCCATACTAAAGGAGTCATGGATTTTGAAGAAGCCAGTGTTTATCAGATTTATGTGGAAGCTAAGGACAAAAGTGTGCAGTCGCTATCCACACACTGCAGCGTGCGAGTGGAGATCAGAGATGTGAATGACAACGCTCCTGATTTAACTCTAAATTCTCTTTCCGGTACAATCAGTGAGAATGTTCCAACGGGAACTTTAATCGCCTTCATCGGCGTGGCAGACAGGGATTCCAATGAAAATGGACACATCGACTGTTCCATCTCACCCAACCTACACTTTGACCTCAAATCTTCCTTCAGTAATTCATACAGACTAGTTACAAATGCAGCACTCGACCGAGAAAGCCACCCTCAACATAAGATTACAGTAACTTGCAAAGACCGTGGGATCCCACCGTTATCTACCTCCCGGACAATTGTGGTAAATATCTCAGATATTAATGATAACGCACCGCGCTTTACGCAGCCTTCGTACACGGTCTATGTGGCGGAAAATAATGAGCCCGGCAGCTACATTGGATCAGTAACAGCTTTGGATCTTGATATTGACCGAAATTCACAGCTTTCTTACTCTATTTTGGTGAACCGGGTACAGTCAGTGCCTGTGACTTTCTATCTCCATATCAACTCAAATAATGGCAGCATCTACTCGAAAACTCCTTTCGATTATGAACAAATTAAAGGTTTTCAGTTTCATATTCGGGCTCAAGATGCCGGATTAACGTCACTTTCCAGTGACGTTGCTGTGAAAGTGATTGTCCTGGATCAGAACGACAATCCACCCATGATAACATCAAATGCAATAAAAAGCAACAGCAGTCTGCCTGTGCCTCGTTCAGCAGACCCGGGATACATGGTAACAAAGGTCGTTGCTTCTGACGCAGATTCTGGTAAGAATGCCCAACTGTCTTATCAACTCATGCAATTCAGTGACCCGGGTCTCTTTATAGTTTCATATGACTCAGGAGAAGTAAGAACTGCTCGACGCTTTAAAGATAGCGACGACACCACACAAAGGCTGATTATCCAGGTGAAAGATATGGGCTATCCCGCTCTCTCTGCTACCACCATCGTTACTTTGACCATAGTTGAGGAACACACGGAGGGTTTGCTGGACTTGAATGAAGCGCGTGGCGACTTAGAAGACACGCAGAAATTATCATTATATATAATAATTACACTAGGAGCAACATCGTTTGTTCTTTTAGTGGTGATAATTGTACTTGTTGTGGTCATTTGCCCAATGGGCAGCCATTCTGCATCTGGGTATGCCTGCACTTTAGCAGACAGTTGCTGCAGAAGAGAATTGGAATATAGGCATTCGAATGTGAACCTGCAAATCGTGCCGGATTCTCACTTCCTTCCCAGTCTACTTGAGGTTCATGGAAATGGATCCCTTTCAGAAACATACCGTTATAAAATTCGATCGGCGCCCGAACCGCGGGACATATATTTCACACCATTCAGTCCACAGATGCATGGGACCATTGAAAAGTACGCTAAATATGCGCCAACGGACAGTACAAAGACAAGGAGCAGTTCGCCGAATGTGGTGAGTGTTGTAGAGAACGTATAACTGGTCACTGGTATAATAAAACGCTCCATGAAATTGGATGTACCAACTTACCTTCATGCAGGTCCGATTCCTCGTGTATTTGTTTCGTGTGTTAATAATTTGACATTTTAAACGGATTTTCGGATTAAAATTACTCCAAAATTTAAGTTAAAGTTTCATGACTTTCATGAGCAGAATGAAATGATTCGTTGGGAGATGATCCCACCGGATTTTTGTTTCCATCTTGTTTATGTATATGTTATAAGCCGATATTTGCAAAATTGAAACTGGAGCAGTAGCTGCTGCAGAATACAATAATTGGTGAGAATCATGGGACTGAGGAAAGTCCAAAACATTTGCATTTTGTCATACCTCGCATCAGAAATAATGGGAAAGCATGTAGTGCGTCTACCAATTTCCTGCACATTTTGAAACCAGAGCACAAAATGTATTTCCGCAATGGTTGTCTTATTTCTTGTGTTGCATTGTATTGAGTCAAGGAAAATGAATCCTTTTATCGTTGAAGCATTGAAAGTGACTTTAGAATTTGTTGCCTTTCGCGTGGTCTAGCAAAAAGAGAAAGGTAGTACATTTAGGATACCGATGGAAGCTACAGTATTCGTCTTAAGGAGGCAGTGTTCACTAAAAAGTACACCCCAGCCTATTCTTCCTTCCAGCACAAGGTCCGCAACCTTGCGAGCAGCGGCGCCTCAAGAACATATCCAACTATGTTTTAAAGGTGATGAGAGTTTCCTTCTTGTCCATTCTTTTAGACGCTGGTTCTCAGATCCCTTATACTGTTTGAACGGAAATCGATATTTCTCCTTATCTTCACTGCATTTTCACGATATTTTGGAAAACTTATCTCAGTATGCCCGTTTTCTGAGATATCCTGTAAATGTCAGTGTTGTAATCGAGCTGGTAGAGCTTGGATAGAATTGCAACTGAGCAACATCAAAGTTCGCCAAATT
Source organism: Rhinoraja longicauda (assembly GCF_053455715.1). Classification (NCBI taxonomy): domain Eukaryota; kingdom Metazoa; phylum Chordata; class Chondrichthyes; order Rajiformes; family Arhynchobatidae; genus Rhinoraja; species Rhinoraja longicauda. The sequence goes on from NC_135966.1 coordinate 33,967,201, forward strand.
CCCGATAAGGCAGAGTTCATGCATTGCGTATAGCTTTGGTTAGCAGATTGCAGTGAGCAAATTATTTTTCTAGGACTGGAACATTTGGAGAAACTGGAAACGATTACATTGTAATAGAAGCGAAGATGAATCGAGGTGACGAATATTATGAGGGTCGTCGTGATATGAAAAAAGGTGCCCTATATCCTTCAGCAGACGGATCAAAAAGCGGGGACGGAGATCGAAAGCGGTTGTTGGGAAATGGAGTGGAGATAAGGTGAAATGTCGACTTTTATTCAAACATTAGAAGGGACCTTTCAGTATATTCCGATTGTGGTTTTGGATTATAGGGAATTGACAAGTTCAGTGCACAGTCAAAAATGTTGTTTAAAGTATTATGGAACATTACACTTCTTGAAACTTGTACCATTCACTTTTCAACAATATTTAAAGCAAATGTTATGATGCAGCTAATCATTGAACATTGTACTAATTAAGTTGAAAATCGCAAGGAATGTGCCGACAGATCTCAATCAGTCGTGGTCCAACAGGTGGAAGGGAGATATTACTGGAGCTCGACCTATTTGAACCAGGGCTCTGTGGTACTTTTACTATAACTACTACAGAACCAGGAAGGATGCGAAATTGCTGCGCTGGTGGAATCTTAAATCACTGCCTCCATAATGAGCAAAACATCTTTGTTAGTTAAAAGTGGAATTGTGTGGCTATCATTACTCATGAAGCTAGCTTACAATCTTTAGCATAAAGGTGAAACTTAGGCAGCAAATCTGAATTCTTTGTGATACCAACCTTCTCCATTCCTGGAGCCCAGTACACGATTCAATAAGTTCATGGTTGATGCAATCTTGACCTCAAAATCACATTCCTCCTGAAATATTTGACCGCCTTACAGTTCAAATGTATGTCACTCATCGTTTTTAACATTACCAGTGACTCCGCCTGCTCCGCTCTCTGGTAGAATATTCAAAAGAACAGATCGAATATCTTTCAGTAGCTTTCTTATATGGATGGCCACTTGCTCTGAAATAATATCCAACCGCTTGTTTTAGATAATGTAAATATGAGTAACATCTTCTAAGCAGCCAATTGTAAATCCCGTTCACAGTCTTATCTGCTTCTCTGTAAGACCATTTTTCATTTATTTAATCTGATAACGAGTATAGCCATCTTGCTTGACATTTCTTCGTATATCAACCACTTATTCCAAGAATCAACGGAACCTCTCTCTGCATCACTCTGAATCTCTCTGTGCTGCAACAAATGCAATCGTAGCCTTCCTTAAATGTGGCACGTGATGCGTGCTGGTCATCACTGCGTTGGACCGTTGCATTATATTTCCTTACTTTACTCCGCTTGTAATTACGGCGGCCAATATTCCATTAGCTATCTTAATTACTTGCTACTAAACTTTATTTTCTATCGCTGTTTATCTATTTTTCTATTAGTGTTCTCGGTTTCTTTTTCTCCGTAACATTTTATAGTCTCTCGCCAATCGATCATATCAACTATTTAGTTTCCCTTCCAAAGTGGATATCCTCACATTCTTCCCAAAATGCACACAATTGCGAGCTTTTTATCCACTCATAATCTATCTATTTGACATCTCTGTTTGCAGTACTCTAAACTAACTGACCTACATATATTGGCACATTTAGTCTGTTAAGCACCAGTAAACCTTGTCCATTCATAAACACCATTAAAGTAGATTGCACATAGTTCATGCCCCAACGCAAATTTCTGACGCGCACCACTGGTTTCAGAGTGTGATCCATCTGTTCCAACATTCTATTCTCTGCTGCTTTTACACTCCTTCACTGCCCATGGGAGTAAATCAGTAACAACTCCATGCGCTGAATTCATAGCGACACGCAGCAGAGAAACCAGCTGTTCGCTCCACCATACCCAATCTGATTATCAACTACGTAACAATATCAATTCCATAACCTTCTGGGCCTTGGTAATTCAAGTGCATGACCAAATACTTTTAAAATATTATGTGAGTACCTTCCTCCAGCCCATTCTCAGACAGTCTTCCAAATTGGATCTGCCCTCCGGGTATAAGGTAAATTTATGAAGTTCCACTTTGATCTTCTTACTCTTCATTTTATACATAAGCTATTTGACGTTCGCCATCTCCATTGTGGAGAAAATCTGATTATCGCCCCTATCAATGTGTCATAATCAAACCTCTAACAGGTCACCTATCTGTCTCTTCCCTTCCATGGAAAACAAAACTCAGTCTGCATAAAATGGGCATCTTGGTTAGCATGGACATGTTGGATCGGTTTCCTTGCTGTAGAGCCCTCTGGCTCTATGGGTTGACATCGTCCCCATAACTACTACGTTAATTGGACAAGAAAGTTGCATTAGGTTATCATTTCCCAATACATTATCCTACGATAATACGTATGTTTAAGTTAAAGAAGTTGAGCTAGTCGTACAGTTTGCTGAATTCCTTAATTTCTTTAGACGAAACTTCCCGTTCCTATTACTTTACCTGAGGTGGAATGATGTAGATTTGTTTACGTGTTCCAATGTCCCATATTATAAAGGCTCCAAGGACATTAAAAGTTACCTCATTTATATTACTAGTTAACCAATACTACCTGTTCTATGTTGAAAATTAAATGAAATTTGGATGTTATGTTAGTTCTGACACTCTTCCTTTGCGCTCAGCGCATAACCCTGAACGTACTGGTTACAAATATTATCTGTTCGTCAACATATAAGTCTGAGTAGCCATAAGCCTGAGACGATGATTTGACCCCTCGTGATTCAGTGTGTATTTGTTGTTAACCAACAACTGACGAATGCCTCTTTAATCTCTTGTTTCCCAGTGAGAACATGAGTTATAGTTTATAACTGTGTTCTTCGATGGGTTTTTGTGTTCCTTTTAAAAGAATGATTAAGATAATTACACTTACTTGGATCCATGCCATAATTGTATTACAAGACATGGTCTAAAGCTTAATGTGACCGGGCTGTATGATGAAAAGCATGCCTTTGGCAAAATGAAATGAAACATCTGTCAAAATGTTTGGGCCGATAATAATTGTTTTGAACATGAGGTCTGTCATCCTCTTCCACATACCCATTCCCAATCATCCCATTATGATAGGATTGTCTGTCAGCAAGTGGATGCATTCCGAACGCTGGATGGACAGATGTCATGTAAATATTGGAGAGCTAATTCTAGATTGGATGCAACATTGAAAGACACTAAGTCAATGAAAGTTAATATCGTTGTTAATGTTGTTATTAGATGACTATTTTTATATCATAATCAAGTTATAATTGAAGGATTGATAGATTTACTGTTATATTGATATATAAGCATATTATCGTAGGAAATTTGAATTTAGAAGATTGAGGGAAGATCTTATAGAAACTTACATACTTCTTAAGCGGTTGGACAGGCTAGATGCAGGGAGATTGTTCCCGATGTTGGGGAAGTCCAGAACAAGGGGTCACCGTTTAAGGATAAGGGGGAAGTCTTTTAGGACCGAGATGAGAACGTTTTTTTCACGCAGAGAGTGGTGAATCTGTGGAATTCTCTGCCACAGAAGGTAGTTGAGGCCAGTTCATTGGCTATATTTAAGAGGGAGTTAGATGTGGCCCTTGTGGCTAAAGGGATCAGGGGGTATGGAGAGAAGGCAGGTACGGGATACTGAGTTGGATGATCAGCCATGATAATATTGAATGGCGGTGCAGGCTCGAAGGGCCGAACGGCCTACTCCTGCACCTATTTTCCATGTTTCTATGTTTCTATGTTTCTAAATGCCCTGCTCATTGTTGTGAATATATTATTATTTTCTTGCTCGTGGGAAGGTCAAGAAAATGTCGTAACTGTTTTAATATACATAAAATAAACATAATGGAGCAGCCTTTAATGTGAACACACAACTAAGTATCTAATGTCAAAAATTGATGGGGCAGAAATAAAGTTGTGCTGAAAGAATATAATTTGTATTCGTTTAAATTTCAAATAGGACTAACTGATCACCGGACTTTGTTTCGATCAGGCACACTTTTAAATTACTTTCTAAATAGCTATGAAGCTGAAACTCTCATGATTTAAAGCCCAGCTATATCATAACCCCACTGTAGTTATAGACAAGGACTCTTTGTGTCGCTGTCTACCAATAAGGGAGAGAAATGTATCTGGAGATCCACCACCCATCCTCCAACAACGAGGGATGAAGCCTGACTATTTTTGTGACCGAGATTTATCTCCTGAGAAGGTATCTACGGTTTTCGTCCTCTTTCCTAAATTATACGACTTATCCAAGAAGTAATAATTAATATTGGAACACACAGAAAATCGTGTGAGTTGAAAGTAACATCCCTACAGAAGAAATGGCACATACAGTCGGAGTGTTCTGGTTGAGAAAGAAAGCGGTACCGTCCATTTTGATGCTTTGTGCCTGGAACATGGTTTACGGGCAGATTCGTTACTCCATTCCAGAAGAATTGAAGCACGGTACATTGGTCGGCGAAATCGCTAAGGATTTGGGACTATTTCTGGAGGAACTATCAAGCCGGAAATTAAGGATAATTTCTCAGGTACCGTCACAAGTTTTGGATATAAATCTTCAGAATGGAGTTTTATTTGCGAATAAAAGAATAGATCGAGAGCTGATCTGCGGCAAGAGTCTTACTTGTGTACTGCCCTTGGAATTGGAAATAGAAAATCCCGTGGAACATTATCGAGTGGAGGTCGAAATTCTGGACGTAAACGACAATTCTCCCAATTTCTTGAACACAGAAATCCGTTTGGAAATTGCGGAGTCTGTGTCACCTGGAACGCACTACATTTTAAAGGCTGCACAGGACGCTGATATTGGAACTAATTCGGTTCAGACGTACCAGCTTACTCAAAATAATCACTTTGCTTTAGATATACAGACTCTTGGCAATTGGAAATTACCAGAATTAGTGGTGAAACAGTCGCTCGACCGTGAAAAGCACTCCACGCACAGTTTAATACTTACTGCTGTGGACGGTGGGATACCCGAGAGGTCAGGTACTTCTCAGATATTTATCGTTGTTACTGATGCGAATGATAATGCGCCCATTTTCCAAAGGCCAATGGACTCTGTTAGCTTAATGGAAGACGTTGCACCAGGTACATTGGTAATTAAAGTTAATGCTACTGATTTGGATGAAGGATCCAACAGTGACATAAGCTATTCTTTGGGTAGCTATAATGAAGACAGGGCACTGCAAATGTTTAGCATTAATCCGAAATCGGGAGAGATTAGAGTAAAGAGAAAATTAGATTTTGAAGAAACCAGTATCTATGAAATTCACGTGGAAGCTAAGGACACGGGGGCACAGTCATTATCCGCGTACTGTATTGTTCGGGTGCATGTCGAAGATGTTAATGATAATGCGCCAGAAGTGGTTATGAAAGCTGCTTCGAGTACAGTCAGTGAGGACACGCCTGTTGGAACACCGATTGCTTTAGTCAGCGCCACAGACCGAGATTCCAATAGGAATGGCATTACTGATTGCCAGGTCTCACCAACCGCGCCTTTCGAATTGAAGCGCTCACTTGAAAATTCATATAAACTAATCGTAAGTGATACGCTTGATCGGGAAATCGTTCCTGAATACGCCCTGACTGTGACATGCAAAGATCAAGGAACACCTCCACTATCTACAAATAGGACGATGATTGTATATGTTTCAGATATAAATGATAACGCTCCCAAATTCTCACAGCCGACACACACCATCTATGTGACTGAGAATAATTCGCCCGGCAGTTCTATTGGATCTGTGACAGCCTTCGATCCAGATGCAGAACGAAATTCCCAAATTTCTTACAGAATTCTGGAGGGTAGTGTTCAAGGCGACCCAGTGACTTCGTATGTTTCAATCAGCTCTGGCAATGGCGTGATCTATTCGCAGCGGTCGTTCGATTACGAGTTGTTAAAAAGTTTTAAGATCCAAGTGCAAGCTCGGGATGCTGGATTTCCATTGTCTTCTGGTAACGTTACTGTAAATGTGATTATCCTTGACCAGAATGACAATCCTCCTGAGATATCAGCTAGCAGCAAGAATCACAACAATGCAACTGTGCCTCGATCTTCCCATCCAGGATTTCTGGTTACCAGGGTGTTGGCTACAGATGCCGATTCTGGACAAAATGCACGCCTTTCCTATCAGCTCTTACATGCCACTGACCCAAGTCTTTTCACAGTATCGCATAGGACAGGAGAAATAAAAAGCGTTCGCCGATTTAAGGACGGAGACGCCGCCACACAAAAGCTAATCATCTTGGTGAAGGATAACGGACACCCTGCGCTCTCTGCCACCGGCACAATTGCTATCGCTATAATTGAACAAACCGAGCAATTTCAGTCAGAGTTTGGTGATCGCCATGGAGATTTGCAAGAGTCTTCTGACTTGGCATTTTACATAATAATTTCTCTGGGAGCAGTAACATTCATACTCCTCGTTATTATAATAGTCCTAATTATTGTTATTTGCCCAGCACACAAACAGCCACGCCGCACTGCGAGTTGTTATCTTGCAAAATGTTGCGGTATCAATGAGTTAGGTTCTAATGTTGGAATGCATAACGCGCATGTCAATCTACAACTAGTGCCGGACTCCAAATTATTTGCCAATGTCCTTGAAATCCGTGGAAATGGATCGCTTTCAGATACGTACCGTCATAAAGTTAGATCGGCGCCAGAGGCAGGAAAAATGGAAGTAATGTATTTTTCCCCAGTTAGTCCAATAATTTCTAGATCTCTCACGAAGAGCATTGGAAATTGTGCATCAGAAGTAAATACGTGCCGAAAGAATAACTGGCCATCCACACGCGAAGTGAGTATGACATAATTTAGTTAAAGTACAGTATAATCTTTATTTAATATCAAAATCCATAGCCGGTCATCATAACTCAGATGTTTTGGATTTTGCGCTTCTCTGTTGCTGATGTGCTACGCATAAAAGCCTCAGTCTTTGTTCACTAAATAATTCTGTTTTTGTGAAATTCAATATATTTGTACTTTTATTTCAAATTATCTGTAATGCAAAACACTCTCTACGACAGCAGAAGGTAGCTGATTTTAATTACTTGATAAAGTATTTTAAGGGCTATTAATCAGGTTCACTGGACTTGAGGGGCGCACACTTGTATCAAGATTATGTTAGCTCAAACATAGCAATAGTCTTATACGAAACATATCAAACTTGTGGTTAGGCAAGCCACTTGCTTAAAGAAACATAGAAAATAGGCGCAGGAGGCCATTTGGCCTTTTGAGCCAGCACCGCCATTCATTGTGATCATGGCTGATCGTCTACAATCAGTAACCTGTGCCTGCCTTCTCCCCATATCCCTTGATTTAGCTAGCCCCTAGAGCTCTATCTAACTCTCTTTTAAATTCATCCAGTGAATTGGCCTCCACTGCCTTCTGTGGCATAGAATTCCACAAATTCACAACTCTCTGGGTGATATAGTTTCTTTTCACCTCAGTTTTAAATAGCTTCCCCTTTATTCTTAGACTGTGTCCCCTGGTTATGGACTCCCCTGACATTGGGAACATTTTTCCTGCATCTAGCTTGTCTAGTCCTTTAATGATTTTATACGTCTCGATAAGATCCCCTTTCATCCTTCTAAACTTCACTGAATACAAGCTTAGTCTTTGCAATCTTTCATAATATGAAAAGTTCCTCCATCCACTGGGATTAACCTCGTGAACCTACGCTGCAATGCCTCAATAGCAAAAACGTTCTTACTCAAATTAGGAGATAAAACTGCACACAATACTCCAGATGGGCCTCACCAAGGCCCTATACAACTGCAGAAGAACTTCTTTGCTCCTGTACTCAAATACTCTCGTTATGAAGGCCAACATGCCATTAGCTTTCTTCACTGCCTGCTGTATCTGCACGTGTACGTTCAGTGACTGGTGTAAAATGACACCAAGGTTGCATTGCACTTTACCTTTACCTAATCTGACATAATTGAGATAATAATCTGCCTCCTTATTTTTGCCGCCAAAGTGGATAACCTCACATTTATCTACATTATACTGCATCTGCCATGCATCTGCCCACTCACTCAACCTGTCCAAGTCACCCTGCAACCTCCTAACATCCTCTTCGCAGTTCACACTGCTACCCAGCTTTGTGTCATCCGCAAACTTGCTTTATCCAAATCGTTAATATATATTGTAAATAGTTGAGGCCCCAACACCGAGCCTTGCGGTACTCCACTCTCCACTGCCTGCCATTCTGAAAAGGACCCGTTTATACCTACTCTTTGCTTCATGTCTGCCTGCCAATTCTCTATCCATGTCAATACCCTACCCCCAATATCATGTGCTCTAATTTTGCTCACCAATCTCCTGTGTGGGACCATATCAAAGGCTTTCTGAAAGTCTAGATACACTACATCCACGGGCTCTCTATCATCCACTTTACTTGTCACATCTTCAAAAAATTGCAGATTAGTCAAGCAGAATTTACCCTTCATAAATCCATACTGACTTGGACCAATCCTTTTACCGCTTTCCAAAATAGCCATTATTACCTCTTAAATAATTGAATCCAGCTTCTTCCCCACCACCGATGTCAAGCTAACTGGTCTATAATTGTCCGTTTTCTCTCTTGCTCCTTTCTTGAAAAGTGGGATAACATTAGCTGCCCTCCAATCCACAGGAACTGAGCCTGAATCTATTGAACATTGAAAAATGATCACCAATGCGTCCACGATTTTTTGAGGCACCTCCTTGAGTACCCTGGGATGCAGACCATCAGGTCCTGGGGATTTATCAGCCTTTAGTCCCATCAGTCTACCCAATACTATTTCTTGCTTAATGCAAATCTCTTTCAATTCCTCTGTCTCCCTTGATCCTCTGTCCACTAGTACATCTGGGAGATTGTTTGTGTCTTCCTTAGTGAAGACAGGTCCAAAGTACCTGTTCAAATCTTCCGCCATTTCCTTGATACGTATAATAATTTCACCCGTTTGTGCCATCAAATAACCCACATTTGTCTTTACTAAGCTTCTTCTCTTTACATATCTAAAGAAGCTTTTACTGTCCTTCTTTATATTCTTAGCCAGCTTCGCTTCGTACCTCATCTTTTCACTCGTATTGCCATTTTTGCTATCTTCTGTTCTGCTTTGAAAGTTGCCAACTCCTCTGGCTTCCTGCTACTCTTTGCTATCTTATACATCTTTTCTTTTAGTTTTATTCCACCTATAACTTCCCTTGATAGCCACGGATGCCTCTTACTCCCCTTAGAATCTTTCTTCTTCTCTGGAATGAAATGATCCTGCATCTTCTGGATTATGCCCAGAAATTCCTGCCATTGCTGTTCCACCGTCATTCCTGTTAGGATCCTTTTCCATTTGACCTTGGCCAGCTCCTCCCTCATGCCTTCGTAGCCCCCTTTGTTCAACTGCAACACGGACATTCCTGGTTTTACCTTCTCCCTCTCAAATTGCAGAATAAAACTAATCATATTATGGTCACCAACTCCAAGTGGTTCCTTTACCTTGAGTTCTCTTGTTAAATCTGGTTCATTGGAAATTGCCTTCTCTCTGTTAGGCTCTTGTACAAGCTGCTCTGAGAATCTATCTTGGAGGCACTCTACAAACTCCCTTTCTTGGGGTCCAGAACCAACCTGATTTTCCCGGTCCACCTGCATATTGAAATCCCCCATAACTACAGTGGCATTACCTTTATTACATGCCAATTTTAACTCCTGCTGCAACCTACACCCTAGATCCAGGCTAATGTTTAGGGGTCTGTGGATAACTCCCATTTGTGTCTTCCTACCTTTACATTTCCTCAATTCTTGTTTGCCACTCAGACTTGGCAGTGTCTTCTGTCCCGACAGCTTCCAAGAGGGTGAACCTGTTTTCCAGAGATACAACCCCTGGGGTCTCTTGTACTCCAAGCTTCCTTCCTTTCCTCAACGTCACCTACCTTCTCTCTTCCTGTACTTTCGGTGTAACAATCTCACTGAAGGTCTTGTTCAGGAACGACTCATTTTCTCGGATGATCCTGAAGTCATCCAATTGGCTCTCTAGTTCCCCAACACAGTCCTTCAGGAGCAGAACCTGGACACACTTACCACATTCGGTGCAGCCAGAAGCACCAACGGTGTCCCTGACCTCCCACATCCTGCAAACAGCACACTGAATCAGCTTACCTGTCATTTCCTTGTATCATCTCACCCTCTCCAACTTTTGGCGTGGCCTCCTCCCTCAGCCTCCTCGCCAAAGACTCTCGAGCCGAAGACTTGCACTTTTCTCAACAAGGCCGCTCCTTGAGATCAAGCCTTGCTTATATTTGCTATAAAGTTGATTAATTAGCTAACTTACCAATTTGTTAAATTTAATTGCTCACTGAATCCCCGCACTCCTTCATCTGTCCTCCTCTGACCAACTTCAAGGTAACTGTTGGAAATGAGCCCAGACCGGATTTTAAAAGGCCCGTTCCTGTAAAAAAAAAACAACTCAAACTCCGAGAGCGATTCCTTGCTCAACGAATCCCCACTCTCCTTCTGCTGTCCTCCTCTGACCGATTTCATAAGATCAGGGTTTGGTTAGCTCGTATCTATCAATAATTGTGCAGAGCCGGTACTATTTCCTGGGATGCAAATGCGAGAAATACAGAGAGCTGTGAATGCGCATTTAGTTGGTATTCATTCTAGCCAGTAAATTCAGTTCATTACAGATTTTTTTTAAATGATCCTCCCAACTTGCCATGACTTTTAGCGTATCTGACTACTTCTTATCCATTCCTTTGGAACACTTCGCAGAGAAGTGTAAAGACCGTAGAAGCGATCCACTTATCAAACCAGACACCCACCCTTTCCGCCCCAGCGCCACCTGCAGCAGTTCCTGTGGGTCCTTCGTTGACAATATCAGCCACCTCAGAAACTATATACCAGAGTAAAAACAAAGTGACTTTAACTCAGAGGTGATGAAATTGGTGCCATAGCAGCTTGAAGTCATACAGCACGGACACAGGCCCTTTGGCCCACCTTCCCTATACCGACCAAGATCCCCCATTTATGTCAGCCCTATCTGTCCACGTTTGGCCCATATCTAAATATTTCCTATCAATGTAGTTGTTCAAATGTCTTTTAAATGGTGATAAGGTACCTGTCTCAACTACATCAACTATCCCATCTGGCAGGATAAGCAGGGAATTTATGCTTGCAGGCAGAGGAGGTTGATGAGGGACTCAACGAATACTTTACATCTGCATTCACCAGGGAGAAGGACATGGAGGATAGTGAGATCAGTGTGGAGAATACTAATAACATGAAAGGGCAGTCTGAGACCAAGGTGGGGGTGTTATAGGGCTGTTGAAGAGCTCTAAAGTTGATAAATCCCCAGAGGCAGATGGGATTTATCTCCAGTTATTGAGAGAGGCTAGAGAGGAGATCGCAAGGGGCTTGGTGAAAATCCTTGTATCTTCACTACCCACATGCGAGGTCCCAGAGGACTGGAGAATAGCCAATATTGTTCCTTTGCTGAAGAAGGGAAGTAGAGATAATCTAGGAAATAGCAATCCACGTTTAAGTTAGACTGCAATCAATTCAAGCCACGATCACAGATTAGAGCATATTATTTTAGTGACTCTTCGAGCAGTTCTAAATAAACGGAAAATGTTACAATGCTACAATCCATTTGAATAGTCTAGATATTCATTCTTATCATCCATTAGAGTCCTAGAGTCATACAATATGGCAGATGTCCTTTGGTCCATTTGCTTATGCAGACCAGGAAGACAGATTTATGCTAGTCCCTCCTGCTCGGGTTTGGCGGATATCCTTCTAAACATTTCCAACCCACGTATGTGCCCAAATGTCTGTTAAATGATGTCGTAGTAACAGCCTCAACTACCTCCTCTGGCAGCATGTTCCATATACCCACCAACCTCTGTGTGAATTACAGTATATACAACTCTATAAGATCACCGCACCACCTCCTGTGCTCAAAAGAATAAAGTTCTATTCTGTCCAAACTCTCCCAATATCTCAGGTCCTCGTGTCCTCACAACATGCTCATAAATCTTCCCTGTACTCTTGCCGTCATCATTCTTATGGCAAACATGCTGAACATTTCAATCATCTTGCCCTCAACAGCATCTCAATGAAACTTATCACAGCATTCTGTGAAGTTTTCCCAATATTCTATAGATTCATGATCGGATCCTGTGGATTGGAGGGTAACTAATGTTATCCCACTTTTCAAGAAAGGAGCGAGAGAGAGAAAACGGGGTATTATAGACCAGTTAGCCTGACATCGGTGGTGGGGAAGATGCTGGAGTCAATTATTAAAGAAGTAATAATGGCGCATTTGGATAGCAGTAAATAGATTAGTCCAAGTCATCATGGATTTATGAAGGGGAAATCCTGCTTGACTAATCTTCTGGAATTTTTTTGTGGATGTGACAAGTAAAATGGATGAAGGAAAGCCAGTGGATGTAATATATATAGACTTTCAGAAAGCCTTTGATAAGGTCCCACACTGGTGATTAGTGGGCAAAATTAGAGCACATGGTATTGGGGGTAGGGTAATGACATGGATAGAGAATTGGTTGGCAGACAGGAAACAAAGAGCAGGAAGAAATGGGTCCTTTTCAGAATGGCAGGCAATGGCGAGTGGAGTGCCGCAAGGCTCGGTGCTGGAGCCACAACTATTTACAATATATATTAATATTATGGATGATTGAATTAAAAGTAACACTATATAATTTGCAGAGGACACAAAGCTGGGTGGCAGTGTGAACTGCGAAGAGGCTGTTAGGAGGTTGCAGGGTGACTTCAACAGGTTGAATGAATGGGCAGATGCATGGCAGATGCAGTATAAATGTAGATAAATGTGAGGTTATCCACTTTGGCGGTGAAAACAAGGAGGCAGGTTATTATCTCAATGGTGTCAGATTAGGTAAAAGGGAAGTGCAACGAAACCTGGGTGGCCTTGTACACCAGTCACTGAAAGTAAACATATAGGTACAGGAGGCAGTGAAGAAAGCTAACGGTATGTTGCCATTCATAACAAGAGGATTTGAGTATAGGAGTAAAGATGTCCTTTTGTAGTTATGTGGGGGCCTGTTGAGACCCCCATTTTGCAATTTTGGTCTCTTAATTTGAGGAAGTACATCCTTGCATTTGAGGCAGTGCAGCGTAGGTTCACAAGGTTAATCCCTGGGATGGCGGGACTGTCATATGAGGAACAATTTGAAAGACTGGGCTTGTATTCACTGGAATTTAGAAGGATGAGAGGGGATCTTTTAGAAACGTATAAAATTATAAAAGGACTGGACAAGCTAGATGCAGGAAATATGTTCCCAATGTGGAGGAAGACCAGAACCAGGGGCCAGAGTCCAAGAATAAAGGGGAGGCCATTTAAAACTGAGGTGAGAAAAAACATTTTCACCCAGGGAGTTATGAATTTGTGGAATTCTCTGTCACAAAAGGCAGTGGAGGCCAACTCACTGGATAAATTTAAGAGAGTCAGATAGAGGGGCTAGCTAAATCAAGGGATATGGGGAGAAGGCAGGCACGGGTTACTGATTGTGGAAGATCAGCCATGATCACAATGAATGGTGGTGCAGGCTGGAATGGCCAAATGGCCTCCTCCTGCACCTATTTTCTGTGTCTATGTTCTATGTGTCAATGCCTGGGACAATCTCTCTCTCAATGTAAAAAATATATACATTGTTGTACATGTTCTTTACCAAAATGCTATTAATGGGCCTTTGCTCCCTTGGCGTTGATTGCAGCCTTTTTTACATTGTAACAGCAAATGTCATCCATTTTTTTCTGAAATGCCTTCCTTCCTTCCCTCCTTCCCTCCTTTGTCCCTTTCTCTCTTCCTCCCTTCCTCCCTTCCTCCCTCCCTCCCTTCCTCCCTCCCTCCCTCCCTCCCTCCCTCCCTCCCTCCCTCCCTCCCTTCCTTCCTTCCTTCCTTCCTTCCTTCCTTCCTTCCTTCCTTCCTTCCTTCCTTCCTTCCTTCCTCCCTTCCTCCCTTCCCCCCTTCCTCCCTCCCTCCCTCCCTCCCTCCCTTCCTTCCTTCCTTCCTTCCTTCCTTCCTTCCTTCCTTCCTTCCTTCCTTCCTTCCTTCCTTCCTTCCTTCCTTCCTTCCTTCCTTCCTTCCTTCCTTCCTTCCTTCCTTCCTTCCTTCCTTCCTTCCTTCCTTCCTTCCTTCCTTCCTTCCTTCCTTCCTTCCTTCCTTCCTTCCTTCCTTCATTCCTTCCTTCCTTCCTTCCTTCCTTCCTCCATCCATCCCTTCCTCCCTCCCTCCCTCCCTCCCTCCCTCCCCTCCTTTGTTCCTTCCTTCCTTCCTCCCCTCCTTCTTCCCAAATTAATTTACTTATTTATCTATTTATTCATTCATCTATTTATTTATCTATCTATCTATCTATCTATCTATCTATCTATCTATCTATCTATCTATCTATCTATCTATCTATCTATCTATCTATCTATCTATCTATCTATCTATCTATCTATCTATCTATCTATCTATCTATCTATCTATCTATCTGTCTGTCTATCTGTCTATCTATTTATTTATTTGTTTGTTTGTCTGTTTGTCTGTTTATCTGTTTATTTATTTATTTATTTATCTATTTATTTATTTATTTATTTATTTATCTGTTCATCCGTTCATTTATTTATTTACTTTCTTTCTTTCTTTCTTTCTTTCTTTCTGAAATTCCACTGTCACGAATGTTTTTTGCATAATCTCTCTGTGTGAAATGAGTACTCGTGAGCTGAAACATAAGTAAATGAAGACGTGGGTGAAGTATGATGAGACCATGGTGTTCATGTGTATAAAGTTTGGGGATCTGGTTGGTGCTGAAGAGAAAAGACATTCTGGCCTTCCGTCACAGTGAGAAGGTGACTGGAGGAGACTCACTGTGATGGATGTTTCTTGCTTATTTTTCTTGCTTATTTTTATTGGTCTTATTGTTGGACTGTGGGTAATCTTTCATTTCACTGCACATTTATGTGTATGTGACAAATAAATTGACTATTGACTATTGACTATTGCTCTTGTTACCGTCGGTGCGCTATTGCATGTGAGATGCAGCAATGCGTAGAACCAAATTGAACTTTAACGTTTGCGATTAGATCATAAATCTCTTGACTATTGGATTTGAAATCTCGATAATGAAAAGATGATGCAAAGTGGTTCAAGAAAGAAATACATTATTGAATTTGCAAGATTCGTGCTTGTTCGCTACAACGTGAAGGGGAAAGCTGGGCGCTGCACTACTGACTTCTTAAGTTCATTTGCATAAGTAGGGAATAGTTCCCTTGCTTCTTACCAGGTAATATCCGAACAGAACTCGCAAAAGTAAATTAAAACGTATATATTTTCTTCAGTCATGGTATCGCGATCTCTGCAAGGCTTAAACATTTAGTCGGAAGTAATTTTTAGAATCAAAGCAACATATTGACAGGAACTGCCATAATCATCATTGGTCTAATGTTGTCTGTTGGTATGCAGAAGAAAACAGAAGATGCAAGAAATATTCAGCAGGTGGAGACAGAAACACAGTAACGTTTCAAATGCAAGACCTTTCATCGCGGCTCTGAGTTCTACTGAAATTTAATCAGCCCTCATGAGCGAACTGTGTTTCTGCACCTCTGATGTGTTCTGGCCTGCTGAGTATTTTCAGCATTTCACAATTTGATTGATGATTTCCACCATATGCTGTTTGTGAGTGCTGCAATCGGGACTTGCAATCAGTTCACATGCAGCAAACTACTTCACACGACTTCGTTTCCACCTGAACAGCTACATCTATGTGTGTACCGTACTTTGACTCTTCAAGTTACTGGCAAAAGCGTGCTTGTCCTTTTTTTCGGAATAGATAACATTTTTTAAACAGTCGAAAGATGTGGAAATACGACCATTCTGCGTGCTCCTTCTGCACATTCACGTTAAAAGATGTATTTTGGGAAGTTCAAGTTTTGACCTCTACTTTTGCAAATGAGTTATTTCCATAATCTATTCACTGTATATTCATTTACATTTCACTGAAAAACGTATACTTTTAAAAAGTGGTGTGTGTAGTTTTTGGATTAGACTCTTTGCGTCGCTATCTACCATTGAGGAGATGAAAAATGAAAAGAGATCCATCACCCACCTCCAGCACCGTATACACATTGAAGAAGAAAGACAAGGGAAAGCAATCACACAGACTGCAGTCGCCTCTCAGCCATCTTTATTCTTTTTTGCGAAGAGAAACTCTGCCTTGGGAGTTTGTGATGTACATATAGCGTTTTCCTGTCGATTTTTCATCGAGACAGGTGGCTTGAACGTGTCTTCCTGTCTTTAGACGCATTGTCAAAGAAAGGACGTCTTTACATAGATAATGCAAACGTGGTTTATCATGGCCCTGCTTTATGCCTGCGAATTTGTATCTGGCCAGATTCGTTACTCTATTCCAGAAGAATTAGAAAAAGGCGCCATGGTTGGCAATATCGCGAAAGATGTTGGATTGGACGTAAGAGAGTTGTTACGGCGCAGATTCCGGATCATGTCTGCTGCAAAGAAGCAGTATTTCGAGGTAAATTCTGACGATGGCGTTTTATTTGTTCATGACAAAATTGACAGAGAGGAGCTCTGTGGTCAAAGTCTGACTTGTTTTCAGAATCTCGAGATCATTGTAGAAAATCCTTTGAAACTGTACCGTGCCGAGGTAGAAATAGCGGATATCAATGACAATCCCCCCACTTTTGAGCAAAGCCAGTTACGGTTGGATATTGTTGAGTCAAGTCCTCCGGGGATTCGTTTACCACTACAGAGTGCGCAAGACCTCGATGTGGGTACAAATTCTGTCAACACTTATATGCTCAGCCCGAATGACCATTTCAAATTGGACATCCAGAACATCAGCGACGGAACTAAAACTGTATATTTGGTACTTGATAACTACTTGGACAGAGAAAAGCAAGTAACTCATAATTTGCTTCTTACTGCCGTAGATGGTGGGTTACCAGTTCGATCAGCGAGCACCCACATTATCGTCACCATACTCGACGTCAATGACAATGTGCCTGTATTTGATCAGGTGGTTTATCGAGTGAAAGTGGTTGAAAATGTAGCCACCAATACGTTAGTTATCAACCTGAATGCTACGGACTTGGATGAAGGCACTAATGCTGACATAATCTACTCTTTCAGCACCCAGACTCCGCAGAGAATACGTGAATTGTTTAACGTTGCGACACACACTGGAGAGGTTAGGGTAAAAGGGAGGCTGGATTATGAGGAAAGCAGCATCTTCGAGGTGAATATCGAAGCTCGGGACAAAAGCCCTAATTTTTTACCTGTATATTGTAAAGTTGTTGTGGAGATCGTGGACGTGAATGATATGCAGCCTGAGATAACATTGATGTCCTTCCCTCAAGCATTACCTGAAAATGCAACAGTTGGAACAATGATAGCTCTACTAAGTGTAACAGACCCCGAATCTGGTGAGAACGGCAACACTTGGTGTCTTATTCCGAAAGCGCTCCCGTTCCAACTAAAATCAGATTTCAAGAACACTTACATGTTGGTCACCGCTGGCCCATTGGACAGAGAAACGGTTTCCCAATACAAAATTAACGTCACTTGCCTGGATGGTGGATCTCCTCAACTCTTCGTCAATAAAGTCATACTGGTGGATATTTCCGACATTAATGACAATGCACCGCGCTTCACGACACCGTCATACACTGCGTACATAATCGAAAATAATACACCCGGTGCATCAATCTGCTCCGTTACCGCATTTGATTCGGATCGCGGTCAAAATTCGGTTGTTTCATATTCCATTATGGAGAGTCAGACCCAAGGACTGTCTGCCATATCGTTTGCCTCGATTAATTCAGAAAATGGTATAATTTTCTCACAGCGTTCCTTTGACTATGAACAATATAAAAACTTTCAAATCTACGTCCAAGCTCGGGATGCAGGGATCCCATCCCTCACCAGCAGTGCTATTGTAAACATTGTAGTTCTCGACCAGAATGACAATTCCCCATTAATTGTTTCTGCTGTGAAGGGAAATGAAACACAGTTGAGTGTGCCTCGATCTGCGCGGCCGGGGTACCTTGTGACAAAAGTGATTGCAACTGATGCTGATTCTGGCCAGAATGCAAGGCTGTTTTACCGATTAATCCAAGCCTCTAACCTGAAGCTTTTCACCATAACACCAACTTCTGGAGAAGTCAAAACTAAACGTCTCATTGAAAATGGTGATACTACCACTCAGGTTTTTGTCATCTTGGTGAAAGACAATGGACATCCCACCCTGTCTAGCACGGTCACGGTCACTGTGTTATTGGTAGACGGGCCGAATAAAATTACTTCAGACTTCCATAATCTGTCTCAAACCATCGACCATTCCTCAGATTTGGCCATGTACATTATTATATCATTAGGGTCAATCTCGTTCATACTTCTGTTGATAATCATTTTCCTTGTTACAACCATTTGTCTCAATAGCAATGAATCCGATCAGGATTGTTCCTTGAATAATTATTGCCCTGGACCAGAGATTACCAACCATGCACAGAAGCCCAATGCACATCTTCAAATAGACACTGATGTTCAACTCATGCCAAATGTAATGAAAGTAAGTGGGGAGGGATCTCCATCTGAAACACGTTGCTGTAAGGTTCGTCCAGCAATTAAACAGCAAAACACCGTCTGCGTATTCCAGTCGCCTTCCGGTTCAATAACGCGAATACGCAATATAAGTAATCCTGAGGTGTTTTTCTCAGAGCACAATCCGCGGACGAAACAAAGCCTTCGCACTTCCAATGAGGTGAGTGCAACCAATAAGAACCCAAACCAACAATATACCCTTGAATCTAAACATTGTTTGTTTAATGGCTGAAGTCACGCGGGATTTAGCTCATTCATGTTAACTGATACACCACTGATACACCACTCAACACATTTAATTATGTGGTGCATAGAAACTACAACCAGTGAATGGTGATAAATCATTGGAAGCCTGTACCCCAGAGGGTTGTGGGGCTACAGCAATGAGGATTGTTTATCAGAATTGTAAAACTGATCAAGGAATTGATGGAAGTGGGGACTGGTTCATGAGAGTTCATAATGTCGTAAGTCTTAGGAACAGCATTAGGCCATTCGATTCATCAGGTCGACACCACGATTCAATCATGGCTTATCTCTTTTCCCCTCTCAACCCCATTCTACTGCATTCTCCCCATAACCCCCCCCCCCTTACCTGTACTACTCAAGATTCTATCAACCTCTACCTTAAAAAAGTATCCATTGATAGCCTCCACAGCTTTCTGTGGCAATAAATTCCATAGATTCCACACCCTCTGACTAAATAAATTCCTCCTCGTCTCCTTCCTCTTATTCTGAGGCTATGGCCCCTGGTACTAGACTCTCCCACTAGTAGAAACATCCTCTCTACATCCACTCTATCCAAGTCTTTCACTATTCAGTAAGTTTCAACGAGAAGGGTGATGGGGTAACTCAACCAATATCATCCTGAATAGCAAGACTGGCTTGTAGGTCCGAATGGCCCAATTCTCTTCATACATTTTCAAAATAGAAATGTAGAGACATTGTTACATGGCTCTGAAACAGGCCGTTTGGCCCAACTCATCCATCCTGACCAAGTTGCTTAACTCAGCTAGTCCAATTTGCCACATTATTTGGAAGTTGATACATAGGAAAGGTTTAGAGGTGCAGTATATGGGCCAAACATGGGCAAGTGGGCCACGTTTGGATGAGGCCAATGGGACACGTTTAGATGAGGCATCTTGGGGAACATGGCGAGAGGGACACAGGGACCTGTTTCCTGCAGTATGACGTTGAATCTGTCTCAATGCCTACTTTTGTGCATCTCCCTCTCAACCTTTCTTATCCATGTACCTATCAAAATGTTTTTTTGAATACATTTTGTCATTACACCTGTTTCAACTATTTCCCTTGGCAACTCACTCAAAACCTATACCACTCAGTGTGCAAATTATGTTCCTCAAGTCAATTTTAGATCGTTCCCCTCTCATCTTAAGCCTATGCTCTCTAGTTTCGGCTCTTCAATCCCGGGGGGAGTAAACTGTGGTCATTGCCTATCTTTCCACCCATAGTTTTATGTAACTTTCAGTCTTCCATGTTCCAGGGTGAATAAAATATTATCCAGTCTCTACTTATAACTCCTGCCCTCCAGTCCTGACAATATGGTTGTGAATTTTCTCTGCACTCTTTCCTAGATTAGTAACACCTTCCTATATCTAGAAGAACAGAATTGCACACAACACTCCAAATACCGTCTCAACAACATCTTGTGCAACTATAAGATAACATCCCACTCTTCCACTCACTCTCCTGACCAATGAAGGCAAGTGTGCTAAACACCTCCTTTGCCACCTTGTCTACTTGTGTAATAACCTTCATGGAAACATGGGCTTAATACCCCTATGTTTTCCACTTCGTAACAACGGCAAGTCATTTCGTTAAAACCACCCTGAAGCAAACTCGTGTCTTTCAATTGAGGTTGAGGAAACGATCTCTAGGTATCTACTTCGTCAATCCATTTGAGAATCTTGACCACCCCAAATCCCCTCGCTGCAGTGACTGCGTGATGGCATACCTTTTTTTGTGCACCGAGAAGGAAACTTCACACACTAATGTTTGGACGTGCAGAGAGTGAGCAATTACGTAACCCACATATTAATTCATTTTTAACACAAAGTGGAAGGTCGACGTTGTTTAATTCTTCTTTTGTGGTCCAAGACTGCCAAATATTCATGCACAGCTATAAATGCACTTTCACATGTCTTGTGACAGTTGGGCTATCAATTGGGGTTTTAATGAGGAACTAATTGAAGGCAAGAGATGGAAGCCCAACAGAATTATATTGACATAAACATAGCACAAAAAGTAAGGAAATTTGTGTTTGGTAGATTATTTCTTTGTTGTAACAATGCTTCTTGGCAATAAATCTTATACCGTTGGAAAGCCTGTTTATTTCCCTTTTAGATGGTGCCACGTTTGTAAGGAACATGCATTTGTGGGATGAGCAGCAGAGCTGAGTATATGGGTTGCGCCCATGAAAAATTTGCCAAATCTTCTCTACCAATGCCAAACAGCTTATTCTGCTGTTGCTATTGACTCTTGTTTTGAGCTTCTGGTACCCCCAGGTGCTGACAATCAGGTACCTGATTGGCACCTGATTGGCAGCATCTGTGAGCATGGGCCCTGCTACAGTGGTCAGTAGGTGTCTGCTCCAAGAATCGGCATGCCACGTTTGACTGATCTGGATAGGGCCCGTGCGATAGGGCAACTTCAAGCTGGTGTTCCGCAAAACCATGTTGTGCAATTATTTGGAGTGAGTCCTAGTACCATCTCCAAAGTGAAGGCCAAGTTCCATATAACGGGGGATGTCAGAGACAGGCCGCAAAGTGGGCATCCCAAGAAGATGACACCCAAAGAAGACCGTTTCCTCACCCTGTCAGCACTTAGGAACCATAGGCTGTCTTCTACAGATTTGCAGTCAAGGTTTGCAGGACGATATGGCCGACGGCTCTCTGCCCAGACAATTCGGAACAGACTGCACGCAGCCGATCTCCGGTCTCATAGGGCTGCCAGGAGGCCTGCCATGACTGCCCTTCACCATCAGGCCCGTTTGCGCTGGTGTCGGCAACACGTGCACTGGAATCTGAACATGTGGAGGAACGTTATGTTCAGCGATGAGTCCAGATTCTGCCCACGGCAGTTGGATCATAGGGTCAAAGTGTGGAGAAGACGCGGAGAACGCTATGCTGATTGCTGCACCGATAGAGTAACATCTTTTGGTGGAGGCAGTGTGATGGTGTGGGGCGGCATCTCCCTCACTGGAAAAACGAGGCTTGTCATCATTGGAGGCAATCTCAATGCAGAGAGATATTGAGATGAGATTCTGCAACCAGTGGCAATCCCATATCTCCACAATCTGGGACCGAACTCTATCCTCCAAGATGACAATGCTCACCCTCACAGAGCAGGGTTTCTCAGAGACTACCTCCAGAATTTGGGAGTGGAGAGGATGGAATGGCCTGCCAGCAGTCCTGACCTCAACCCCATTGAACACTTGTGGGATCAGCTTGGGCGTGCTTTTCGTGCCAGAGTGACCAACACAACCACGTTGGCTGACTTGCGACAAATGCTGGTTGAAGAATGGGATGCCATCCCACAACAGTGTGTGACCAGGCTGGTGACCAGCATGAGGAGGAGGTGCCAGGCTGTTGTGGCTGTGTATGGTTCTTCCACACGCTACTGAGGCTCCTGTTTATTAAATGAATAAATTGTTAAATTGCCAATATGTCTTGTTTCTTCAGACTTCAATCATCCAATCCACCAAACAACACCGAACAAGAGTCAATGGCAGAATAACCTGTTTGGCATTGGCAGAGAAGATTTGGCAGATTTTTCATGGGCGCAACCCACATACTCAGCTCTGCTGCTCATCCCACAAATGCATGTTCCTTACAAATGTGGCACCATTTAAAAGGGAAATAAACAGGCTTGCCAACGGTATAAGATTTATTGCAAAGAAGCATTGTTACAACAAAGAAATAATCTACCAAACACAAATTTCCTTACTTTTTGTGCTATGTTTTATATGGGCATTGAGCTAAAAAAAAAATCTGAATGCGTGTCTGCAATTAAATGACGAGGGTGAGAGTGGAAATGGGTGATTTTATCGGTATGAACAATATAGTAGTTGTGATGCAGAGCACAAGGATCGTCTACCCAGAAGAGGTTAAACTTTATATATTACTCCAATTCAAGATGAGGGAGTAGTGAAATTTGACTGTTCAATTTGGAAATGAAATATATAATGGGAAAATCAGAAACAAAGATGTTCAAATACTAGAACAGAAAATATTGGGAAACCTCAGCAATTCAGGCAGTATCAAAAGGTCATAAGGTCATGTGATAGGAGCAGAATTAGGCCATTTGGCCGATCTAATCTACTCCGCCATTCAATCATCGCTATCACTCTATCCTGGCCCCATTTACTCACCTTCTCCCCATAACCCCTGACACCTGTACTCATCAAGAATCTATTGTCTCTGCCTTAAAAATATCGATTGGCGGTCTCCACAGCCTTCTGTGACAAAGAATTCCACAGATTCACCGCCTGTGGAATCTGTGGAAAGAAAAAAAACTGTATTTCAGACTGAAGATTCTTCATCAGAGCAGCAATCTCGATCAAAGCATTTGTTTCAGGTAATGACGGGATGCTGCTTTTGTTACCAAAGCAAATTCAGAAAGCTCTTAAATTTTAAAAGAAAATGAATACCAGTTAAGAATAACTTTCAGTTTTCATGAACAGTATTGATAAAGTTCATTATTAAAAAGAGAATGCCTAAAACTTCAAAAGAAACACTCGGGATATTGGGCAGCTTCAATGGAAAGGCAACCTGGGTTAACTGTTCAGATCATAGACCCTACTGCACAATTAAGACATCGAAAGAGAACAAAAAAAGTTGACATAAATTGCAGAAAGAATGGAGGGAGGGGTGACAGATAGAACTCAGGGAATATTTCTGTTCAGGACCCCTTGGGTTAATAGATTCATGAACTCAATTAGGTAGGGAATAAACAGGCAACGACATATTTTTTAAAAATAAAATGGAAGTCAAGGTTTTTTCTGAAACTCAGAACAAAAAGAGGAAATACGAAGATCAGGCAAAACTGCGCTAATATTGCATATTGATTGCTCTGCAGCAGCAATTGTTATTCTAAGATAAACTAGAGAGCTAGTTATCGGATGTAATGTGCATACAAATATGTAGCCGCAATGAAAACTTCGGCATACTATCTATCCACTTAAGAAATTGTATAAGATTAAATCGTACAGGATGATTCATTCTGGGTACGTGGCAATAACAGGAATGTTAACATCTTATCAGTTTGTACCAGGTCCGCGTGGTTTGTTTTACGGTTCATGTGGTCGCCGACCAGCTGTCAAAATTAATATTTCAGACTCTAGTCTGAAGAAGGGTCCCGATCTGAAACGTCAACCATCCTTTTTCTCCAGAGATGCTACCTGACCCACTGAGTTACACAAGCACTTTGTGTCTATCATTAATATTTATCCATTTGATTTATAGAAGTCATTAGTGTTCTCATTAAATATTTATCAATGTATTCAATAAGATGACCTTTTTCAATAAAAAATATATATCATTCTGCTAATTTTGTAATTGCACCAAAACCTGAAAGATTGTTTTATCATAAAATATGTATTTAGCGTTCTATTCTATTGAATTTTTAAAAAACAACTAAATCCAGGTCACATCTGTTGCCTTGGCTGGATGTTATGTTCCCCATAACGATTTCTTCGATGAAGCAGCATTGAAGTCTTCCTCTTAATCAAATGACAGCATTAGACAGAATCTAATTGGAGTATATTTTTCCAACGTTGATGTTAAACATATGTCTCTGTATTTCGTTATATATGATTGCATTTCAAAAGTAATCTGTGGAACAATTTGAAAATATATCCTAAAGACATGCAAGACTATTAAATAGAAAATGTATTCATCTCCTCCTGAGACCCATGTCAATTCGACCAACTTGATATGATTGTTTTTCCATTATTGTTATTTAGGTTTTTCCTTTTAATTGTATCTCCAATTATCATATTAAATAAGAACATGTGATTAATCCAGGATACCTTCAATTGAAACTGGTGCTACAAAATTTGAAATTGCAGAATGTGTCAGGTGTGATGACATACAGTATTAGTAGGCATCTGGACTAGGCCCCGGGTTATGATATAAAGGTTTGAGATTAATCTAACTGGGACTGAATGAGAGCACGTACGTTTTTGAAGCAAATTGTTGCTTGAAGTCCTTGTGCAGAGGTGACAATTAGTCAATGCTGCCAGGGCGATTTTGAGATTCTTGCATTTTGCAAGCGGTCAACGACCTGAATATTCCTGGATCTTGCCCTGTAGAAAGTGAGAACAATACCACAATTTTCAAAAATCTATAATTGTTTTATGTGGTCACAAAATGTGAAATTGATTTGTATAAACACGAGTTTACCTCCCTCCCTCCCTCCCTCCCTCCCTCCCTCCCTCCCTCCCTCCCTCCCTCCCTCCCTCCCTCCCTCCCTCCCTCCCTCCCTCCCTCCCTCCCTCCCTCCCTCCCTTCCTCCCTTCCTCCCTCCCTTCCTTCCTTCCTTCCTTCCTTCCTTCCTTCCTTCCTTCCTTCCTTCCTTCCTTCCTTCCTTCCTTCCTTCCTTCCTTCCTTCCTTCCTTCCTTCCTTCCTTCCTTCCTTCCTTCCTTCCTCCCTCCCTCCCTCCCTCCCTCCCTCCCTCCCTCCCTCCCTCCTCTTCCTTCCTTCCTTCCTTCCTTCCTTCCTTCCTTCCTTCCTTCCTTCCTTCCTTCCTTCCTTCCTTCCTTCCTTCCTTCCTTCCTTCCTTCCTTCCTTCCTTCCTTCCTTCCTTCCTTCCTTCCTTCCTTCCTTCCTTCCTTCCTTCCTTCCTTCCTTCCTTCCTTCCTTCCTTCCTTCCTTCCTTCCTTCCTTCCTTCCTCCTTTCCTCCCTCCCTCCCTCCCTTCCTCCCTTCCTCCCTTCCTCCCTACCTCCCTCCCTCCCTCCCTCCCTCCCTCCCTCCCTCCCTCCCTCCCTCCCTCCCTCCCTCCCTCCTTCCTTCGTTCCTTCCTTCCTTCCTCCCTTCCTTCCTTCCTTCCTTCCATCCTTCCTTCCTTCCTTCCTTCCTTCCTTCCTTCCTTCCTTCCTTCCTTCCTTCCTTCCTCCCTCCCTTCCTTCCTCCCTCCCACCCTCCCTCCCTCCCTCCCTTCCTCCTTCCTTCCTTCCTTTTCCTTTTCTACAGAGATGATGCAATAGATGTAATTGCAGCGCATTTGGGATGCTGTGCCATTTACTAGCAGCGAATTTAGAAAGCAGTGACAGGGTCAGTCAAAGTCAGCATGGGGTTATGAAGGGGAAATCGTGCTTGACTAAGCTTTTAAATTTTGCAAGCTGGGTTGCAGAGTGAGCTGCGAGGAAGATGCTATGAGTCTGTTGGGCGACTTGGATAGGTTGGGTGAGTGGGCAGCTCCATGGCAGATGCAGTATTTAGATAATTGAGAGGTTATCCAATTTGGTGGCAAGAACAGGAAGGCAGATTATTATCTGAATGGTATCAGATTAAGAAAAGGGGAGGTGCAATGAGACCTGTGTGTCCTTGTACATCAGTCACTGAAAGTAAGCATGCAGTGAAGAAAGCTAATGGAATGTTGGCCTTCATTGCGAGAGGATTTGAGTTTAGGAGCAAAGAGGTCCTACTGCAGTTGTACAGGGCCCTGATGAGACGACATCTGGAGTATTCTGTTCAGTTTTTGTCTCTTAATTTGAGGGAGGACATTCTTGCTATTGAGGGAGTGCAGCATTGGTTTCACCAGGTTAATTCCCGGGATGACGGGACTGACACATTATGAAAGAATGGGTCGACTGGGCTTGTATTCATTGGAATTTAGAAGGATGAGTGTGGATCTTATAGAAACATATAATTCTGAAGGGATTTGACAGGCTAGATGCAGGAAAAATGTTCTTGATGTTGATGAAGTCCAGAACCAGGGGTCACAGTTTAAGAATAAGGGGTAGGCCATTTAGGACTGAGATGAGGAAAAACTTTTTCAACCAGAGAGTTGTGACTCTGTGGAATTCTGCCTCAGAAGGCAGTGGAGGCCAATTCACTGGATGTTTTCAAGAGAGAGTTAGATTCAGAATGAATCTCCCCCCCCCCCCCCCCCCCCCCCCAGCCGTACAAACCTATCTGGCTCTTGATCCCCCTTCTCTGTGCAAGAGGCTCCGTGCGTCTACTCGATCTATAGTATTGAGAAATTGTCAAACTGCTGTACTGAAGAAAGCAGAAGTATCACTCCAGCGGTCAAAACATAATTCACAAACTTATACACTTTCGTTTACTCTGGATTTTTATGATTTATTGGTCATTTATTTTCTGTAACATTGAATAACCCAGATTATATTGACAATGTTCTGATCTTGCATAATGAACTGGCGAATAGCTCTACAAAAATAAACTTATCTTTGGACGCGTCCTGCCCCCAGCTGTGCTTACAGACTGCATGCTTTTGAGAAAAAGTGTCAATCCAAATTCTGGGCTATTGATCAAAAAGTGTTTTTTTCGGCTGATGAGTGCATTTATAAATTCGCATGGAGTGTTATCCGCCTTTTTAAGAATTATTCCTCTTCAACGTATTTGCCTATATCGCACACGCAGGGATACCTGCTATGATTTATCTCCACAGATCTGCCAATTGGGCCGTGTTTTACTTGTCATTTTATTCGATTTAAAAGTTGATTGCTCTTGTCTATACTCTGAAATATTTTCCTGACAATCTAGAAACCGACGTCTCCAATGTTCAATTGTTTCATGGCCCCCATTTCAGGATATTGTCCTCTTTTATGATTATGCCTTTTGCGAGAGGAGTTGTGCTTTAGGTTTCAATCAGAAAAGACAGACGAGTGTTGTGCTAATTGAGTTATGTCAGCTGAGGCAAGCATAGCTTTTGCAAGGTCATTTATTTTCTGTAACATTGAATAGTAAGCGAGAAAAGGAAAAGGCACTTTGAAGTCTTAGAAGACCAGCTGATATTTTTCCTCAAGATTATCTTTCCTAAGAATTCTTCATCAGGCACGTTAAAACTCCAGGCCGTGCTTGCCAAAGTTATAATTTTCTTATTTCATTGCACAAATGTGCCACATTTACAATTCGCCAATATTCTTCCACTATTCATACTTCTAAGTAGTTCCTGAAGACTCTTGCTATAACTATGCAGTTATTACCATACCCCTTGCGGTGACAAAGGATGCATCTCTTCCTAACCCCACAGTATCCATTTTAACGACAGTCCGCGTCTAAAATGTAGAAATGATGACGGTCGACTGAATATCTGTCACAATAAATTGAATTATTGAGATCTGGTTATTTTCTTTCTTAATGGTTTGGTTTGTAGTTTTTGTTGGACTTTCTGTAAATGGAATGACAGGAAACTTTGTTGTGTTTTGAGGTTGGAAGAAAGTGTTCATTTTGTGGCCTAGTCTGTGAAAACAGGATATTATATGAAGAAATACAGGATGATTCATTTATTCTTTGAAGTTCCATTTTTTTAGACATTCCCTTTTTAGATGTTTGTAATGAATGATGTGTGACTCCATGGTCATGTTCCTAGTGTTGAGTTGGCACCATTGCATTAATCGTTAAGTTAGCTGGTTTGGTTGCTCGGTGCAAACAGCAGCATATGCGTAACTTTCACACTTTGCATAAGCTTTAATAAGCGTCAGTGTAATTATTGGCAAAGACTCTCTGTGTCGCTGTCTACCAATGAGGCGCTAAAATGCTGCTAGTTATCAACCCCCCTCCCCCAATACTACGCATAATGCAGAAACAGAGAGGAAAACAGACTCTCACTGTTTGTAATTGTACATCGGAACCGTCGTTTCTGGTGCTCTGATTGTTATGTACAAATGTAAAATTGGTCAGCGTTTTGTTTGGTTTATCCTAGACGTTAGTAACTGGGGTTTTTTGTGAAGTGTAAATTATTTTTACATCACTGCGAATGCAAGGACGAATTCGGACAGATAATGCAAGCATTGTTTATAGTTTTCCTGCTTTATATCTGGAATATCGTCTACGGTCAGATCCGCTACGCTATTTATGAAGAATTGAAGCATGGTGCCTTTGTTGGGAACATTGCTCAAGATCTAGGACTGGACCTAAGAGAGCTGTCTAATCGCAGACTCCGCATTATGTCTGCAGTAAAGAAAAGGTATTTTGAGGTTAATTTAGAGAATGGCGTTTTGTTTGTGAATGAAGTGATAGACAGGGAACTTGTATGTGGACAGAGTCTTACTTGTTTCATGAATCTGGAGGTTGTTGTGGAAAACCCATTGGAACTCTATCGTATTGAAGTGGAGATTCTAGACGTAAATGACAATTCTCCCAGTTTTCCGAACGCCGAGATCCGTTTGGAAGTCCTGGAGTCAGCGCCACCAAGGACTCGATTCCTTCTTCAGAGTGCTCACGATCCCGACCTGGGTGTCAATTCTGTCCGCATTTATTACCTCAGCCCGAATGAACATTTTGCATTAGAAGTGCAGCACAGTGGGGATGATAGCAAGTTTGTCCACTTGATGCTGGAGAAATACCTGGACAGAGAACAACAGGCGATTCATCGCTTACTTCTGACTGCTTTTGATGGAGGTACACCAGAACGAACTGGTACAGCCCAAGTCATCATTAATGTCCTCGATGTCAATGACAACTCTCCAGTGTTTGGCCAAACCTTATATAAAACCAGTTTAATGGAAAATGTACCAATAGGTACCCCAGTTATCAAATTAAATGCCACCGATCTGGATGAAAGCACAAATGCAGTAATCGTGTACTCTCTCAGTGACCTTACACCAAGCCAAGTTCGTAAACTGTTCAGTATTAACTCCCAGACGGGTGAAATCACAGTGAAGGGAACTATAGACTTTGAGGATGCCAAGACCTATGAGATTATCGTGGAAGCCAAGGATAAAGGACCGTTTGCACTCCCCGTGCACTGCACTATCTTGATAGATGTCAGTGATGTCAATGACAATGCCCCCGACATGATTCTGATGTCAGTATCCAATTCGGTGCCTGAGGATGTGCGTGTTGGGACTGTATTAGCTCTCATTAGTGTTACTGACCAAGATTCAGGGGACAATGGGCTAATCAGCTGCGTGATACATCCCAACCTACCGTTTGAACTCAAATCAACATTTAAAAATTCCTACACGGTAGTCATCAAAGACATTCTTGACAGGGAATCCACGCCTGAATACCAAATTGGGATCTCTTGCCGCGACTCTGGGTTACCAGCCTTATCCACCAGTAAAACTATTCACGTGCAAGTAATTGACGTCAACGATAACCCCCCGCGTTTTGCAGATAGCATTTACACTGCGTACGTAATGGAGAATAACGCCTTCGGAGCTTCCATCTGCTCGGTCTCCGCTTTCGACCCTGACTTGGGAGCAAATTCTCACCTGTCATATTCTATCATTGACAGCCAGATTCAAGGTTTCCCCATCACTTCATACGTCTCCATCAACTCGGAGAACGGGATCATCTTTTCGCAACGTTCTTTTGATTATGAACAACTCAAAAAATTTCAGGTCCACGTTCAGGTGCTAGACGCTGGTTTACCACCGCTCAGCTCCAATCACACACTGAACGTAGTCATCCTGGATCAAAACGATAACGCTCCTGTAATCGTTTTCCCCCTAACAAAGAATGGATCGGAAGTAACCATGCCGCGAATGGCAGATCGGGATTATTTGGTGGTCAAGGTGATTGCTGTAGATGCTGACTCTGGGCAAAATGCACGTTTGTTTTACGAGCTCGTCCGCGCTACAGACCAGAATCTCTTCGCCATGAGGACTACTTCGGGAGAAGTGAGGACGACTCGTCAAATTGAGGACCGAGATGTCGCAACTCAGAGGATGGTTATAATGGTTAAAGACAGTGGCCATCCACCTTTATCAACTACCACCACCATCACCCTCTCAATAATAGACAGTGCCGAGGACATGATTCATCCCGTGACTTTCAAACCCAGGCTTCCAGAGTATCCCTCCAGTGCAGCCCTTTATATAATAATATCATTAGGTGCTATCACTTTAACTCTAATGCTCGCCTTGATTACGCTTGTTTTTACAGTCTGCCGCAGTGCAAATGATGACGAGGACTGGTGTTGGTGTGTTGAACACAATGATCCAGATACCATATACCGAAATCCCAATCTTAATTTTCAAACAGTGCCAGACTCCAGTTTAATTAAAAATGTAATTGAAGTACGTGGATCTGGTTCCCTCGCTCAAACGTACTGCTATACCCTTCGGTCCGGACAGGAATCAGTTCAAAGTGATTCCAAAATTCTTCCGCCCTCAAGTGGAACACCTGTTAGATATCACTCTGACGCTGCCAACAGTTGTTTTACAAACTGGAATGTCAAAGATCTGAATATGACAACAATTGTAGCCAGCGAGGTAAGTGACGTGAACATAGACCTCACTTCCTTATTTATCTTTAACCATTTCCTGATTTATTTAATGAAATGCTGGGAAATACATCATTTTGCATAATTCAAGGCAAACAAATGCATATTGGATATAATTGTTCAAGAGGTGAATATAATGTAGCTATGTGTATTACTTTCTTTTTCTGCACTTTGCTCGGTCTGATAAGGCAATTGATACTCAATAATAGTCAAGTGTGTTATTGTCACATGTCCCAGACACACACATATACAGACAGATAAAATTAATCAAAGAAAAAATTATAGTGCAAAAAGACACAACCAATGCCCCCAAGTCGATGTAGTTCAGATCTTATTTGGTGGTTGTAGTGTTTAATAGTCTAATGACTGTAGGGAAGAAGCTACAACTGGGGTCCCTGGCTCTACTAGCTGCGCCACTGCCCAGTCCAAGTAGTTGAAATACTTCATTTATACTTGTAGCTAAAAATCCTTCTATTTTAGACATTCAACTCACCATTTATTTTTTACTAATTTGTTTGAAATACTGCTGATTAAAATTAAATCCAGTGTTTTGGATAAAATCTTTAGCAAGACGGTGTTAGTACTGGTTGCTCATTGCTACTTTGTTAATCAGATTGCGATTCAAGCTTTGCATGGATCACACAGTGGGTCAATTAGGTTTGTGTCAATTGAGCTCTGAAGTCCCCATGCTCATTTTCCAGTAGCAGCCAATTTGGATAACATGGATGAGCACAAAATGTTAGAGCAACTCTGCCGTGGCCAGGCAGCATCTCTGGAGAAAATGGTTGGTTACATTTCGGGTTGGGACCCTTCTTGAGACTCATTGTAGTGGCATTGGAGGGTGACACTGGAAGCAAGAAAAAAAAACACGGAAAAATCAGGGCCGGCAACAGATAAATCTAAGGCAAGGAGATTCCTTGATAGGCAGATTGTTGGCAAGGAATGCTGTGATCCCAAGAGTAATACATCATTGCTAACTATGGAACTGGTTAATGGACTTTTAGTGGAGGAAGGATGGGAAAAGGGATAGCGAGGAGAGTGAGTTGTTTGTAGAATTTAACTAAAATTGGAAAATTCAACCCTCATACCAATGGTTTGTAAGCTATTCAAGCAAAATATGAGGTACTGTACCTCCGACTTTCATGTGGGAATGTCATTATGGGAATGGGAAGAAGAGTTAAAGTGGTTAAGAAACCGGGAAATCCATTAGTTCTTGGCGCACCAAGGGTAAGTGTTCAGCAAAACAGTCTCCTAGTCTACGCTTTGTCTTGCCAATGTACAGGAGATAACATTCATGTGAATGAGATTGTGTTGTTCTAAATCAAGCAATCATGATGACTGGAGGTGAAGAAGCAAGAATGCTCAAAAAGATTAATTGCCCAGTGTAATTTAAATGAAATGTGTTTAGAGGAGGATGGAACTGTGCAATTTTCAGGAACCACAAGGGATCAATAATATTAATAAGCAGGCACTTTAACTCAAACAAATTATTATTTCCAGGAGAAAATAATATTTCATCACAGCATATCTGATCAAGGTGTACTTATTTATGAATAGAAAATGAAATATTAAATTTATCTCTTTATCGCAGTTTTCCCGTAAGCAATAACATCATTTTTTTTAAATTCACCGTCGAGTCATAAAGTCATATTGCTTAGATACTGGCCCTGTGGCTCAACTCGTCCATTTTGGCCAAGATGCCCCATCCACACTAGTCCCATTTACCTGTGTTTGGCTCATATCATGTGTAGAAACAAACTGCATATGCTGGTTTATACCAAAGATAGACACAAAGCGCTGGAGTAACTCAGCGGGTCGGACAGCATCTCTGGAGAAAAAGAGTGGGTAGCATTATGGGTCAGAACCCTTCCTCAGACTCTGAGGAAAGGTTCTGACCTAAAATGTGACCTATTCTGTGTCTATCTTTGGCTCATATTAATTTTAATTTTGTTCATTCCTTTATTTCTGAGACATTGCAGAGAATGAGGCAATATATGTGTGTAATTATCAAGTAGAGTTATATTCAACTGCACATACCCAGGCCCATTGAATTTAATGAATTTGAATCTGCAGGCATTTTTACAATTTGCGGCCAGATCCATATCCTGACAAACAATAAATTAAAGTCAAAACATCATGATGCAGCAACCTTTCTTAATAAATCAATAGTTGAGACGTGTTAAGGCTTCGATGATAATTAGAACACTATACATAGGTCACAGACAGCAGGGAATGCAGACACTGTTTTCAAAAAATACACAAAGTGCTGGAATAACTCTGTAGATCAGGCAGCGTCTATGGAGAACATGGATAGGTTATGTTTCAGGACCCCTCTTTGTCCTGAAGAATGGGATTCAGACCAAAGAAGGGCTCTGACTTGAAATGTCACCTATCCATGTTCTCCAGAAATGCTGACTCACTCCAGCACTTCATGTATTTTTAAAATTATACGCAGACAGGTGTATTATAATGCAGGTTATACACTTGCGACAGACCACAACAAAGGATCTTACAACTATAACAAGTGTAAGTAACTATTCACAAAATGCTGGAGTAACTCAGCAGGTCAGGCAGCATCTCAGGAGAGAAGGAATGGGTGACGTTTCGGGTCGAGACCCTTCTTCAGACTGATGTCAGGGGGGCGGGACAAAGGAAGGATATAGGTGGAGACAGGGAGATAGAGGGAGATCTGGGAAGGGGGAGGGGAAGAGAGGGACAGAGGAACTATCTAAAGTTGGAGAAGTCGATGTGAATAAATACCTTCGATTTGTATCAGCATCTGTAATTATTTTCTTATACTAGCGTAAATAACTATAATCATTCAATGAAGTGACAGTAGATTGAAGGACCATCTTTGCAAACCCAATGCTGACTGGTTCTTACCATTCAACCAATACTTGGATCTATT
Source organism: Rhinoraja longicauda (assembly GCF_053455715.1). Taxonomy (NCBI): domain Eukaryota; kingdom Metazoa; phylum Chordata; class Chondrichthyes; order Rajiformes; family Arhynchobatidae; genus Rhinoraja; species Rhinoraja longicauda. The sequence continues at coordinate 34,001,196 of NC_135966.1, forward strand.
CCTTACTCTCCAAAATTATTTTTTCCCTCTTACTTACCTTGAAATCAATCTGTCATTTCACCCACGCACATAATTACCTAATAGTAACAGTGCACGAACCTCTTGAAATGTCTAGACAATATGTTGAAGAAATACTAAAAGCAATATAAATCAATACTCAGAAATGGAAGAGTGTATTAAGGCTATGTTGAGACTTAGTGATATTACACATTGTTATACATAGAGCAACCAAACTTGCCATGTAAGACTATTCAAACATTGATCAATTTTAAAGGAAATTCAGTAATTCGTTTAAATTTAAGGTGGATTGCTTATGATAGGACATTACCGATTTAATATTAATATGATCACAAGAAAAAACTTACCTAAGAACTACCTTACATATTAGAACATAATAGTCTCCTGGAAGGAAAATAATGAGAAAAAGCTAATATAGATTTTGCAAATATTCCAATGCAAAAAGTAAAGAAATGTCTGGAACGCGAAGTATAGTAGAAATGCAGCAGGTCAGGCAGCATCACTTGAGAATGTGAATCGCCTTGGGTTGGGACCCTTGGGACCCTGTTTGTAATGTGGGAGAGAAAGCTGGAAAAGAGGTGGGGTGGGACAATGCCTGTCAAGTGATAGCAATGAAATGTTAGCGGGGGCGCCGCACGATGGCTGCCTCGCCAAAAGTCTGTCTTTTTTGAACTTTTTTTGATATTTTTGCTAAGTTTTAAAAGTTTGTGTAAATGTTCTCTATTTTGTTTTATGTGGGGGGTGGGGGAGGGGGGGTCAGGGGAAACTTTTTTTCAATCTCTTCCCTTGCCGGAGATGCGATTGCTTTGCGGGTCGTATCTCCAGTCGCTCTGTGGCCTAACATCGTGGAGCTGGCGGCCTTGCCTGGGACTGATTGAGCCCCCGCGGGGCGTGGACGTACTATCTGAGCATGCGATTCCTTGCCTGGATCGACGCTCCAACCGCAGCCTGTGGACTTTAACATCGTGGAGCTTGCAGTCTCGGGTTGAGACCGGTCGGGAGTTCCAAAAGCTGTACGACATTCGACTGGTCCCGACCCGGGGTAGATCGCCTGGCGCGAGGGAGCTGAAATCCCCCCCCCCTCCCCCCGATGCAGGAGCTGGATTGCCCCGACGAGGAAGGCCCGCCGCCGGCTATGGGAGTCAAGATCGTCCCGTCATCGGAAGGTTAGAGGCCCCCGACCACTGGAGGACAGAGATTTAACTTTTTTTCACCTTCCATCACAGTGAGGGATGTGGAGAAGTCACTGTGGTGGATGTTCATGTTAAAATGTATTTTGTGTGTCCTATTGCTTTTTATTGTTATGACATAGAAACATAGAAACATGGAAAATAGGTGCAGGTGTAGGCCATTCGACCCTTTGAGCCTGCACCGCCATTCAATATGATCATGGCTGATCATCCAGCTCAGTAACCTGTACCTGCCTTCTCTCCATACCCCCTGATCCCTTTAGCCACAAGGGCCACATCTAACTCCCTCTTAAATATAGCCAATGAAATGGCCTCAACTACCTTCTGTGGCAGAGAATTCCACAGACTCACCACTCTCTGTGTGAAGAAATGTTTTCTCATCTCGGTCCTAAAAGACATCCCCCTTATCCTTAAGCTGTGACCCCTGGTTCTGGACTTCCCCAACATCGGGAACAATCTTCCTGCATCTAGCCTCTCCAACCCCTTAAGAATTTTATATGTTTCTATAAGATCCTGTTTCTATAAGATGACTGTATGGCAAATGAAGTTCCTCGTATGTTGCAAAACATACTTGGCTAATAAAGTATTATTGTGATTGTGATTGTGAAAAGTAATGAAAATACAGCCGTTAGTACAATAAATTGAAAATTAAAACCAGAATGGAAAATAAAGGCATATTGGCAGGTGAAATGTGCAGGAAGGAACTGCAGATGCAGGCTTACACTGATGATAGACTCAAATTGCAGGAGTAACTCAGCGGGATTGGCAGTATCTCTGGGGAGAAGGAATGGGTAATGTTTTGGATCGAGACCCTTATGTTCGAAGAAGGGTGTCGAACTGAAACATCACTATTCCATCTATCCAGAAATGCTGTCTGTCCCGCTGAGTCACTTTTCAGCATTTCGTGGGTGAAATAATGTTTTAATCGTCTACATTTAAAAATTGTCAGGTAAAATTTCAAATATTAATCGTGCACAAAGTAGCAGCAGCAAAGACTACATCCACAAAAAAAAATCAGCAGGTTGGGAACTCGATATGAACATCACTGAATTTTTGCTCTAACCCAAACAAATGAAAAAGTTATTGGGAATCTATCTCAGGAAAAAATAATTGCTAACTTTAATATGCTACTTGTTCATTAAGAGCATTTTAATAGGCGGATAAGGACTCTAATAGGCTAATGCTACCATGTCAGGAAATGGCAGATTTTTGCAGTCTTCTTGAACAGAATTTGTCCAGAATCTGGTAGACACTTAATTTCATAAATACACATATAATATCTGCCATTTCAAGGAATATGATCGGTAAGATCAAGGAATCAATCAATGTTAAATTAAACATATTGTTTATAGTTCTCATTTAGAGATACAGCATGGAAATGGGACCTTTGGCCCATTGAGTCCACGCTCACCACCCGTACACTAATTCTATGTTATCCCACTTTCACATCCTGCACTAGGGGTAACTTATAGAAGCCAATTAACCTACAAACCTGCATGTCTTTGGAACGTGGGAACAACTGTAGAAAACCCACGTGGTCATAGAGAGAACAAACTCTACGCAGACAGCACCCATAGTCAGGATTAAATCTGGGACTCTGCTGGTGAGGCAGCAACTTTCACACTATTCCAGTGTGTCATCGTGTTAAGCATCCATGTGGTTTTACTTGTGCAATTCTGAAGAAAGTTCCATATTTTGCAATTTCGGTGGTCTTTAATGGAGGCAAACATTTGGTCTGGGAGCCAATATCATCTTGGAGATTATCTTTGGATTTCGAAACCTGTAAGTGGTCTCCTACAGACTGCACTCCTTGCCCCTGTACATAAGATAGAATTAGCAAGAGGGCAATAATCAACGCAAGGTTTTTTGACAGTGTAACAAGTGAGAAGGGAAAGCACTGTTAACAGAGAAATCCCCCATTATCCATCTCATTATCTGTTAAATTACTTTCATTACTCCAATCACCCACCTGCTGTAGTATCTTTTTTAATCTTTGCGACTGCAGTGGTTTCTGTGTTTCAGTGACATGGTGAATAGCCAAAGCTAGGATGTGGGTTAACATCCTATTAATGTCATATGTTCATGTTCATAAGTTATTGGAGCAGAATTTGGCCATCCGGCTCATCCAATGACAGCTAATCTATCTTTTCCTCACAACCCCATTCTCTTGCCTTCTCCGCAAAACCCCTAACATCCTTACTAATTAAGAATCTGTCAATCTCCACCTTAAAAATATCAACTGACTTGGCCTCCACCATCTATGGCAATGAATTCCACAGATTCACCACCCTCTAACAAAATTCCTCCTCATTTCCTTTCTAAAGGTACATCCTTTTATTCTGAGGCTGTGGTCTCTGGTCCAAGACTTTCCTATTAGTGGAACATCAAAAATTGAAGTCTGTGTGAAGTCCTGCTCACATTTTCAGGATTGACACACAATTGTCTGGCCCTTCTTTTCCTGAATCATTACAAAACCATGCCTCATTTATTTCAGGTTGAAGTAATTTGATCTCCCCAGAAGAGTGCATTGTGCAGCAGGCGTGTTTATCGCTGCCTCAGGCATTCATTGTTGCTGCTTCAGAAGAACCTTGCTGTTCAATGACACCATTTCCCAAAATCAAAGATACTAGAGAAACAAGATAGACCACTTGACCCTAAAAACCGTAGTGCATCATGGCGCCATTTTAGTAGGCAGAAACTTGCAGAAACATTTAAAAAGAAAAATAACAAAAATCTGTGAATTGATAGATGAGATATATTCTGCATTTTAATGGTATCATCACACATACTGTTCCCCCAAAACACTGATTACACTGCGAGAAGCATAGTGAACGGTGGGTTTTACCTACTAAAATGGCTCCTTTGCATACTACACTTCGGTATACGCGATTTCAATGGAGTGGTCCATCTTGTTCCTCTAGTATCTTTCCCCTAAATGGCACCAAGTTTTGCTCTGAGCTCCCTGTTCCCTCTAATTGCTCCACCATCAGTTCCACCATCAGCTCCACCACCACCTATGTCTCCACCATCAGCCCTTGTTCATGTGTAATGCTTGATATATATTTGCGAACCCAATTATCTGTTTCAACAGACACATCAATATGCGAATGTTTGTACTGGTGGAAGGTCATCTGAGTCACCGGATGTTGTACCATACAACTGGGTGAACACATGGAAATGATCACAGCCTTCCTTTGTTGCACATTTAGCAGAATAGGTCAAAACCGTATGACAGATTAAGAACACAAATATAATGCTTACAATCTCATCACGCATATTTTCTTCCTTATTGCTGACATTTTGTCGCATGCAATATAGTTGGTTGAGATAATAGTGTACGGGCAAGGGATGATCCCCATCTGTTTCTCTGATGAGCATGTCCTCAGACATTCCATACATATCCAGGGCTAACCACACAGGAACTCAGCTGACTAACAGCTGGAAGGCTACCTCTTGGGCTCTGCCTCTCCCTGCTGTTTTCTGTTACAAGTGAGTCATAGAATATTTTGAATAAGTGGATGGACATAGTATTTCAGTTAATCATGACTATCAGGGAGAGGAATAAAGATAAAAGGATCTGCAGATGCTGGAATCTTGCGCAGAACAAAAGTGCTGGAGGAACTCAGCAGGTCATGCAGCAGGTCGATGGAAATGAGAGGCAGTGCTTCGGGTGAGGATCCTTCTTCTGACTCAAGGGGGGTCTGAAGAAGACTTCCAACCTGTAACATTGTCAGTTCATTCTCTCCAAAGATGCTGCCTGACGCACCGAGTTCCTCCAGGACGTTGCGTTTTACTGAGGAAGAAGAATGACTTTGTTCAATAAATGGTTGAACATCAGAAAGAACACAGATGAAAATAACTAAATGTTTGGTTTGTTAATTCCATCTCTGTTCAGAAGTAATTAGAGATGGCAGCTACATCCATAACCCTGAATCAGTGCATTCAGTAGGTATTCAGACCCCTTTACTTTTTCCACATTTTGCTACGTTACAGCCTTATTTTAAATTGGATTAAATTATTTTTTTAATCATCAATCTACACACAATACCCCATAATAAAAAAGTGAAAACAGGTGTTTAGAAATTTTTGCAAAGTAATTAAAAAGAAATAACTGAAATATTACATTTACATAAGTATTCAGACCCTTTGCTGTGACACTCAAAACTGAGCTTATGTGTATCCTGTTTCCATTGATTATCCTTGAGAAGTTTTTACTACTTGATTGGAGTCCACCAGTGGTAAATTAAATTGATTGGATATGATTTGGAAAGGCACACACCTGTCTATATAAGATCCCACAGTTGACAGTACATGCCAGAGCAAAAACCAAGCCATGAAGATGAAGGAATTGTCCGTAGACCTCCGAGACAGGATTGTGATGAGACACAGATCTGGAGAAGGGTATGAAATAATTTCTGCAGCATTGCAGGTCCCGAAGAGCAGTGTCCTCCGTCATTCTTAAATGGAAGAACTTTGGAACAACCGGCCAAACTGAGCAATCGGGGGAGAAGGGCCTTGGTCAGGGAGGTGACCAAGAACCCGATGGTCACTCTGACAGAGCACCAGCGTTCCTCTGTGAAGATGGGAGAAACTTCCAGAAGGACAACTATATCTGCACCACCCCACCAATCAGGCCTTTATGGTAGCGTGGCCAGAGGGAAGCCTCTCCTCAATAAAAGGTACATGACAGCCCACTTGGAGTTTGCCAAAAGGCACCTAAAGGACTCTCAGACCATGAGAAACAGGATTCTCTGGTCTGATGAAACCAAGATTTAACTCTTTGGCCTGAATGCCAAGCGGCACCACTCATCACCTGGCCAATACCATACCTACGGTGAAGCATGGTGATGTAACATCATGCTGTGGGGATGTTTTTCAGCGGCAGGAACTAGGAGATCAGGATCGAGGGAAAGATGAACGGAGCAAAGTACAGAGAGATCCTTGATGAAAAGCTGCTCCAGAGCGTTGTGGACCTCAGACTGGGGCGGAGGTTCACCTTCCAACAGGACATTGACCCTAAGCACACAACCAAGACAACGCAGGAGTGGCTTTGTGACAAGTCTGTGAATGTCCTTGAGTGGCCCGGCCAGAGCCTGGACTTGAACCCGATTGAACATCTCTGGAGGGACCTGAAAATAGCTGTGCATTGACACTCCCCATCCAACCTGACAGAGCTTGAGAGGATCTGCAGAGAAGAATGGGAGAAATTACCCAAATACAGCTGTGCCAAGCTTGTAGCGTCATACCCAAGAAGACATGCGTTTGTAATCGCTGCCAAAGGTGCCTCAACAAAGTACTGAGTAAAGGGTCTGAATACTTATGTATTATTTCTTTTTAATTACTTTGCAAAAAAATTTAAACACCTGTTTTCGCTGTTTTATTATGGGATATTGTGTGTAGATTGATAATTATTATTATTTTTTTAATCCATTACAAAATAAGGCTGTAACGTAGCAAAATGTGAAAAAAGTGAAGGGGTCTGAATACTTTCTGAATTCACTGTACGTAAGTAATACTGTGCTGGGGTAGACTAAAAGGTAGGCGGCACAGTGGCGCAGTGGTAGAGTTGCTGTCTCACAGAGCCAGAGATGCAGGTTCGATCCTGTGCACATGTGCTGCCTATGCGGAGTTTTAAGCCCTGTGATCACGTGAGTATTCACCAGGTGCTCTGGTTTCCTCAAACAGTCCAAAGGCCGACAGGTTTGTTAGTTAATTTGCTTCGATAAAAATTATAAATTGTTCCAAGTGTGTAGCATAGTGTTAGTGTGCGGGGTGATCGCTGTTCGGTGTGGACTTGGTTGGCTGAAGGACGTGGCCTGTGTCTGCGCTGAATCTCTAAAGTCTGAAGTGTCATTGTGTTAAATGGCCCATCAACGTGTGGATGTCATCTGTCTACATGTCTCTATCCAATGAGGTCATTAAGCTAAATATGGTACTAAATTGAAGTAGAGGTAATGTCATGCTTGCTGCTGCCATCTGTGGCCACTGGCAGCCACATGAATTTGGTGCCCACTGCAGGCCCAGTCCACATACTGGCAGGGTATAAGGTCTTTAAGGTATGCACAGTGCTGGAATGGTTGAACTGCTGCCATACAGCACCAGAGACCCGGGTTCGATCCTGATGGAGGCATAGTCATGGAGTCATTCAGTGGGGAAATAGGCCCTTCGGCCCAATTTGCCCACGCGGACCAACATGCCCCATCTACACTAGTCTCACGCCTGCATTTGGCCTATATCCCTCTAAATCTGTCCGACCCATGCACCTGTCTAATTGCTTCCAAAACATTGCAAAAGTCCCTGCTCAACTACCTCCTCTAGCAGCTTGTTCCATACACCCATCACACTTTGCGTGAAAGAGTTATTCCTCAGATTCCTATAAAATATTTCACCCTTCACCTTAAACTTAGGCCCTCAATTTTACCACTCTGGGTAAGAGACTATGTTTGTCCACCCAATCTATTCCATTCATGATTTTATATACCTCTATGAGATCACCCCTCATCCTTCTGCAGTCCAGAGTGAAGAGTCCCAGCCTGCTCAACCTCTTCCTATAACTCAGACCGTTGAGTCCTGGCTTTTCATAAGTTTCTTTATTGTCATTGTATACCAGATACTGTGAAATACATTGTTTGCATTCAGGTCATCAAAACTATCCCTGTACATAACTACAATTGCCCCGGTATGTACAGTATGCATGGAACAGCCGACTGAGTCCATATGCAGGGGGCGCCATTTTACAGTCCCAACTGCAGCTGGCCACAAAGGCCATTGCAGCATCGCCTCCATTTCAGTCGACCCGTGATCCGATATTCCTCTCCTTGCCTGGCCCTCTTCAGCCCTTGTTCTCCCTTGCGGACCTTGAGAGTGCCAAATGTAAGACCCCCCTGGTTCTTCTTAACAGACCTTTTGTTCAGAGTCCGCCGCCATCGCCTTCCACTCCCTTTCCCATTTCTGATGCATGGGGTGAGCAGGGGCCAGGCGTGGTGGCTTTCCCTCTCTGTGCAAGCCGGGCCTGCAGTTGGGATGCAGCCACGGCTCACCAGGATGCGCTCCAGGCTGTGGCCCTGCTTTCAGTGGCCGACTCCACAGTCGAGGTTCTACATTGCTTCCAATCGCCGGTCCCCTTGCCGGCCCTTGGTCCGACTCCGTGCTCTCTGGTCACGGGGCGGCAAACACTCCGAGTCGTTTCTCGTTGCTGCAGCAGCGAGTCAGGCCTACACCTCTAGAAGATCACCCCTTATCGCACGGTAGCGCAGCGGTAGAGTTGCTGCTTTACAGCGAATGCAGCGCCGGAGACTCAGGTTCGATCCTGTCTACGGGTGCTGCACTGTAAGGAGTTTGTACGTTCTCCCCGTGACCTGCGTGGGTTTTCTACGAGATCTTCGGTTTCCTCCCACACTCCAAAGACGTACAGGTATGTAGGTTAATTGGCTGGGTAAATGTAAAAATTGTCCTTAGTGGGTGTAGTAGGATAGTGTTAATGTACGGGGATCGCTGGGCGGCACGGACTTGGAGGGCCGAAAAGGCCTGTTTCCGGCTGTATATATATGATGATGATGATGATGAATAGGGTCTTCGCATGTTCAACCTCTTCCAATAGCTCAGGCCCTCGAATCCTTGCAACATCCTCATTAATCTTCTCTGCACCCTTTCCAGCTGGATAACATCTTTCAATAGACAATAGACAATAGACAATAGGTGCAGGAGGAGGCCATTCGGCCCTTCGAGCCAGCACCGCCATTCAATGTGATCATGGCTGATCATTCTCAATCAGTACCCCGTTCCTGCCTTCTCCCCATACCCCCTGACTCAGCTATCCTTAAGAGCTCAATCCAGCTCTCTCTTGAATGCATTCAGAGAATTGGTCTCCACTGCCTTCTGAGGCAGAGAATTCCACAGATTCACAACTCTCTGACTGAAAAAGTTTTTCCTCATCTCAGTTCTAAATGGCCTACTCCTTATTCTTAAACTGTGGCCCCTTGTTCTGGACTCCCCCAACATTGGGAACATGTTTCCTGCCTCTAACGTGTCCAACCCCTTAATAATCTTATACGTTTCGATAAGATCTCCTCTCATCCTTCTAAATTCTTTTTTTTATTTTTTTTATTTTATTTTTTTTGAAAAGCATATGTACAAATAGAAATAAAAGACACATTTGTTACACAGTTCTTACATAGCTTCAATTTTTAAAATTTTAAAGAGAGAAAATAAAAAATAAAGAAGAAAGGAAAAAAAAAACAAAAACAAAAAAACTATAAACTATTGAGAAGAGAGAATAAGAGGATTAAAAAAAAGATATAACTATAAAAATTAAAGGGAGTAGATCCAGGAGACAATAACCACAGTTGTACATCCAACCCTTAACTCAAGTTTCAACTTTTAATTTAAAATTTTTATTTTAGTCCTGTGCCAAACCCATTTACTTTTCTAAAAATTCAATAAATGGAGACCATATTTTAAAAAATAATTCAGGTTTGTCAATTAAGGCAAATCTTATTTTTTCCAAATGCAGGGTCTCTGTCATTTCCGTAGTCCACATTTTAATTGTGGGGGTTATTGTTTTTTCCCAAAATTTAAGTATTAATTTTTTTGCAGTTATTAGACTGTAATCAAGAAAATGTACCTGACTTGTTGTAAATTTTGTAGTATGTTCTGATAATCCTAATATAATTAATTTTGGATCCATATCCAATTGCTTGTTGATAACTTTAGAAACTATTTTAAAAATCTCCAACCAGAAGTTTTGCATTTTTATACAAGTTACAAAAATATGAGTTAAATTCGCTTCCTGAAATTGACATTTATCACAAATTGGAGAGATACTAGGAAAAATCCTATTTAATTTCGTCTTCGAATAATGTAATCTATGTATTATTTTAAATTGTATTAAGGAATGTCTAGTATTTAATGAACATTGGTGTATATGTTGTAAACTTTCATCCCATATATCTTGCATTATGAGTTGATTCAATTCGTCCTCCCATGCTCGTCTATAAGATTCTGATGACGGAATGTCAGTGTCTAGGAGAGTATTATAAATAAAGGATATTAATTTATTTGAATTATAATGTCGATTCAGGCATACATCAAGTGTTTCTGGACCTCTAAACTTATATTCTTGCATATGCAATTTTACATAGTCTCTAAGTTGTAAATATCTAAAATAATTATTAACATGTAATCCGTACTTCTGCTGTAAATCCTGAAAAGAAAGAAAAGTTCCCTTATGATAAAGATCTCCCACCCTTTTAATTCCATAACTTTTCCATTGAGCAAATCTTCTATCTAAGACAGACGGTTTAAAAGAAGGGTTATTCGCAATAGGAAGGAAAACAGATAATTTACTCAATTTTAAAGTAAGATTTAATTGTTTCCAGGTACGGATAACACTGTGTATGATGGGATTACCTCCATATGTTTTTTTATTTAAATTTATTGGAGCTAAGAGGATCGCACCAATATCAAATGGTAAACAATCCTCTTTCTCATCTTTAACCAATCCGGTTGTTGATCAGAATCATCCAACCAGCAGGTTATATTTTTAATATTAACCGCCCAATAATAAAATAAGAAGTTAGGTAAGGCAATTCCTCCATTAGTTTTAGACTTACATAGATGTCTTTTATTTATTCTATGAGTCTTGTAGTCCCAAATAAAATTAGTAACAATTGAATCAATTAAGAAAAAAAACTTATTTGGAAAATAGATCGGAATTGCTTGAAATAAGTATAGTAGCTGTGGGAGAAAGATCATCTTTATAGCATTACTACGACCAACTAATGATATAGGAAGTGTTTTCCAAAATTGGATATTTCTGTGTAATTTAGTGAGTAAAGGAGGAAAATTTAATTTAAATAAAGAAGTATATTTCCTAGTCACGTAAATTCCAAGATATTTAAACTTTTCATAGGCAATTTTAAAAGGAAATTGTTGAAGTATGGCCGGATTATGCCGGGCCTGCAGTTGGGATGCAGCCACGGCTCACCAGGATGCACTCCAGGCTGTGGCCCTGCTTTCAGTGGCCGACTCCACAGTCGAGGTTCTACATTGCTTCCAATCGCCGGTCCCCTTGCCGGCCCTTGGTCCGACTCCGTGCTCTCTGGTCACGGGGCGGCAAACACTCCGAGTCGTTTCTCGTTGATGCAGCAGCGAGTCAGGCCTACACCTATAGAAGATCACCCCTTATCTTCCTGTGCCAAGGAATAGGGTCCTCGCATGTTCAACCTCTTCCAATAGCTCAGGCCCTCGAATCCTTGCAACATCCTCATTAATCTTCTCTGCACCCTTTCCAGCTGGATAACATCTTTCAATAGACAATAGACAATAGGTGCAGGAGGAGGCCATTCAGCCCATCGAGCCAGCACCGCCATTCAATGTGATCATGGCTGATCATTCTCAATCAGTACCCCGTTCCTGCCTTCTCCCCATACCCCCTGACTCCGCTATCGTTAAGAGCTCAATCCAGCTCTCTCTTGAATGCATTCAGAGAATTGGTCTCCACTGCCTTCTGAGGCAGAGAATTCCACAGATTCACAACTCTCTGACTGAAAAAGTTTTTCCTCATCTCAGTTCTAAATGGCCTACTCCTTATTCTTCAACTGTGGCCCCTTGTTCTGGACTCCCCCAACATTGGGAACATGTTTCCTGCCTCTAACGTGTCCAACCCCTTAATAATCTTATACGTTTCGATAAGATCTCCTCTCATCCTTCTAAATTCCAGTGTATACAAGCCTAGTCACTCCAGTCTTTCAACATATGACAGTCCCGCCATTCCGGGAATTAACCTAGTAAACCTACGCTGCACCCCCTCAATAGCAAGAATATCCTTCCTCAAATTTGGAGACCAAAACTGCACACAGTACTCCAGGTGTGGTCTCACTAGGGCCCTGTACAACTGCAGAAGGACCTCTTTGCTCCTATACTCAACTCTTGTTATGAAGGCCAACATTCCATTGGCTTTCTTCACTGCCTGCTGTACCTGCATGCTTCCTTTCGGTGACTGATGCACTAGGACACCTAGATCTCATTGTACGTCCCCTGTTCCTAACTTGACACCATTCAGATAATACTCTGCCTTCCTATTCTTACCACCAAAGTGGATAACCTCACACTTATCCTATAACGTAGTGCCCCGAACTAAATCTGAATTTACATCCCTACTCTAAATCTGACTTCACCAATGTCTTATACAACTACAACATGGCCTCCCAACCTCTTGGATTGTTTTCTATGTTCTAATCAGATGGAATAAATATTTGCAGCTTCTTCACATTGCTGTCAGTGCAATGCCCTTATGCTTGCATTGCAGTGATATAAGTTTATACGGCTCTCCAAATGCAATCATCAAAACCTTAGCAATAACTTCCCAATTATATAATCCAGGTCTTGCCTAATATAGAAAAGTATCCCAAATGCTACCATAAACAATGTGCATGCACGTGATGGTACCACTAGGGATCTAAGGACATGCAATCAAAGCTACCCTTGTTTATTTATACATCTTAACATTCTCCAATTTATTCAATTTTGCTTGTCCTTTCTAAATTCAACTCCTACATACAATTTCACACTTCATCAGAATGAATGCCATTTTCGGCACATCTGACTAGTCCATTGATATTTTCCTGCAACCTAACCAACAAATAGCTAATTATTTTTGTTACTTCAAAGTTCCTTACACTGCATTGCAAATCATCAATGTTATGAAAAACATTTTTAGCACTGTGCCCTGTGGATTCTCAAAAGAAACACAATGATACTCACCAACAAACACCCATAAGATTTCTGTCACTGACTTTGGTTATCTATATACTAAAGCTCTCGTATGTTTGTTTGTTTGTTCCTGAACTACATTCAAAACGGTACACAATAGAGCGATAATATAGCGCGGCAATTTTAGGCCCACCTTACTCACCATCATCCCTTGGTGCTGATGGAAGAAGTTTCATTAAAATCGGTGTTATATATTTAAAGTTATTCACATTTTAAAGTTTAAATCTATCTCCGAGGGAGGGAGAGGGGTGGAGGGATGGGAGGGAGGATAAGGGGGGTTGAGGGGGATGGAGTGGGGGGGGAAGGGGGAAGGAGAGGGGGAGGGGGAAGGGAGGGGGAGAGGGAGAAAGGGGGAGAGGGGACAGGGGAGGGGGGACAGGGGAGGGGGAGAGGGGGGAGAGGAGAGGGGGGAGGAGAGGGGGGAGAGGAGAGGGTGCTGCGCCAATGTAGGAGAGATTTGGGCCCAACGGGTCCAATTGGTCTAGTTTAACATTAAAATCGGTTGTCCATATGGATCCTGGTCAAGTGCATTTTAATACCAAACAGGCTATAGTAGATATGCAACCTTTATTGACACTCCTTTATCGGCCCTGCAAAATTCAAATGAGCAGGTCAGGCACAATCATCCCTTCACAAAGCTGAGCCAAATGTTTAGTTTAGCTTAGAGATACAGCATGGAAACAGTCCAAGTCCACGTCGACCAGCACTAACACTACCCTGTACACTAGGGACAATTTACAATTTTTTTTTACCAAAGCCAATTAATCTACAAATTTGTACATCTTTGGAGTGTGGGAGGAAACTGGAGAAAATCCAAAGGGTCAAGGGGAGAACGCACAAACTCTTTCCAGATAGCACCCAAAGACAGGATCTCTGGTGCTGTCAGGCTGCAACTCTATCACAGCGCCACCGAGCCGCCGCACGTAATGTCTTTAATGCAGACTTCCAAAAATTTGTTTACTGTGGTTAAAATGATAGGCCTAAAATTGCACTCTTTCTTTCATCCATTAAAAACACAGTACAATGTCACTAGAATTTCAGTTTTTTCAGCGCATTTCAGCGTATTATAAAACGTGCAATACCTCCATTCTTTGCTCCCCATCTTCTTGTAGCAGCAAGGATAAATTTCATCCAGTCTTGTTACTGCAATGCTGAACATCCTGATGTTTCATCTCAGTTTATTTATCCCATTCATTATTTTTCACCGAACCTCTTGCCATACAGAGAACAAAATGCAATGAAATACATACCTATATTTGCATCAGATATTCTATTTTATAATATAAAGGAAGAGGGTGATGAAGGTGCATAAGATGTTTACACCAATCAATCAATAAAATTGAACAGCTAAAGCGTCTGAAGAAGGGTCCCGACCCATAATGCCACCTGTCCATTTACTCCATTGATGGAGGTTGACCCACTGAGTTTCTCTAACACTTTGTATTTTACTCAAGATTCCAGCATCTGCAGTTTCTTGTCTCTTTTGGCAAAATAAATGTTCAAAACACAAATGTAATACAAGACTTTAGCTAAAAGAAGGTGAGAAGAAGATATTTTCTTAATTATGACAGTCAATATAAGATGCACATTTACTGTAGCTTATCTGGTATTAAACCCATCTCCTCTCCTTCTTCCCTCCTCCTTTCTCCCCCCCCCCCCAACCTTTCCCCTATGTCCCTCCTGTATTCCCACCCATTTCTCCTCTCCCCTTCTACCTACAGTTCTTCTCTAGCTTCGTAATTTGCAGTTCTTCATTTATTTTGTCTCAGAGCTACTGTCTTCTCATCTCTGGCCTTTGTCCAACCACCTGCCTATCAACACCCCCCTCGCCTGTATTCATGTTTTACTTGCCTCCTTTATTCTGCCCCTCCTCTCTTCCAGCTTCTTTCCCCCTCCCCCCACCATAATAACTGAAGAAACGTCCTATCCCGAAATGTCACCTATCTATGTTCTCCAGAGATGCTGCCTGACCTACTGAGTTGCTCCAGCACTTTTTAACTTCTTTTTTAAACCAGCATCTGAAGTTCCTCGATTTTACAGGAAGGTATCAGTTAGTTATATGGGGCCTTGGTGGGACCCTCATTTGGAGTAAATAATATATAATTTTATGCATCACTTCTCTGGAAGATGGTACTGGTTTCACAACGGGAAGCACAAATTCACCTGGCTGCTTTTAATCGGCTTTCCACATGAGTAGAAGTTGTTCGGATGATTTAGTTAAAATGTTTAAGATGTTAGATGGATCAATAGAGACAGAATTACTATACAATAGGATTACATCTGACTCTCAGCCTTCCACCTCTTTACCAGCACTCTAAAGGAGTTATACATATTTCAGAGCCATGTTATTTCCAAAAAGCACACATTTTCTTTGCTTTTCATCTTCAGTCCATGCTCTATTATGTTATTAAGTCTGCTTCTGCCATGCTCTCAGGCAGTACAAAACAATTAATGTTACATTAAAAATAACATTTCACATCCATTTCAATTATTTTCAGGCATGTCCTTCGATTACAAAATGCCAGTGGAAACATTTCCTCATTCCCTCCCAACAAAATCCTTTGCACTTTCACATTTTCAATTTCCTTAAAAATAAAAGAAAATCATTCAGCCTATTATGCCAGTTCCCATTCCAATCTCACCCTTATTTTTCTGTGTAGTTATGTGCCCATAAATCCCCCCCATCCGCACTAGGGGTAATTAACAGCAGTCAACTAACCTACCTCCAAAACTACTTCAGGATGTGGGAGAAAAATATACTATCTAGGGGAAACTCATGTGGCCATACGGAGAATGTGCAAACACCACTGAGAGGCCAACATTTAACTTGGGTCTATGGAGATTTGAGCCAGCAACTGTATCTGGATTATTTTACCTGCTATGCTACTGTGATGGCTATTCAGAAAGCATTTCATTGGGATGCATCGCTGCGTGGTTTGGGAACAGCTCCACCCAAAACCGCAAGAAATTGCAGAGTATTGTGGACGCAGTCCAGACCATCACACAAACCAACCTCCTTTCCATTGACTCCATCTACACTTCATGCTGACTCCCAATCGCCTTATTCATTGTATAGCATCAAATTGTCCCATTCGTAATCTCCCACTATCATTAACTTTCCTCATTCATGGTCCCATTTTGAAAAAAATGTCTTAGTAATCTCCAAGATGTTGATAGTCTCTCCAAGTGCGAGAGTTAAAATTTGAATTAAGTTGGAAATGTGCTTACTGAATTATGTTTTGGAGAGGGATATATAACTTACAATAATGAAAAACATTTAATCAACAGAGAGATCCTGATCAGAAACATTTAAAAGTTTTTGTTTTAGTTTATTTTTAGATATACAGCATGCAAACAGCATGGAGTCCACTGTGACCATTGATCAACTGTTGACGTTAGTATCCCATTATGCACCATGGACAATTTACAGAAGTCAATTGACCAAAAACCAGCACAGAGAAATGTGAGGTGCTGCATTTTGGGAAGTCTAACATGGGCATGATCTACACAGTGAATGGTCGGGCTCTGGGGAGTGTTGTAGAGCAGAGGGATCTATGAGTGCAGGTGCATGGTTCCTTGAAGGTGGAGTTGCAGGTAGATAGGGTGGTCAGAAAGGCTTTTGGCACATTGGCCTTCATCAGTCAGAGTATTGAGTATAGAAGTTGTGAGGTCATGTTGCAGTTGTGTAAGACATTGCTGAGGTTGAATTTAGAGTATTGTGTTCGGTTGTGGGCAACGTGTTCTCGGAAAAATGTTGTTAAGCTTGAATGGGTACAGAGGAGGCAAACAAAGATGTTGCCAGGGCGAGAGGGTCTGAGCTATAGGGAGAGGTTGAGTAGGCTGGGACTCTATTCCTTGGAGCGTAGGAGGATGAAGGGTGATCTTATTGAGGTGTACCCGGCAAGGAATAGATTGGGTAGATGCACAGAGGACAGAGGTTTAAGGTGAAGGGGAAAAAATTTCATGGGAACCTAAGTGGTAACTTTTTTACACAAAAGGTGATGGGTGTAAGGAACAAGCTGCCAGAGGACATAGTTGAGGCAGGAACCATCCCAACATTTAACAAATAGTTAAACAGGCACAGGGATAAGACATGTTTCGAGGTAAATGGACCAAATGCAGGCAGGTGGGACTAGTGTAGCTTGGACATGTTAGCTGGTGTGGGCAGGTTGTGCTGAAGGGCCTGTTTCCATACTGTATCACTCTATGATTCTCTGCCTCAATGACCTACAAACCCAAAAGTCTTTGGTATGTGGGAGGAATCTGGCACACCCGGTCAAAGGGAGACGTACAAACTCCACACAGACACCACCCATAGTCAGAATTGAACCCGACTCTGGTGCAGTGAGTCAGCAGCTCTACCATTGCATTGCCCTTTATTGCAGAGACAAAAATCTGTTTGATTTCAGCCTTGACAGAAAAAGAAAATTATCATTCATCTAGACAACTGCCATCCACAATGGCCATGGATTGTTAATTAAAAATTTGTAGATTAAGATCAGCAATTGTTTGTGGGAAAAGTATATCAGGAGATACATATCAAAAATTGGAACATTGGTGTTGAGGTACAGATTAGTCATGGTACGGCGCAGGATGGGTTCAATATCTTTCTGCTGGTTTTTTTTGCTCTTTGTATGCAACTGAACAGTCAGTTATGTCACTTGTGACAGTAAGCAAGTGACTGCATCTGATTTATGAAACTTTGTGGGATTTGGCTTGGCTATATTTGATGATCAAAAGATATGCACATAGCATTCTCTCAGAGGAAATTAAACTGATGGAATAAAATTGAAGACACAGAAGCTTCTGCATGGTCTGTGGAAACAGAATCATTGATAATCTAACTGAACCATTTTTCTTCTATGTCACATTATGCCTGTGCAATGACAAATTCTCCATGTTTTTCCTTCAACTATTTTATTCAATAAATGAAACTATCTCTTCATCTATAAAGATAGATACAAAATGCAGGAGTAACTCAGCAGGTCAGGCAGCATCTCTGGAGAAAAAGGAATTGGTGACGTTTCAGGTCGAGACCCTTCTTCAGAAGGGTCAATAGAGTCTCAACCTTAAACACCACCTACTCCTTTTCTCTAGTGTTTTTCCAGGGAAAACGTACCAACTCCATATAGTCAGGATCAAAGCCAGGTCACTGTAAATTATCCTGTCGATAGGTGGTAAAATAACCAATACGAACCTGATAGATATGTGTAGAGATGTTGACAGGATAAAGGGGCGGGGGGGGGGGGGGGGGGAAGAGATTGGGGATTGGAGATAATTCATTACATTTCTCTAAAAAAGGACACCAAGTGCTGGAGAAACTCAGCAAGTCAGGTAGCATCTCTGGAGAGCATAAATAGATGATGTTTTATGTCAGGCCCCTTCTCTCCTGGACCTTTGGCTGAAATGTGTTTTTATGTACTGAAGTCAATAAATCAGTTTTATACCTCATTTTACCTCACTCAGTAATGGGCGGCACGGTGGCACAGCAGTAGTGTTGCTGCCCTACAGCGCCAGAGACCCAGGTTCGATCCTGAACACGGCTGCTGTCTGTCTGGAGTCTGTACATTCTTCCTGTGACCACATAGGTTTTCTCCAGGTGCTCCCATTTCCTCCCACACTCCAAAGATGAAAAGGTTTGCAGGTTAATTGGCTTCTGCAAAATAAAACAGTCAATTGGACCTAGTCTGTAGGATAGTGCTGGTATATGGGGTGATCGCTGATCGTCGCAGACTCGGTGGTCCGAAGGTTTCCGTGCAGTATCTTTAAAGTATAAAGTCTAAAGAACCACTATAGGCACTATAGTACAACCACGAAACTACAGGACTCCACCAGCTTGGTAAAATAATGGTGCTGCCAATTCAATGTTGGTTATGATCATTGAATTTTTCTACCCAAGCTGTGCTCCTGCTACATACAATGCCTTTGTTTTAAAACTGTTTCTAATTTTGTTTCATTGGGCTGTCTAAATTTATACTGATTAGCTAATTAATTTATTGCATCGTATGGAAGTCGCATTCCCAATCTCGTTGTACCCCTGTACAATGACAATAAAGATATATTGTATTGTATTGTATTGAATGTGGAGAAGCACTGGTTCATCAGCCGAGGGATGGTGGAGGTGGTAATTGGATGCAGGTAACCTTCTCCATATGTGACCTGATGCCAGAAAGCTTATGGAGTCAATGATAAGATTTGGAGTCCATGAGAAGAATTCACGGAGATATTCCCTCATGCCTGGTTACCATTGTGCCCCATCTCACAAGCTGGTGAGTAAGAGCATTGTGATGGAAAAGGCTGGCACATTGCCGTCAGGTATGATTCTATCAGTAGGATTGTGTCTGATTGTCACATTAGTAGTCTGTGGGGGTCTTATTGCATACGGATATGAGCAGACAGTTTTTTTTTGTGTGAGGAATTTTAAACACCTAACTGTTCAGTTTTGGTCAGTATGTTATAGGAAAGACATTGTTAAGCTAGAAAGGGTGAAGAGTAGATTTTCAAAGATGTTGCCAGGACCCGATTGCCTGAGCTGTCGGGAGAAGTTGAGCATGCAAGGACTTTATTCCTTGGAGCGCAGGAGTATGAGGGGTAATCTTATAGAGGTGTATAAAAATATGAGAGGAACAGTTTGAGTAACAGCACAGTCTTTTGCTCAGAGTTGGGGAATCGAGAACCAGAGGACATAGGTTTAAGGTAAAGGGGGCAAGATTTAATAAGAATCTGAGAGGTAACTTTTTTACTCAAAGGGTGCTGGATATATGGAATCAACTGCTAGAGAAGGTAGTTGAGGCAGGTACTATCACAACATTTAAGAGATAATTGGACAGGTAAATAGATAGGACAGATTTAGCGGGTTATGGGCCAAGCGCGGACAGATGGGACTAATGTAGATGGGGCATATTGATCGGCACTGGGCAAGTTGGACCGAAGGGCCTGTTTCCATTCTGAATGACTATGACTAGAAAGGTCTGCTGCTCTTTGAATGAATTATCCAAGCCCAACTATGGTTCCTTCGTACCTGGGTGGTTTTTCTAGTTTTATTCTTTTCAATTGATTAATGTAGCACTGATGACAAAAATGAATTACCTGTTAGCCATTTTAGGAAGCAGTTCAGTGTCAATATATTGTTGTCAGTGTGAAATCAGGTAGAGGCCAGAACAAGTATTGCAGACTTCCACCTCTGAAGGGCAATTGAGGACCTGATCGTTTTTTTTAACCTATCCCTAACCAGTCTGAAGAAGGATCTCAACCCGAAACATCACCCATTCCTTCTCTCCAGAGATGCTGTCTGGCCCGCTGAGTTACTCCAGCTTTTTGTGTCTATCTTAAGTTTTTTTTAAATTACAATCTAGTAGTATTATGATTATCATCAAAAAGGTTAGATTTTTTAAAATCTGCCTTTCAAGTATGAATGTAAATGTTACACTTGCCTTTGTGAGATTTCAACTTACCTTTATGAGTTGGTAAAACAGGGTTCAAGCAGTAATTAAACCATTGTACCCCCCATCATACAGACTGAAAAGACTGATTATCTAAAATTGACAGGTTCTGAACTGAGAATAGAGAACTGAGAAGTCCCAATAATTTCCACTTAGACCAAAAGGTTTAGTGGGAGATATAAGGAACTGCAGATAGAGCATACACTGGAATTGTGAGCAAAATGCAAAATTCTGGAGTAACTCAGCAGACTACCTGACCCTCTGGGTTCCGTCAGTACTTTTGTCGTTTTTGCTAAAATGTGTAGTTCTTGGAATTTAGTTTACTTTGGAGATATAGCATGGAAGCAGGCACTTTGGCCACCGATTTCAACACAGACCACATTAATTTTATGTAATCCTATTTTCTCATCCAGTCCATACACAATAGGGGCAATTTTACAGAAGACACTTAACCTACAAACCTGAACTTCTTTGCGATGCGGGAGGAAACTGCAGCTCTCGGAGGGAATCCACATGGTCCACACAGACAGCACCCATGGTCCAGTTCGAACATGGGGCTCTGGCACTGTAACAAAGCAGTTCTACCAGCTGCTCCATTGTGTCACATTGAATAATAGAGAAGGTGAAAGACAAAATGGACAAATTGGGTGGGTGATGGAGAACTAAAGTTGCAAGCAGTATGTAGAAATAAGGAACTGCAGATGCTGGTTTACAAAGAAAGACACAAAATTATGGAGTAACTCAACAGCTGAGGCAGCATCTCTGGAGAATGTGGATAGGCGATGTTTTGTCAGGATCTGGACCCAGTCTGAAGAAGGGTCCCAACTTGAAACATCACCCATCCATGTTCTCCAGGTATGCTGCCTGACCCAATGAGTTACTCTTGCATTTTGTGTCTTTTAAAAATAGCAGACAATTGGAAAATCAGTGCTTGCCTGGGGTCTGACTGGAAGGATTTTGCAAAATGATCACTGCCTTCCATTTTTGGTTGTTCAAACAGAAATAAGACTACAGCGCAATATACTAAATTGGCAGAAGTACAAATTAATCACTCCTTCTCCTGAAAATACCCAGCAGAAAATAAGAATATGTGGACAATGAAACAGTTAACAGTGTGGGTTATTGAATTGCCACAGAATTTGAAAATTTCAGTGATGTGTGCTGAACAAGTTCAGAATGAAAAGCGGGTGTGGTGCAATGAATCATTGAGAATGTCTGTGATAGAGTGTAAAACAGGAGCAATTACATGACAAAAGTAGAATGCAATAAGAAGAATAGATGATAATGGGATAAGGGAAGAAACAAAAGAAGGACATTGATTGATATAGCAGATTGAATAGAAGGAATAAGCAGGATCTTTTCACCAGTTTTTTTCAAATAGCACAAGGCAGCGTTGAAGTAAACCATGATTACACCAATATCCCCCTTCCGCAGTGTGGGAGCGCTACCTTGTCATCAATTCTATCTCACTAGTACAATTTTGGGAGCACATTCTGTGGCTGCTATTTAAAATAAATCCAAGATAGTATTTTTAAACTCAAATTGTTGAGCTCCATTCTGGATCTGTAGGGCAGTAAAATGTCAACTCAAATTATGAGTAAAACACAAAGTGCTAGAGGAACTCAGTGAGTCTCGAAGCATCTGGGAAGGGAATGGGTAGATGAACTTTTGAGTTGGAACCCTTCTTCAGACAAATAAACTATCCTTCAGTTTACTGGACCCTTCTATAAGAGGTTGAGAGAGGGATCCGAACTGGAGTGGGATAGATAACTAAAATGATAGAAGCAAAGGTTTTGTACCTTGTTGCAAAGTTTATGAATTATGAAGTTTATGAATGGAAACCAGTCACTTAATCTACATTGTATTTGAAGAAAAAAAGAGAACACATCGGTTTAAAGTGAGACGGGGAAAGATTTAGTGGGAATCTAAGAGGGAACTTTTTTTACACAATGGTGGTAGGTATATGGAATGAGCTGCTGGAGGAGGTAGTTGAGGCATTGGGCAGGTACATGGATAGGATAGGTTTGGATCACTACGGGCCAAAAACAGGCAGATAGGAATAGTGTACATGGGGCATGTTGGTCAGCGTGGGCAAGTTGGGCCGAAGGGCTTGTTTCTATGCTGTATGACTCTATAAAAACTCCCCAAAATTCATAGAATCCCTGTTCCATAACAGCTCAGAGTGGTTTTAGAGCACATGGACCATGATTGAGAATGAGACCTAGTGATCCACCTATCCCATCAGTCACCACCTTCTTCATCTGTGGAATTGTCTGCAGATTTCACACTGGCTTCACATCCACCTCAGAGCCTGAACAAAGTTACCCACACTTTTTAGCGGCTACCCGAAGAGGAGGATTTGGTCTCCCAAATCATTGCAGTAAACTAAAGTGAAAGAATAAAAATATTACAGATTTATCTCGAAATACTGTTTGCGGATCTGCACTGTAGAAGAAAAGTAAAATGGCAGATGGTGCATTTCCCTTTGCTTGTAGCTATTCTGGAGTAGAGTTTTATTGCGCGAGGAAATAATTTGGAGATACAGCACAATATCAAGGATGGAATAGATCCGTTGAATGGAAGATCAAGGCAGAAATGATCACAGATAAACTATTGACTATCAAGGTGAAAGGAAACGAAGAGGATGACAAGGGGAATTTTATTATAAACTAGAACAAGTGGACCCGTTGCGTCCAAACCTCTCCTGCAGTGGTGCAGTACCCCCTTCACCCTCCCCCTCTTCTTCACCCCTCCCCTTCCCTCCCGCCACAGCCTCCCTCCCTCCCCCCCCACGCGCTCCTCCCCACCCCCCTCGGCCCAACTGTGGAGTCGTTGCCAGGCGGGGAGTGCCCCCGTGGCCGCGTGCCAGCAAGGGGGGAGAGGGGAAAAGCAATGACGTCGGCCCCGTTTCTCCTGCAGAGCCGAAGAGTCTCTGCAGGGGGGACGGTGGCGACACCATGGACCCGTTGATGGGTTGGGAGCATCTCCCGGGGCCGTGGGTGGACGAGAGTGGACAGGGAGAAGGCACTGACCTCGGCCGCATTTCTCCTGCTGCGATCGGCAGGGACGGCCAACTTGTTGGACCCTGTGCCACAGCCTCTGCGGCGCGCTGCAGTATGGGAGGAAGGTCAGGCATGGGGCACACCGGGATGGACGCCGGTCCTCCCGATGGTCCTCTGGGGGAGGGGGGACGGGACGGATTTATTAAAGTATATAAGGTAAATTGTTTTTAAAAATTAACAAAAGTGGGTTTATTCACACCAGAGGGGAATGGTGAGTAGGGTGGGCCTAAAATTGTGGTGCTATTGTGTACCGTTTTGGCTGTGTAGAGGGCATGGTACACACATACACACAAACAAATCGAGAGTTTTAGTAGTATATATAGATAAACAAACTGCATTTATTGAAATCTGAAACATATTGAGATATTACTGGAAACAGCATCTTGGAAACTGAGTCAACATTTCAAGTCGCAGTGCTTGATCAGAATTTATTATAGTTCTGGCTGGGAAATTGATTAAAACAGACATGGAATGGATGTGACAAGACTAAGTGAACCAAAGGAGAATCCTTGAAGATATGGTAAATCATATCAGTGAGTCAGCACAGTGGCGAAGTGGTAGAGTTGGTGCCTTACAGTACCAGAGGCCTGGGTTTGATCCTGACCACGAGTGCTGTCTATAGAGAGTAAGAATGTTCCCCCTGTGATCACGTGGGTTTTCCCTCGATGCTCTGGTTTCCTCCCACACTCCAAAGATATACAGGTTTGTAGGTTAAATGGCTTCTGTTAGTCGCCCCTAGTGTGTAGGATAGTGCTGGTGTGCAGGGATTACTGGTCGGTGCTGACTCGGTGGACCGAAGGGCCTACGTACATGCTGTATCTCCAAACTAAATTAAGAAGGAGACACATATAACTGCAGATGTTGGTTTACAAACAAAACAGAGTGCGAGGGTAAAGCTTCTGTCCCATTTAGGCGATCTTTTTGGCGACTGCCGGCCACTGTCAAAGTCGTAGTAGATCGCCAAACTTTTCTTTTACCCGACGACAATGACCACGACAATGCCGAGTCAGGTCGAGATTAGAGCGTCTTCTGAAACATCTCGAAAATTCACACGCTGTCAATGCTTCTCCGGCGTTCTAGTTTTCGCTGAAATCACTGACAAGTCGGCAAGTACATGAGAGTTTTGAACTATAACACCTTGCATGGAGATGCATATCTGGTTTCTGGGTTGAATATCTGGGTTTGGAGCCCACTTTAAATGTAATGGCTGAGGCCAAAAACATCGCGAAAATTCCCACGCTTACCTGACTGTCAAAGTGTCGCCTCCAATCTACCTGTCAAATGTCCTGACGGTAAATAAATTGGTTAAACACAAGCATTTTATGGTATTTTGAAATGACTTTACTTATTTTAATATTATGTGCTTCTAAATGCATCTTAAGACAACCTATCAAACCTGGGGACAGCATGCGACAGCGCCCGTAATAAGCTACGATGCCTGGCAAGAAGCCAGCTGTCGCCGAGAGATTTCAAACCATTTGATTTCTCGGCGACGTGCCGAGATCCACTACGATCTTTGGAAGACTCCTCACGATCATGCCCGTGACACCCCGGCGAACTGTCGGCAATAGCCTAGTCGCCGGCAGTCGCCTTAAAATCGCCTAAGTGGGACAGGCTCTTTTACTCAGTCAGTACGACTAAAGAAAGTGGATAGGTGATGTTTTGGATTGGGACTTCTCTGATTAGTGTGAAGGAGGTTCCAGACCTGGCACATTGCTTATCCATGTTCTCCAAAGATACTAACTGACCCACTGAGTTACTCCAGCACTTTGTATGTTTTCTGGGTCAGGCAGCGTCTCCAGAGGCGCTGGATTTCATACTGATTGTAGTAGGAGGAAGAATGCTCCTTACCTCCTTTCTCAAGGTATGTCCTTTTAGTCTGAGGCTGTTCCCTCTGGTCCTAGATTTTCCCACTACTAAAAAGTTCCAGTCCACATCCAAAAAAGAGACAAAAGTGTGTAAGATAAGGAGTGAAGTCTAGTGAAACGTGAAGCCAAAGGATGGGATGTAAATGTGTTCCTGAAACATATCAGAAGCACTGGTATAGATGATACAACAGAACAGTTTCAACAGAGAGATGGGAAATGGTATTTGTCTTGGTTTTGGTTTATAATTGTCATGTGTGTCGAGAATCTGTAAGGGAGTACCTACAGGGAACGGATTGAGAAAATGTAGCTGACAAGAGTCATACACAAACAATTAACATTAAATGGTGGAGGGAGTAATATTAAAGGTAGATAGACACAAAATGCAGGAGTAACTCAGGCAGCATCTCTGGAGAAAAGGACCAGGTGACGTTTTGGCTCGGAATCTTTCTTCAGACTTAAAGTTAAAGGAAACAGCTTGTTGGGTTTGAAAGATCTGAAGGATTCAATAATATTCAAACATAAAAAGCAGTGCAACGTATGGCTACATGCACCCAGTAGTCTACTTTCTGTAGACATTCAATACGATCATTGCTCTTTATTCCCAAATATTCTGTTTACTCCTCTGGTATCAAAACAAATCTATTAATCTCAGCCTTGAGCAAACTCAGTGGCTGAGGTTCTTATTGATATGTTAGTTCTACAGTTTTACCAGTAATTAGTTGAACATCTGTTTATTGTGTATGAAGGAATCAACAAGCTGATTTGTAAACAAAGTATGCAATAGCATTATTGTTTGCAGCGTTCCCTCTTGTTCCCATTTAAAATGATCAAAATTAAATTGGCACGTGATGTGTGTTACTGTGCTCAATGTGGCAATTTAATTTACTCAATGGGGATTACTGAAACCTGACCAGCCTGTTAAACTGTGCCACTCACAGATTTACACATCTACATTCATTATCGCTGGGAACTCATTGTCTGAATCCGGCACTGACAAAAAGGCTACCTTAAAAGCTACGTGCACGAAACACTTAATTTGATTGAATACAGCACTGCATGGAAGTGACACCATCGTTAACAGCACACATATTAAAATTGGGCTCCTTGCTGGCAAAGTCCCATTAACTTCTTGTCCTTGCTGTTGACTGTGCCTGAAATATTAAACGAGCAGTGTTGATGAACTGTGAATTTCCTTTCATTTACCAAGAATCCTCGTTAACCATTTAAAGATCAGCAGCAAAATGGTTCCCATTATTTTTGAAATAGCGGTCGTGCCATTGGGGCAGCTCCGTCCGCACTAGAACTAACCAACCAACCCTACCGTAAACTGCAGTGACCTTAGTTATATAAAATATGAGTCAATGCACGTAGCCACATCGAAAGCCATGCAACGTGAAGTGGGTACCATTTTCTTTGGAGAAAATCAATGGTTCCAGTTACTTTACAAAAATACGAAAGTTTGTAAAACACATGGAACAGTTAAACTTTCGGATCGTTATATTAAGTAGTGCAAGAAATAGAGCTGGCTGGAAGAATGATCCACTCACAATAACGTTTTGGAGATGTGATCCTTCTCCATTGTTATTCGGGGACTGGCGAACAACAGTTGCAGAAACGATTATCAGTGGAAATTAAATGGGACTTTTTGCAACATTTTAAACGGCACAGTGATGCGGAATGCTGTAGAATTTCAGTGCGGGACGTGCACGCACTCAAAAGACACATTTTACCATTCTGAAAATGCTTGCCAAATGACAACTTCCTTCTGCACTGTTGACGCAACCAGCTTGAGGGACGGCACCGTGCAATTATTGGCTGAGACTCTTTGTGTCGCTGTGTACCAATGAGGCACCCAGACATTGCCACAAATCCATCCCTCCTCCCCTAACACCGCGCAAGGCGAAGAACCGGAAAGAAAGAAAAAGCAGTGATTTAATGTTTACATTCGCCTCTAACAGCCATGTTTTCCCACACAATCTTTCTCAACTACTAGAAGAGGATATCAACTATTTTTCAGGAGATTTATTTTCGGCGTTAGGCTGCATACAGGTGGTTGCAGCGATCTCTCCGTTTGGAATCACACAGCACTCCGAATGCAAGGACTAATTCGGACAGAGAATGCTAACGTGGTGTTTCATTTTCCTGCTTTGTGTCTGCAAAGATGTCTCTGGACAGATCCGTTATTCAATTCTTGAAGAGTTGGAGCGAGGGGCCTTTGTTGGGAATGTCGCCAAGGATTTATACTTAGACGTGAAGGATTTAGCTAATCGCAAACCGCGGATAATATCCGAGGCAAGTGAGCGGTATTTTAAGGTAAATTTAGATAACGGTGATCTGTGTGTGAATATTAAGATAGATAGAGAGAAACTCTGTGGTCAGAACAGTAAATGCGTTCTGAGTAATGAAATTATGCTTGATAACCCCGTGGAGTTGTACAGCGCTGAAGTCGAGATATTGGATATAAATGATAATGCCCCCAGATTCTCGAATGAGGAGCTACGTTTGGAGATCGTGGAATCAGTGGCGCCGGGTACGAGCTTCTTGCTCCCGAGCGCGCACGATTCCGACGTGGGCATTAACTCCATCAGCACTTACCACCTCAACTCCAATCAACATTTCGCCTTAGAAGTCAAAAACAGCAGCGACGGCAGTATAACTGCAGTTCTGGTGCTGACTAAGTCTTTGGACAGGGAGGAACAAGCAACCCATCGATTACTTCTGACAGCCATTGACGGCGGGACACCAGCGAGATCAGGCACCGCGAAAATCATCATCAATGTCCTTGATGTCGACGACAATTGGCCGGTGTTCGACCAGGCCATCTACAAGGTGAAGTTACTAGAAAACGTCCCGGTCGGTACGGTGGTCATCAAACTCAACGCCACTGACTTGGACGAAGGTCCCAATGGCGACATCAACTATTCATTTAGTAGCAGCACCCCGGCTCGAGTACGTGATCTCTTTAGCCTGGGGGCCAAGACGGGAGAGATGAGAATAAAAGGAAGGTTGGACTTTGAGGAAAACAGCTTTTACGAGATTAACATAGAAGCCAAGGACAGTGTTCACTTCTCACTTTGCAAAGTTATCGTGGAGATCAGTGACGTGAATGACAACTCACCCGAGTTAACGCTGATGTCGGTGACAAACCCCATTCAGGAGGATGAGCCAATTGCGACTTTCGTCGCCCTGATGCGAGTAACGGACCGAGATTCCGCAGAGAACGGGCAGACCCAGTGTCACATTTCGAAAGGCCTACCATTTAATCTTAAAACATCTAAGAAAAACACCTACACGCTCCTCACCAGCCGCACACTGGACCGCGAGGTGGCAACTCATTATACGGTTGACATAGTGTGCACTGATACAGGGACTCCTCCGCTCTCCACTAATAAAACCATCCTTATTCATATATCCGATGTTAACGATAATCCACCAAGTTTTACCCAGGTTTCGTACACAGTCTATGTGCCAGAGAACAGTCCCGCTGGTTCTTCCATCGGTTCCGTCTCCGCTTTCGACCCGGATCAGTATAAAAATTCGTATGTGACCTATTCGATCCTCAACAGCCAAATATATAACGTGCCTGTCTCCGCCTATGTTTCAATTAACTCAGACACCGGAGTGATCTATTCCCAACGCTCTTTTGACTACGAGGAAGTTAAGAACTTCCAGGTCCAAGTCCAAGCCCGGGACTCTGGGTCTCCAGTACTTGATAGCAATGTGACTGTGAACGTAATTATCCTGGACCAGAACGACAACGCACCCCAAGTCATAGCTCCGATGACAAAAAACAATTCTGAAATAAGGTTACCTCGCTTTGCTGACCCGGGTTACCTCGTGACCAAAGTGATGGCTGTAGACCCTGATTCCGGCCAGAACGCTCGGCTGTCCTATCAGTTGCTTCGAGCTACGGATTCAAGTCTATTTACCGTGGCACCCGGTTCAGGGGAAATCAGGACCGCCCGCCCTTTGGCGGAAAAGGATGATTACATTCAAAAACTAGTGGTTGCAGTGAAAGACAATGGTCACCCACCCCTCTCCACCACCGTCACCATCAATCTATTGATCATCGACGATGATGGGGAAGTTCTAAGAGACCACACTACACAGTCCCAGGACATCCGCCACGGTTCCAATTTAGCTTTTTATTTAATCATCACTTTGGCGTCGACCTCCTCCATTCTTCTCGTGGTCCTGATTGTCCTGATTGTGACTATGTGCCACTCTGATAGAAGTCGATCTTCCTGCTGTAAATCATCCCCTTCCTGCTGCAACTTAAGACGTTGGGATAGGAGAGACACCTACCCAAATTCCCATGTTTATCTTCAAACTGCACCTGATTACAAAGGAAGTCCTCACTTTGTTGAATTAGTTGGGAATGGGTCTCTCTCTCGAACGTACTCTTATAAAGTCCATCCAAATCAGTTATCAAATAAGAATGATTTCCTCTTTTTAGCCCCATATAATGCAGCAACTTTGCAAAATGATACTGGAAACACTGACACACTTCTGGCAGAATGGAGAAGAGAGCTAACCGGTGAATGGAAAAATCTACCATGTGAGGTGAGTGGGAGAAATATGGTCTATTACTTCTAGCTTCCTGTGTCAGTTTCAATGAAAACCTTACCAGAATCATCTCGGACCTGTTCAAAGTTCACAAGGGTAAGCAAAATGATAGGCAGACATAATAGAACATAGAAGTGTACAGAAACAAGGAAAGCATATGCTGGTTTACAAAGAAGGAACCAAAGTACTGCAGTAAGTCAGCCAGTCAGGCAGTGTCCCTGGAGACCATGTTCCCCTGCAATCATTCTGAATAAAGTTCCTGACCCCAACTGTCACCTATCTATGATCTCCAGGGGTGCTGCCTTAAATGCTGAGTTCCTCCAGTATTTTGTGCCTTTCCATATTGTCCAGAGATGCTGCCTGACTCGGTGAATTATTCAAGCACTTTGTGTCCTATAGAAAAGTACAGCAAAGGAGCAGACCCTTTGATCCATAATGTCTGTGACAGACATCATGCCAAGATAAACCATTCTCATCAACCTGCACATGATCCATATTCCTCCATTCCCCGCATATCCATGTGCCTTTCTAAAAGCCTCTGAAACACAAGTTGAATGCAACTTTGATTTAAATGGAGGACCATACTTGTCATTCCTTGCTTGGTGCAAAATTGGACTGTAAGTTGAA
Source organism: Rhinoraja longicauda (assembly GCF_053455715.1). Taxonomy (NCBI): domain Eukaryota; kingdom Metazoa; phylum Chordata; class Chondrichthyes; order Rajiformes; family Arhynchobatidae; genus Rhinoraja; species Rhinoraja longicauda. Next base: position 34,031,741 of record NC_135966.1, read on the forward strand.
CGCCAAGAAAACTTTGATTCAAAAGTAAGAGCTTACTTGTTATTCTTTGCCTAATGCTCAATTCACATTGCACTAAAACTACAATGGTAACATTGGTGTGAAGATATTTTATACCAAGACTATTTTTCCAGTTTGGATGTACTCTGGGACATTCATTGATCAAACTGTCCGAGAGTTTGGCCATTTTGCTACTTACTTTCCAAGCTACTTGTTTGTATAAGATAAACCAAAAATGAAAACTGTGTCACTGAAATATTAAACCTTCCTTCTAGCACGACAAGTAAGGAGGAGGCATCATGATTTAATTCCTAAATTCCAAATTATTATATCCTAATGAAGATTAAAATAGTTATGGAGTAAAGACGAAAATAAATATGATGAAATAGTTCAAATTGTGGTTGGCCCAAAAATTTTCCTAATGCTCTTTATCTTTGTGATTCCTACAAGCGAGATCCAACATGGATCTATATAATTTGAGAACCCCTAGAGAATTTCAATGGTTCAATGGTACGTTATTGCCACAAAATTATTTTTTGTAGAGACCATACATGCACGAGTTGCCATATTTTGGCACCATTTACAAAAGGTCTGAAGTTTGGTCCACGCGCCCGATGTAAATTCATGCCAAAGTATCTTGTTTTAACATTCCTGGCCAGTACCAAATCAATGATTTTTTTTTAATGATTTTTAACTCCCAGACACTTTATAAGACTATGATATAGCTTGAAAGATTTATTTAGGACTTTACAATTGCACTGTCAAAACATATCAAATTCATCTTATAACCATGTCAGTGCAGAGGTCTCTCTTCTTGCCTTGAAATTCAATTTGGAGCCAGACAGTAAAGATAAGTTATGGTGCCGCAGCAATCAATACCATAGCTTGAGGTAGCTGAATCTTTGGAACCAATATAAATTCACCCTAATGGATCACTTGCATTGCTCGTTGTGGTCATGATATTGTCTTCAACTGCTGTCTGCTTGTTTACCATCTGATAAATGAACAACCAACAAAGAGGTGGTTGCAATGGCCTTAAATTCCTGTTCTATTTGGAAGGCTTGCATGCAAAATTAGTTAGTTGGGCTTGTACATGTTTAAGCAACAGGGTCACCTGCTTTGCAATGGCTATGCCTTAATGCATATTAATATTCTGCACAATTGTGGGACTTCAATTATAATATTAAGGTTTAAATTTTTACCAAGCAATAATAATAATAATAATACTAATAATATTCATTTATTGTCATTGCAACGAGTACAACGAAATTAAAAAATAGCCAATCCTGACGGTGCGTACAAACATATATGCAATAAATGCAAAAACAAATAAATACATAAATACAATTAAATACAATTATATTAAGTACAAGATTTTTTAACGGTGTTGCCTAGTGCCAAGGTAGTGTTCAGTTCTCGTACGGCCCTGGGGTAAAAACTGTTCTTAAGTCTGTTTGTTCGGGATTTGATCGACCTGAAACGTCGACCAGAGGGCAGATGAACAAACAGACGGTGGCCGGGGTGGGATGGATCTTTTATTATTTTGCCTGCTCTACTGAGGCAGCGTAGGCTGAACAGGTGCTCCAGGGAGGGCAGTGAGCAGCCGATGATCTTCTGGGCCATCGTGATGACCCTCTGAAGGGCCTTCCTGTCCTTTTCTGAGCAGCTGGCATACCATGTGGTTATACAGTATGCCAGCACACTCTCGATGGAGCAGCGATAGAAGGACAACATGAGCTTCTCCTGCAGGTTGGTTTTCCTGAGGATCCTCAGGAAGTGGAGTCTCTGCTGTGCCTTCTTTACTGTGGTGAGTACATAGTCAAATTGAACAAGGCAATAGTGTACCTGGTTGTGGAAGAACACAGCAAAATCTTTCTGGCCTATGTTCTTTTCCTCTCCCAAGATAAATTCTAGATCCCACTCCTGTCCTATCAGCATCTTAATGGATATTCAGGCATTAATGCATCAGTCCTCTTACAGCGTCGCAAGTTTTTATCCAGTTCACTAAGTTTTTGTAAAGCAATTCAACGGGTGCATTCAAAAGAGATCCAAGGCTAGTAAACATTCACATCAAATTAAATGTGTCATGGACTTTGCACTTACTTTATATTTTGCATCAGTATTCACCAAGAAGAAGGACACGGAGGATAGCAAGAGATTATGCTGATATTCTTGGGCATGTTTTTATCAAGACAGAGGTGGTGTTTTGTCTCTTCAAGAGCATTGGGGTGTTTGAGACCACAGGGCCTATTCTAGTTATTGAGGTGGGGAAAGTGAGGAAGTTTCTCTTTAGCTACAGGCAAGGTCTCAAAGAACTGGAGAATTGCCAATGTTATTCCATTATTTGAAAAGGGCAGTAGAATCAAAACTATAAATTATAGTCAGTGAGCCTTATATCAGTGGAAGGGAAATTACTGGAGAAAATTCTTTGGGATAGGATTTTCTCTCATCTAGAAAAGCATAGATATTTTTGGCATTTTGGAATATCGGTATTTGGAATTGTCAACATGGCTTTATGCCTGGGATGTGTCTTATGATTATGTTTTTTGAGGAGGTGCCAAAGATATTGATGAAAGCAGAAGATGTTACATACATGGACTTTAGAAAGCTTTCGACAAGGTCCCTCATGGTCAACTGCACGTGAAATCCAAGGAGATTTGGTCGATTGGATTGAACATTGAGTTGTCCATACGGGTATGCACAACAGAGGGTAGTAGTGGAGGGGTGTTACATTGACTGGAAATCTGAGATGTTTAGCAATGATTAGTGCTGGGACTTGTGCTGTGTGTAATAAATATATACAATTTGGACAGATCTGTAAGAAGGCCGATTAATAAGTCTGCGGATGACACAAAAACAATAATTGTGAATAGTGAGGCAGGTTGTCCAAAGATTCTGCCAGATATAGATCAATGGGCCTGTGGGTAGAGAAATGGGAAATGGAGTTAAATTTGGGAAGGTATGAGGTATTGCCCATTTAGAGGACAAATTGAGGGGAAAGTATGCCGTAAATAGCAGGACCTCTAAAACACCGAATTACAGAGGGAACGTACGGTGCAAGTCCATAGCTCCCTGAAACTGGCTGCACAAGTAGATTGGATGGGAGGGAAGGTTTACAGCATACCTGGCAGCATTGGATGGTGTGTTGAATGAAATATTGTGGAGTCACGTTGCAGCTATAGAAAACTTTGGTTTGGCCTTATTTTGGCGTATTGTGTCTCGATCTATTCACTGCATTACAGGAAGGATGTGGAGAGTTGAAGTGGGTGCAGAATAGATTTACGAGGATGTTGCCTGGATTAGAGCATATTACGCTGAAGAAGTTGGAGAAACTTGAATTGCTTTCTCTGAAGCATCGTAGACTGAGGGGTGACTTGATAGAACAAATAACTTAATGAGTGCAGATAGGGTGGATAGTCTGACTTTTTTCTCCAGGGTGGAAATGTCAAATACAGCTAACATAGTTTTATTGTGAGAGAAAGTTATTTGAAAAGAGATTTGCTGGGCAATTTATTTATACAGGGAGTGGTAGTTGACAGGAATACACTGCTCGTGGAAGTAATGGAACCAGATAGGATAGCAACGTTAATTAGGTGTTTAGACAGACACTGTAGAGGATGGAAAGATATAGAAAATGTGCAGACAGATGGGATTTTTTTTGATTGGCACAGGCGATGCAGGCCAAGTTCCTGCACTGTAGTGTTCTGTTTTCCACATACTTCACATACTTTGAGAAGAAGTAGAAAGACCCTATTTCTCACTGGCTGACGTATTAAGCAAATGGCTCTTCACATAAAGAAGAAAGCAGCATTAAGGGTAAAATATCTGTTGAGATATATGAGAGCATGGCAGTAGATGTTTTTTTAAAACTAGGTTGTAGTTCATAACAAAGTTCCTCATCCATCAGTTTTGGATTCATTAGTTCATTTTCAAAAACAATTTAGACTTGGAAAGCAACATTTTAATACCTGTATCTGACTTGAATCGGATCAACACAATTGTTGGTAATACGGATAGCTGTAAATTCTAGATAATCTAAATGAGAACAAGCATGATGTTGGTGGAATTCAATGCAAAGTAGATTGGAGAGATTTACTCTGAGGAAACCAATTTAGAAAAATAATAATACATGTTATACAATCTTGGGATGGTTGACGCTTGTTTGGAAGAGAGATTGGTTAGTGCAGAAAATATTACTGAGATAGAGTGAGAAATTGCAGGAAAAAACATCCTGGTTACTCCAGCATTTTGTGTCTATCTTCGATAAAAACATTCATACATGACTACAAAATCAAAACCATACATGAGTAAACCAGGTTGTTCAAAGAGAAGGGAAACTGTGTAGAATCGTGTTAGTGCAACAAAAGAAAGTTAAGATGAGAAAACCACAAGGCCTGTAATGAAGTAGATTGGTGGATCAGGTATATATCCTTAGTTTGTGAGAGGTCCATTCAAGAGTCTGATAACAGTGGGGAAGAAGCTGTCCTTGAATCTGGTGGTACGTGCTTTGATGCTTTTGCATCTTCTGCTTAACGGGAGTGAGGAGAATGATTGGGTTATGAGCAGTGGCGTAGCTAATGGGGGAGCAAGGGGAGCGACTGCTCCCCTTGAGCACATATTTGAAAAGTGGCACCTTTTCAAAATGTTTTAACTCTTTCGTTCACTTGTGCGATAAAAGTCGAATCTCATTATGTTTTATTATTTTTTTATCGCATGTTCTTGGAAGAACTTTGTGGAGTCATTACTTTATTTGACCAACCTCCCAGTGTTTTGAACTGTCTGCTCAATCTCCTGTGATCTCCTCCTCGTCTTTCAGTACTAAAAGAAGAACAACTCAGTCAGATCAAATCTTTTGCACTGACTCTAAAGAAACTTAGTGATACTAGATGGGCGTCCATAAAGTCAGCAGTGGAGGCAGTCTTGCAGAATTTATCAGCACTGGTAGTTGCTCTACAAAGAATTCTGGATGGTGAGATAAAAAACTGTACTCCTAAGCAGCTCGCTGAGGCAAAGTGTATACTGGAAACACTCAGTACTTATGAATTCTTAGTTGTTCTTATATTCTGGAGTAAAGTGCTAGACAATGCTTTCAATTTATCCACATATTTACAGAAAAGTAGTCTAAATCTGGTCACGGCTTCTCATTTGATTCAGCTTTTTGAAAAAGATATGAAAAATATTCGAAATGAATATGAAACTCAATTCAAAACTTTTTTATTGTGTTTTGATTTTAAATACAAAATAACAATTATGTACTTACTTTAAAACTGTATCTTCCTTGTGTTTTGATTTTAAACACAAAATATAAATATATAATGAGTTTTAAATTGTTTGGTATGTGTCATGGCGCCTTTTTTTATTTGCTCGCTTCCCCTAACTTTAGAACCTGGCTACGCCCCTGGTTATGAGTAGTCTTTCATTATATGCTAACTTCTTTCCTGAGGCAACATGAAATGTAGATGGAATGTGTAGGAAGGAACTGCAGATGCTAGTTTATACCGAAGATAGACACAAAATGTTGGAGTAACACAGCAAATGAGGCAGCATCTCGGAGAAAAAGGTTGGGTGACGCTTTGGGACGGAACCCTTCTTTTTTACAGAAGACAGACACAATGTGCTGGAGTTTGAAGAAGGTTTCTGAACCAAAATGTCACCTACCCTTTTTGTTCAGAAATGCTGCCTAACCTGCTGGGTTACTTCAGCACTTTGTATTTATCTTTGAAATGTAGATGGAGTCAATTGGGGGAATTGTGGGGGAATGCTGCTTTACATGATAGAAACGTAGAAAATAGGTGCAGGAGTGGGCCATTCGGTCCTTCGAGCCATTCAATATGATCACGGCTGATCATCCAAAATCAGTACCCCGTTTCTGCCTTCTCCCCATATCCCTTGATTCTGTTAGCCCTCAGAGCGAAATCTAACTCTCTTGAATACGTCCAGTGAATTGGCCTCCAAGGCCTTCTGTGGGATGATGTATCTGAAATAAATATTTTACCTCATGAGAGACATTGCTGGATTAGAAAAAATGTTAATTCCTTTGCTGAAGTGGTCAACTAAAAGATACATTTAAAATAATGTCTAAAAGTTCTAGGTAAGGAGCGGGGAAGAGGGGAAATAATGAAATCAGGGTGTTGTTATGTCTGAAATATCATTCCAACACCACTGCACTCACCTTTGAGAGAAGCGCTAATCCATTAAACAAAAGGGATGGATGCACTTTGCATCTTGTTCCTCAGCTTTATGACAGGGGGTTCTTGGCAGGGAGAACTTGTTTTGTAACGATGAAGCTGGGTCCATGAATGATTTTAAATGTGAGTCATCAAAACAAGGCTGTGGTGCCAAGCATAATGTCAAGCATAGTACAAAATGTTAAATGGCTCAGTGTTTCCATGATTTTATTTTGGTTTACATATTCTTCAATTATCACACAATGAATATGTATATACTAATGCAAGCTTTGTGCAGTTTAACTTTTGAATACGGATAGGGTCGGCACGGTGGCGTAGCGGCAGAATTGTTGCCTTACAGCTCTAGAGATCTGGGTTTGATACTGACTATGGAGTTTGTACATTCTTCCCATGACCTGCATGGTTTTCTCCAAGTGCTCCAGGTTCCTCCCACTCGCCACAGGTTTGTAGGTTAATTGGTTTGGTAAAATTCTAAATTTTCCCGAGTGTGTGTGGGATAGTGTTAGTATGCGGGGATCGCTGGTCGTGCGGACTCAGTGGGCCAAAGGGCCTCTTTCCACACTGTATCTCTAAACTAAACTAAACTAAGACCTTGTTTTTATTTTTGTGTAAATGTAAGCTTTAGAATTTCATCCAAGACCAGGGGAAAAGATGGATGTGTTGATCAATATGAGATTAACCTATAGTCTTTATTTTAAGGCTATGTTTAGTCAACCTGAGATACAAAAAATATATAATGACTTGATTGGAGAACCATCTCAAATAAATTTCAGGAGCAAGTATTGTAGGCTGTCTGTAGTTAAGGACTATTTGCAGCTGAACTTGCTTTCATTGCTCAAACAATAATGATTAATTTCAGCCTCAGACAATGAATGCCCTCAGACTGAAACCGTGTGACATTTTCCAATTTACTCTAACAGCTAACATTGTGGCTTTGCTCCAGTTTCATTACTGTGAAATTATAGATTATTTTCTACTTGACATTTATGCCAACAATGAAGTACACATTGTCTGCCAAAATCCATTTGTTTCTAAGATCTTTTCAGCCAACATTGATGGGAATATAGAGAAAATAAATCATATTTAAATGGACTCTTCAGAGTTTCTGAAGAATTATTGTAGCTAATTAATCATTTTAGATACAATGATTGTTATTATTGTCATCAAAGATGGCGGCGATTTTGTACACATATTAGGTTCCATCAATGGAAATAGATTTCAATGGCCAGTCAACCTGATATTGGTTAATGACACAGTTATCACCAGAACAGCAGGAGAATGAGCAAATCGGAATATGAATAAGTGATCTTTGCTGTCTGCTAAATGAGCTACAGGAGGACATGTTGTAGCAGTCCATTAGAGGTGTAATGTAAGTCTGGATCATACAGTCATGTCTAGGTTTGATATTGAATTCATAATTTATATGTTTACGGCATGAGTGTTGCCAAGTGAGAATTTTGTTGCACCATTTGAGTCCATGTGCTCTTGACTAAAACCATACTAAGGCAGCCTTATGGGCTCCATATAAGCAGGACATTTGTCTCATCCATAGCTTAGAAACATAGAAAAACGGGTGCAGGTGCAGGCCTTTCAGCCCTTTGAGCCAGCACCACCATTGAATATGATCTTTGCTGATCATCTAAAATCAGTACCCTGTTCCTGCTTTCTCCCCATATTCCTTGATTCCTTTAGCCCGAAGAGCTAAATCTAACTCTCTCTTTAAAGAGACCCACCCGGTTCGTCCTATTGCTTACCAACTCCTGCCACATCCCTCCCGCTCACCTCTTTAAACGAGCTATCTCCCATTTAAACTGTCATCATCGTGCATAATCTCGACAGGAAACAAACTATCCCTTTGCCCCCACAGATGCTGCCTGACCCACCGAGTTTCTCTCTAGCAACTCGTTTATTGCATTCATAGTTTGGGATGTATTTACTACACTGTAATTTTCCAAGCTTTTAACATAGTACTTTCGTAATGCAAAACAATTATGGTTGAGATTGGTATTTTAACATTCCTTGATTTGCCATAATATTTTGCTTGTACAATTTGAGGCAGAGGTTCACTTGCACCTCCTTGAACCTCATCTACTGTATCCGCTGTTCCACGTGTCAAATTCTACACATCGGCGCGATCGTTTAGCTGAATACCTCCGCTCAGTCTGCCTTAACCTACCTGATCTCCCGGTTGCTTAGCACTTTGTCTCCCCCTCCCATTCCCAATCTGACCTTTCTGTCCTGGGCCTCCTCCATTGTCAGAGTGAGGCCCAGCGCAAATTGTAAGAACAGCACCTCATATTTCGCTTGGGTAGCTTAACCTAAATATACAATTACATTCCCAGGAAATATCAACATCACACATGTGCTATTTCCTCCCAATAGTTATAAAAAATACTTTTATCAGAGGATCAGCATTTAATATTGGTATTGTTTTATTATTGTGTGCACAGAAATTTGGAGATAGACACACAATGTTGGAGTAACTCAGCAGGTCAGACAGCATAGCTGGAAAAAAAAGTATAGATGATGTTTCGGGTCAAGACCCTTCAAAACATCACCAATTCCTTTTCTCCAGAGATGCTGCCTGACCCGCTGAATTACTCCAGCATTTTCTGTCTATCTTCAGTGTAAATGCAGTTCCTTCCTGTACGTAGATTTGGAGTATTACAGGAATAATTAGTCTTTGGAGATGGTGCAGGTTGCTCAGAATGCTGCCTGCATTACAGGGTATATTAGCTATGTGTAGAGGTTGGATAGACTTGGATATTTTTCGCTAGAACGCAGGAAGTTGAGGAGGCTTTCCTCAACAGAATTATGAGTGGCATGGATAAGGTAGACAGTCAAAACCTTTTACCCAGTGTGGAAATGTCAAAGACTGGAGGGCATAGCTTTGTGGTGAAAGTTCAAAGGAGATGCATGGGGCAAGTATTTTACACAGAGGGTGGTAGGTGCCTGGAGCTTGGTGCTGCATGTGATGGCAACCAAAAGATAAGAGCTTTTGTTTATGTGGTATCTAGTCAAGTTAGATAATATTATAAATAATACAATCAAGCCATACACCACAACAAACACAGCATTTGAATAATACACTGTCTAAAACAAGGAAAATAGTTATTTGATCTGGTGAAGTCCTCCAATTCAATGAGTGTCCGGTGAAGCATGTTTTCAATTGTGTTTGATTTGTGCATATGCATTGCCTAAACAAAATGGTGGGATATAGCCACTTCCTGTGAGCTCCCACTGCTCTAAACTCAGGCCAAACTATGAATTCTATACTTTTGGTGGGTAGCAATCCAATATGATGTCACATATTTCACTAAGTTTTTACATTCTTTCATATTGCCATTAATTTTAGTTGATGTCAAAAATAAATGTATATATTTGAATTTACAATCTTAGTTAAAATCTTGAAATATAAATGTGCCTAAGTAAAACAAGCTTTTCACTTTACCTCGGTACATGTGACAATAAAGTAAACTAAATTAAACAATAATGCTGGTGTTGTAAAATGTTTTAATTGTTCTGGGCAAGGCTTCAAATAGCCTCACTCTTTTACCACCAGTTCTGAAAAAAGATAAAAATAGAAATGATAACATATATTGCTGAAAGTTAGCTTAATTTTATAGCAGTGGAAAACATGCAGCACAATTAAAGCCAAACCAGACACAGTTTGAGGTTTGAGGAAAAAGAAAATGCTTTGGCCACTGATGACAGACTGCCAAGAGCAAGTAGTCCCAAACTGCCACAGCTTTAAACTGTCTCCAGGATAATGATAAATGTTAGAAAGAGAACTTAGAGAAATGTAAAATTGATGTTTGAAATGTTCCCAGGCAGTCTGGCAAAGAATCGTTAAAATATGAATGCAGAAAGGGCAAATCAGTGAAAATATTGGTATTGGTTTATTATTGCTACCTATACTGAAATACAGTGGAAATCTTTGTTATCCAGTCAAGTTATACCATAGATGACTGCATCAAAATCAAATGTTAACAAAGTACAAAGTGCAGTGTTACAGCTAGAGAAAGTGAGAATTTTTAAAAAAACTGCATGGGCTGCAACAAATAAGTTGGAAGATCAGGAATTCATCCCTAGCATATGACAGACCATTCAACGGTCAGATAACAGCAGGATTTAAACTGTTTGTGTACCTGGTAGTATGTCCTTTCAAACGTTTGTATCTTCTCATTGATGGGAAAGTTGAGAAGAGAGAATGACTGGGATGTGAGTCATTTTTGATAATGCTGCTGCTTCCCATCCCCCTCATCCCCATTTCTCAAGTCAATGAACAGCTCCTTTATTTTGCTGACATCGTGGACGAGGTCGCTGTGTTGATTCATGCTACTAAGATCACTTATCATCTTCCTGCACTCCATCTCACAATTGTTTGCGATCTGGCCCTGGAGAGTGGTGTCAAGGAGTCATGCAGTGTGGAAACGAGCTTTACGGCCCAACCTGCCCACGCCAAGAAATGTGCCCCATGTACATGAGCCCCACCTGGCAATTGGCCCATATCCTTCTGAACCTATCCCATCTGTGTACCTGTCCAAATGTCTGTTAAACATTGTGAGAGAACCTGCCATCAAATACATCCTGTGGCAGCTCACTCCATATACCCACCACTGTAAAAAGGTTGCCCCTCAAGTGTGCGTTTCCAATATCCATTTCTCTCACGATCTTGTACACCTCTGTAAGATTACCTCTCATTCTCCTTCACTCCTCGGAGTAAAGTCCTCGCCTGCTCAACCTCAAGCTCTGGCCCTCAGGTACTGGCAACATCCTCGCAAATCTTTTTAGCACCCTTTCCTGCTTAATATCTTTCCTATAACAGCAAGACCAAAACTGAACACAATACTCAGAACATGGCCTCGCCAATTGTCTTCTGCAAAGTTGTAAAGGGGATTGGAGCAGAACTTTGCCGTACAGTCATGTATGCACTTTGTCTACAGTAGGAGGCTGAAAATAGTGTATTTGTTCTCTGTCCTTACTGATTATTGCCTATCAGACAGGAAGTTGAGGGTACAGTTCTGGATGGGGTTATGGAGTCCTAAAATGGGAAGTTTGGAGATGAGTTTAGTTGGGATTATCGTGTTGAAGGTAGAGCTATTGTCAATAAATAGGAGTTTGGTATAGGCTGATGTTAATCAGATTGTCAGGGATGAGTCTAGGTCCAGGGTGATGGCAGTTGTGGTGGTAGACAAATTGCAGTGGCTGCCTGGGGGATTGGAGTTGATATGCACCATGACCAGCCCCATGACCAGCACCTTACAGTGAATGCAGCGCCGGAGACTCAGGTTCAATCCTGACCACAGGCGCCGTCTGTACGGAGTTTGTACATTCTCCCCGTGACCTGCGTGGATTTTCTCCGAGATCTTCGGTTTCCTCCCACACTCCAAAAACGTACAGGTATGTAGGTTGATTGACTGGGTAAATATAAAAATGGTCCCTAGTGTGCGTAGGATAGTGTTAATGTGCGGGGATCACTGGGCGGCGCAGACTCGGTGGGCCGAAGGGCCTGTTTCCGCGCTGTATCTCTAACTTTTTATTTTTTTTAAAGGATCTGAAGCATTTTGTGATGGTGGGTGGGAGAGCAACTGGACCCGAGTCATTATGGCTTGCTCAGATATTTTCCTTTGGCACTTGAATGATTCTTAATGCAGATAGGAGCCTCAGATTACAGTAGGGCGAGGTTAAAGATATTTGTAAATACTCCTGCCAGGTGGTCTGCACAGGTTTTGAGAACATGGCCGGGAACTTCATCAGACCGGTTATGTGGTATTCTATCTTTCATGTTCCCAGCATGTTTGCAACATGTAATATAGAACCAGAACCAGATCCAAAAATCAACTGCATTCAGAAACCAGCAGGTTATGCTCCCACCATAAACAATAAACAATTACATTTATATTGTGTTTTTCATATACATAATTTCTTCCTGATATCTGAAATAACTTTATTTCTAGAACTTTTGAAATGGAGATACCATTGTGGAGCTGCAGTGAAGATTGCTGTTTTAGAGCAATGTATTCTGTTGGGATATTTTCTTGACTGAATTTCCCAAAAGTTCAGCTGCCTCTCTCTTCATGTTCACATATATATTTTACAGGTTGGGCAACTGAATACAGACTGGCATGCATCAGAGCCTCATATAGTTGGAAAGATCAGGTATTTCATTTTAAATGTCTACTTAATTCCTTTAAGATTATAACTCAGACAATTTCCATTGTGACATAAATTGAGATTTATTTAACTTCGAACACGTGATTCATTATTTAAACAGTGCAAAACTAATTAGCTTTCATGTGTAAATATGTGCTTTTAATTTTCTTTCAAACGCTTTTACTTTGAAACACTAGATGATGGAAAGACTAATTTAATGCCTTCTGTTATTACGGTTGTGTTTAGCTGCAGAGGTGAGACATGCAGTATGAAATGTCACAATGCTTCATCTTGACTTTACATCGCAATTGCAGCTGGTGGAATATATTTGGTTAAATCTAAGTCACAGACAGTTTGTAGTTGCTGTTGTAACTGCTGGCTGTCAGGCAATCAATCTGAAAATGTTTGTGAAACAAAAGGTAAAAATCCAAAATGAGCTTTTGGTCACTCACCGCACACATCTCGCCATCCGGTGCAACACTGGATCATCATAGAAAGAATTGGGCATAGATCAATAAAATATAATAGAATTGGACATAAAGAGAATAAAGACATTGCTTTGCCCGCTGCACTGGAAAAGTACAAATTAAGAGAAAGTGAGGATTCTGAGAAGCAGATCCATGCAAAGGATCAGGGGGACTGGTTTGTAAGCAGCTTAAATTCACATTTGTGTGTCGGGAGGAACTGCAGATGCTGGTTTAAACCGAAGACAGACACAAAAAGCTGGAGTAACTCGGTCTGGCAGCATCTCTGAAGAAAAGGAATAGGTGACATTTTGGGTTGAGACCCTTTTTTTGTTCCATTGGTGGATTGTGATGGGAAAGCTGCAAGCAATACAAATTCTTGTGAGAATAAAGGCAAAGCAAACACTGCTACTCTGCTTTTTGCCACAAAACCTTGGCCACTCTTTAATTTATTTTAATTACACATTTCATGGATGTAGCTGTCACCACGGTTTGTATTTAATGCGCATATTTGACTGCATTTGTGAAGCTAACTGAGATTGAAGGGTGTATGATCCAAAATATATTAAATACACTTTGAAATATTTGAAGGAGTCACCTAGAATGAAAGGTAAACTGAATATTATGCATGGATTACAATGTTCAATTAAAATCCTCCAGTTTTGAAATTTATTTGGGAATTCTGGCAATTATACATATCTTGAAATTGAGGCTGGAGATAATAGATTAGCTTCCTTAATGTGTTTTAAATCCCTCCATACGATTTTAATGAATGTATTATCCCTTTAGTTGGAAAACTTAATGTCTGCAATGAGGTAATGGACTGAGGATTTAATCAGAATATATTAAGCATTTCCCCTTTTATCCTTTGGCACAATCGTAATATCAAGTTTTTCCCCATCAGCAGTTTGCATGACTTTACACACATTTGCTTGTAGTCTTTATAAGACTGGGTAAGTCGGTGCGACAAGTTGTTCAATATTCTTAACAGGAAATTGGCCTTATGAGGAAAATACTGTTTTCAGATCCCCACACATTAACACTACCTTACACACGCTCGGGACAATTTTACATTTTACATTTTATACCAACGCAGTTAACCAACAAATCTAAACGTCTTTGAAGTGTGGGAAGACACCAAAGATCTTGGAGTAAACACATGCAGGTCATGGAGAGAATGTACAAACTCCATACAGAGAAGCACCTGAAGTCAGGATCGAACCAGGGTCTCTGGAGCTGTAAGGCAGCAACTCTACCTCTATGCCACCATGCCGCCTCTGTAAAATTGGCCTCTGTAAAATTACGCATGGTGTATTGGGAGTGAATTAAAAAGTGGGATAGACCTAGTGTGAATAGGTGATTGATGGTTAGTGTGGACTCTGTGGGTCAAAGGGTCTGATTCCGCACTGTATCATTCAATCAATCAAAAATAATCAACAGGTAACAAATTATTCTTTGAAGTTTGGTAAAATTGCATTGGATAACAGCATTAAAGAATAAACAGGCATTATTGCAGTTTTAAAATTTGTCTTTTGATGATACAGGATGGCATCTCACAATTACTCTTTCATGTATATTTATTTTCAGTTCCCAATGCTTGGAAGAAAATCTAACCCAGGATGACGTTAAACGAGAATTCAACCGACGGCACACATCTATCACATCAGGAGCAGGTCAGAATTAACTAATTGGTACCATAAAGTGGGTGGGTGTTGGGTGGGTGTAAATGCACATCATTTATTTGCAATCAAAGTCAAACGCCTCAAATAAGCTATTTGGTCTATGTCCATGTTCGTACGATATAAAGCTGAGATGGATGAGAAAGAAGTTAAAACAAGAAAGTGTTTTATATCAGAACAAGATTACTATCATTCTTTTAAAAATATTTAAATACAGCTTTAGAGAAATTATAAAATAGATATACTTTAAAATTAAAAGGACCTATTTCAACCTCACCTAGTATCATTTGCAAAGACAATGATTTACAGCAGAATTGGCTCAATGGGAATATTTTATTGATGCATGAACTTCATTGATTTAAATATCACTCTTTAAATTTCATGTTATAACATAAAAAATATTAAATATTTAAAAGGTCAAAATAGTGCAAGCATATTACAAATTCCATGGAAAGTAATTAAGAATGTAATAAAGCAATTAAATATTGTTTTTCTGATTATGTAGAAGTAATACTTTTTTATGCTGTAATACCTTTCTCTGTTCAAGTTTACTTTAGAATGGTTTTGCCTTCCCCTTTCCTAAAGCTATTTTACCTGATTTTGTGTTTTCTGTAATCATCAAAAGAGTTTACAAATACTGTAATACAAAGTCATTAAGCATTTAGTAATTTTATGAATTAGAGTGGTAGAAAGTTTAATTATGTAGGCATCTGAGTATGGAGATGGTGCAGTGGTTAAATTATTGTATTATTAGTTAAGATTTCGGGCGGCACAATGGCGCAGTGGTAGAGTTGCTGCTTTACAGCACCAGAGGCCCAGGTTCGATCCTGACTATGGTTAGTTTCTGTCCGGACTTTATATGTTCCCCATGTGACCACATGGGTTTTCTCCAGCTGCTACAGTTTCCTCCCACACTCCAAAGACGTCCAGGTTTGCAGGTTATTTGCTTCAGTAGGTTGTTAAATTGTCCCTCGTGTGTAGAATAGGGCTAATGCACGTTGTGATCACTCATCGGTGCGGACTCAGTGGGCCAAGGGGCCTGTTTCCGTGTTGTATCCTTGAAGTCTAAAAGTCTGAAGATCTAGACAAACAATCTAGAGATCTGAGTCCAAACCCTATCTGGCAGTTAAAGAATAGAACAACTTCAAAATGCCTTTTGGCCATGTTGTACCGAGTACAGTTCAAGAGAGAGTTAGATTTAGCTCGTAGGGCTAAAGGAATCAAGGGATATGGGAAAAAGCAGAAACGGGGTACTAATTTTAGATGCTCAGCCATGATCGGTGCTGGCTCGAAGGGCCGAATGACCTACCCCTGCACCTATTTGTCTATGTTTCTATATTTCTACAGTGTTGTATGGGAAAGGCCAGTTGTGTTGCTTTCATTAAAGGTTTAAATTCTAATCCCATTCTCAAGAAGCCGATTTTATATTTGTAAAACGAAAACCAAATACAACACTTAAATACAAACAGCCTGGGAAACTATAACTCTTCTTTCTTTTCATATCCATTTCACAATTAAATATAGGTTTGACCATGTATTAACATTCATAATAGCCATGGTTAAGCCCACATAAATGCTCTCTTACCAATCTATTTATTTTTAATTGTCTTGGATTACTTTGATCCACAAAACCTTCTCTGATTACTAAATGCGGAAATTGCTTATGCTATTATTTAACTGACTGTGATTTTTTTTTTGTATGTTATTTTAAAGTATCCATGAACCTTTTTGAAGGAATGGATTAGCACTTTTCAGTTGAAACTCTAAACCATAGCTCTGCCTACCTACTCATATAAATGATCCCATTGCATGATTTGATAAGCAGCATTGGAAATTTTTAACTCATTGAGTTAACTTTAACTCTTTCTTTATTTTTCTTTTATCCTTCTTTCATTTATACTTTCATTTTTCTTTTTTCATTTTGTTTTTCTTAAAGGAATTTTCAATTAATGCACACTAACGTACTTCGTAATGGTAAATTTGAGTCTGTTTTAACTTCCCCAAGTTGATGTTATATTCATGTACTGAAGCACATTGAATTATTCAAATCCCCTTACCAAGCAACATATTGTTTTTCTGGTCATTGTTTTTTTTTATAAGGGACAAATAGTTCTCGGGCGGATAATGTGATTCAGATCAACTCATTGGGAACATGCTTGTCACAAATGAAAATCCAGTGTATTGGAAGTCAATGATGTGCTTGACCATGTTATAAATAGTTAAAGACAAAAGTAAGAATAAAGTGGATTGAAAATTGGACTTGCTATGTGATGCAGGATTTCTATTCATTTTGTGTTCTGTATACATGTTGAGACCAGAAGCAAGATAAAACAAATTGTGTTCTCTGACCAATGCATGGAATTAAAGATTGTATAATTCACTGGATGTATTCAAGAGAGTTAGATTTATCTCTACAGGCTAATGGAATCCAGGAATATGGGGAGAAAGCAGGAAAGGGGTACTGATTGTGGATGATCAGCCATGATCATATTGAATGGTGGTGCTGGCTTGAAGGGCCAAGTGTCCTACTCCTGCACATATTGACTGTGTTTCTATGGTGTCATATTTTGTGCTGCGGTGTTACTGTGTTTAGCATTTGTTTATTTAAATTGTGTTTAGTTTAGTTTAGAAATACAGCGCGGAAACAGGGCCTTCAGCCCACCGAGTCCTCAACGACCAGTACTCCCTGTCCACTAGCACTGCGCTACACTGGGAACAAATTGCAACCTTTACCAAAGCCAATTAACCTACAAACGTGCACATGTGGGGGGAAACCAGAGCCCCCAGAGAAAACCCATGCGGCAACAGGAAGAACGTACAAACTCCATACTGACAGTACCCGTGGTCAGGATCGAACCAGGGGTTCTGGCACTGTAAGGCAGCTACTCTACCGCTGCGCCAGCATGCGGCCCAGTGAACAACATTATTCAGGATATTGTGAACAAAATTTAATGGAGCTGCTATTATTCACAGATGAAAAGGCATATGTCACGCACTGGGACTCCTCTGTGGGATCTTTTACCAGTATGATGGGTATGGTACTGTTGTCATGAAATATGTGTGGACCACACTAAACATTAAGGCTATACATGAAAATATTCTTAATGAGCACCAGGGCACAAATATTCTCCTTAGCTTAATCTGAGATGCTTCCTACGAAACTCAATTCAACTGGCATAAATATATTAAGTCCTTTATGTTTTAATAAACATGCAAAAGGATTCACAACAAATGAATTTTACACATTGTTACAAAGTCAATTGAGGTTTTGGTAAACTCTGTGGCTTATAGTAATATGTTTTGAAGCAAATCATTGGTTCTGTGTAAGAAATTAGGTCTGTGCCCTTTTCAATTCATACAAAACAAGTATTAAATTGCTTGGTGCTGTCATAAAATGATAAATGGGGTTTCACATACTGCAGCAGTTTTGGATACTGCGACAAACTGAAGCAGAAAGCAGAGTTTTTCTATCGTACAGCAAATATTGATGGACCATATTTTTTGTTGTTGTTGTGGATATGATTCAATAATATGTTGCCTCTTTATCAGCGAGACATCTTCATTTCCCAACCAAATACATTGGTGTCACTGTTTGTATGCAGTCTTCATTGGAATCCAGTTTTCTTACCTTTGGTAGTGTTTTCTTTCTCTGCATGGAATGTTAGGAGTTACTGTTCCATTCTAAAATGGTAAGCACAAAAACCTAAGTTGACCTTCCACTACTTTGTGGAGCAAAGGGTTGTTTTCCACGTAGTATTGTTTTTTAGGGATTTTTCTGTTGTCAAAAGTGGTTATAAAATATACCAGGTACCATTTAAAGAGTCAGGAGTCTAGAGTGTTTTATTGTCATGTGTCCCAAAATAGAACAGTGAAATTCTTACTTGCAGCAGCAAAACAGATATGTAAACATAGTGTGTAGAAAGGAACTGCAGATGCTGATTTAAACCGAAGAACGACACAAAAAGCTGGAGTAACTCAGAGGGACAGGCAGCATCTCTGGAGAGAAGGAATGGGTGACATTTTGGGTTGAGACCCTTCTTCAGGCTAGCTAGGGATAAGGGAAATGAGAGATGAAAGCCTCAGACTGGAAGTCCATGCCGAGCGTGGTGAGGACGGCTGAGAAAATCATCAGGACTTCATTTCCTTCCATCCAGGACATTGCACACAAGTGCTGCATGACCAAGGCCAAAAACGTTATTAAAGACCCCACCCATCTTCATCATGAACTGTTCACCCTGCTGCCCTCTGGTCAAAGGTACTGTAGCATACGGAGCAGAACAGCCAGGGTCTGCAATAGCTTCTTCCCCCGTGCTGTCAGACTCTTGAATTCACAATAATCCGCCGCTATTATTTTATGTGCGAGTCACTTATTTATTTTTTAAATAATTTTTTATTATTTGGTGTTACATTGTGAGCCAGATGCAACGGAATTTCGTTCAAATATGCACTCGTCTGGTGTATAGCTTTGAATGACAATAAAGTTATATTCATTCATTCATGATGTAGAGAGACAAAGAGCAACGGATGAAAGATATGCAAAAAAGTAACAATGATAAAGGAAACAGCTGTTTGTTGGGTGAAAACAAAAAGTTGGTGCAACTTCGGTGGGTGAAGGATAGAAAGAGAGGGAATGCCGGGGTTACTTGGACTTAGAGAAATCAATATTCATACCTCTGGGCTGTAAATTGTTCAAGTGAAATATGAGATACTGTTCCTCCAATTTGCATTTAGCCTCACACTGACAATGGAGGAGACCAAGGACAGAAAGGTATGTGTAGGAATAGGAGGAGAATTAAAGTGTTTAGCAATTGGGAGATCAGATAGGTTCAGCCAGACTGAATGAAGGTTTTTAGCGAAACGATCGGCCAGTCTATGTTTGGCCGCAGGACCTATTTCTGTGCTGTACAACACTATGACTATTTGTGAGGTAAGATATCATTTACACACAACTGTGCTGACTTCTGCTAATCGAATTCTGGCTTTACAAATGGATATAAATCCTGTCCTTCAGAACCTTCTTCAATAGCTTCCCTACCATTGATGAAATGCTCAACAACCTGTAGTTTCCAGGCCCATCGATGCTGCTGATTTTAGGCAAACAAAGAGACACTACTTATCTCCCAATCTTCTGGTACCATACCCATGGCAGACAAAGATCCAACACTCTTTGTCAAAGTCCCATCAATCTCCTCCCTTATTTCTTTAGACTGAAGGGATACAGTGCAGAGACAGGCCCATCGGCCCACTGAGACAATGCCGACCAGCGATCAATCACCCCATACATTATCACTATCCTACACACTAGGGACAATGTACAATTTTTACCAATGCCTGTTAACCTATAAACTTATATTTCTTTGGAGTGTGACACCAGAGCACCCAAAGAAAACCCAAGCGGTCACGGGGAGAATGTACAAACTCCGTGCAGCCGACAACCATAGTCAGGATCGAACCCAGGTCTCTGGTGCTGGAAGGCAGCAACTCTACCACTGCGTCACTGTGTAGCCCTTAGAACATTTCCCTTAGCACCCTTCCATCAGGCCGTGAGGAAGTGTCCAAACTAATGTGTTCCAGTATTTCTAATACATCTTCCTTCTCGATAAAGATATCCAGAATATCAGCATACTCATCCCTTAACATTCCAGTCTCCAAGAATTTCTCCCTGATGAAAAGCATGAGATGTTTGGAGTACTTCTTCAAGTAATGAAATGGAAATTAACTTTTATATGTTGTGATAATTTGCACAAACTAATTGATTGGGGAATCCCTATTAAAATAAAAATATACTTGGTGAGTTCAATGGTTCAATGGTGTTTTATTTGTCACATGTGCAACTGCACAGTGAAATTCTTTTTGCATATTTGCACATGTAGGCGCTGCCATGTTTTGGCGCCATTTCCAAAGTCCATTCCACCCGCGCGCTCGGTCTACTGGAGCAGTTCCCAGTCCAGGTAAGCCCCAGGCTCTTGGACGGCCTTCCTCTGTCGCCCTCAACCAGATCAACCCATGAACCGATGTCCCTCATAGAGCCAACATTGAGAAAACTGATGAATTCAGTGACTGAACTTCTGATTTCCTGCTTGTAATTGGACCATTTGCTCCGAATATATTGGCAACTTAAAATCCAACCCAGTATTTTGAAATATGTTACAATATTGTGAAATTCAGCGGTCAGTCAATGTGTTACAATCAGAGGAGAGCAATATGATAAGTGACAAGACCTTTTATTTCTGGAGGTGTAAATGTTGATAATTGTGGGAATTTCTTTATCTTATTTTTGAACAGTCCCTGAGCACCAGTTATGACTATCTGAGAAGGCTGCATTTGAGGCTGCATTCAATAAATCGCTGCCATGGGTTTCCTCTTTGTTGTGAGGTGTCAGTCCATATTATGTACTAATTTCTCTGGTTTATGGTTCAACTAATATCTATCTGATCCTGAGGTGAGAGTGCTGCAACAGAATCAAAGTCAACATAAATTATGATTAGTATAAAATGTACATACATGAAAGCCGACAGACAACATCACAGTTGCACATTTAGCAAACAGCTGCAGGGGTGGAGAAATTCAATTTAATTACTACATTAATTTCAATACTAATAGGTTATGATGCCTTGCTTACTCCAAACAGCCTGTCTTCAAAGGGCATGGTACTGAAGCAGACTGTCTCAGTAATAATCTGTGACAATCCTTCCCCAAAGAGATTAAGGCTAAAGGATGACCTGATGAAGGTATATAAAAGCATGGTGGATAATCAGAATATTTTTGTCATGGGAGATGTACGAATAACAAGATGGCATATGTTGAAGGAGATGGGAAAAATGTTAAGGGGATTTTTTTCACATAGTGAGCTATTGATACTTGGATGGACATGAAGTACTGGAGTAACTCAGCGGATCAGGCAGCATCTCTGGAGAAAAAGAATGGGTGGCGTTACGGGTTGGGATCCTTCTTCAGACTGGACCAAAGTATCGGACTGATATTTGAACCTTGCTGCCAGAGAAAGTCTTAGAATCATATACAATTACTACTTTTAAGAGACATTTAGCGGACACTTGAATGAGCAAGGCAGAGAAAGATATGGCCCCGATGCGATCAAATGGGACAGTTGTTCATGGGCGACGAGGTCAGTATGGACATGTTTAGCTGAAGGGCCGTTTCTGTGCGGTACCACTCTATGAATATTGAACAATTTTGAAGCCGTATCAAAAATTGCTGGAAATGTACAGGTTCAATATTTGCACCAATGGTGACCCAATTGCATTGTTTAAGCAAGAGAGGCAAGCAGAATTTATTCCTGCTGTACCAATAGACCTAGTGCACTGCCAGAAACAGGAAATTACGAACAGGACTAAAAACAACTGTGGTCACATAACAAATTTTATTATTTCAAGATGTCACTGAATAAATTTTATCTACTTTGGCCTTACTTATGATAGTAATAAGTCAGTTTCAAATTTTTAAAAAAAACACAATTATTAAAAATATTTCTTGTCTATGATTCCCTTATTACTATCATTTGTCTTTGATATCAACTCCTGTTTTACCCTAAAGAGCTGAGGGAACTACAAATTTTTTTTTGCAATCAGGTTTGAATTAGCTCTATTAAAGTTCTCATAAAAGTACAAAAGGCAGGATGTTGTGTTATTAAATGGAAATGGCATGTTCTAAACAGAACAACTCTGCAGCAATAAAATAACAAAGATAGAATAATAATATAAATGAAGAAAAACAAAGGAGAGATAATTTGCCGTCAGATTTGGTGACACATCTGTGTCAAGTAACAGTGCATGACTAAGGAAAGATCACCAGCCTCTCAGTGAAGGTGAAATGCTGCAGAAATAAATATACAGGACTGTCAGAGAATGCAGATTGGCTGCTGCCAGCTGCAGTGAGTTTGGCTGCAGTGCTGTTCCTTGCTTGTCAGATCTGCCAACTAGCCCTACCACAGTTTGGAAAATATATATTTGTCTTTTGCCAGCACTACTTACAAATCCAGAAGGCCCTGCTTCATAAAAGTGAGGGTTACAGGCTGCAATGATTGTCAAAATCTCACTAAAAACAGTCATCATAAGCAAAAGACAAAAGGGCTGGAGGAACTCAGCTAGTCAGGCGGCATGGTGGGATTGGACAGAAAATGTTTTGGGCAGAGACCCTTCTTCAAGGATTCCTGATCAGAAATGTTGATTGAAGGGCTCCGGCCTGTAATGTCGCATTCTTTCCACAGATGCTGCCTGACCCATTGAGTTCCCCCAAGCACTTTGTTTCTTGCTCAAGATTTCAGCATCTGCAGTTTCTAGTGTCTCCATTCAGGATCATAGCTTTGCTGCAGATAAATTAATATTGAAATGAGGGAAATGATCGAAGAACCAGATAAAACTAATAGCTGCTGCAGGGGAAACAGGAACATGGGTTAATACTGCAGTAAATCTAGATTCTGGATTCAAAATATCATATGACCATTGCGTGAAAGACTTTCATTTTCTTGAAAATCAAAAATAAAACTGTTCATGCAGGACATCAAAAATAAAAACAGAACCAGGGTTCAATTCTGACATTGGATGCTGTCTTTGTACAATTTACATGTTTTCCCTGTGACTGCATGGGATTCCTCTGGGTGCTCCAGTTTCCTCCAACATCCCAAAAATGTGGGCTCTGTAAATTGCCCCAAGTGTGTTAGGAGTGGATGCAACACTGGGATAACATCTAACTAGTGTGAACAGACAGTCTATGACTGCGTGAACTCGGTGGGCTGAAGGGTCTGTTTCCATGCTGTACCTCTAAAAGTAAAATTATACATTTTGGCAACTGAAGATGGAGGATCCTCTTGATCCTGCAAAAGAATGGCATATTGCCTGATTGTGTACACAAATAGTCCACTGAGCAATATGCCATTCAATATGTCATTCTCAGGGCCTACAGCTGTTGCCTTCCTTGGACATGATGTCCATCTCCTCACTCGTCCACCTTTGTTCCCTGGGGCGCCTCCCGCAGGCGCGGTCGGCTCCTACCCACCTCACTCCTCACCAGAGAAGAGGAGAGGGAACCAGGGTTCCCTCCACAGGTGCTGCCTGAAGTGCAAAGTTATTCTAGCACTTTGTGTTTTGCTCACATTCCAGCATCTGTAGTTCCTTGTGTCTCCAGCGATGAATCAAGTTGGGACGCTCAACAGCAAGGGATCGTTAGCAGCCTATTGCCCCAATTTGATTTTGTAGGATAATAATTTCTGCTCTTTCTAACTCCCCAAAACCCTTCCAAAATGCTTGAGAGAATTTTTAGACCAAGCACCAAAAATCTTTTTAAGGATGGTTGATGAAGATGGTTGTTAGACTGAGGCACGGAGTCAGCTATGCCATCTGTTTGTACCTTGTGTAGAAGACCAGTTTACGAATGTTAAACAAGCTTCTGCTTGAAATGGTGGCATGTTTCTGGCTACAAGACCTTTGTGAAATGAGCAACTAAGGGTTGGTCTCTGTGTCATCCTGGTTTCTGTACTACCAGCTGCACATTTTCATGTTCGTACGTTGTAGGAGCAGAATTAGGCCATTCGGCTCATCAGGTCTACTCTGCCATTCAATCAGGGCTGACCTATCTTTCTCTCTCAACCCTATTCTCTTGCCTTCTCTCCATAACCCCTGACCACCCATACTAATCAAGGATTTTCCAGGGTGGAAACGCAATGGTGTCAAATGAAATTTCACGACGAAAGCATCAAATCCTGCAATTATTACCAGAAAATTCTTCTCTGTTTTCTCAGTCAGCCGGTAGCGCAGCGGTAGAATTGCTGCTTTACAGCGAATGCAGCGCCGGAGACTCAGGTTCGATCCTGACTACGGGTGCTGCACTGTACGGAGTTTGTACGTTCTCCCCGTGACCTGCGTGGGTTTTCTCCGAGATCTTCGGTTTCCTCCCACACTCCAAAGACGTACAGGTATGTAGGTTAATTGGCTGGGTAAAGGTAAAAATTGTCCCTAGTGTGTGTAGGATAGTGTTAATGTGCGGGGATCGCTGGGCGGCACGGACTTGGTGGGCCGAAAAGGCCTGTTTCCGGCTGTATATATATGATATGATATGATATGATTATGGTTATTATGTTATAACAAGGATCTGTAGAAGCTGGTTTACCTAAAAAAGACACAAAATGCTGGAGCAACCAAGCGGTGTGGCAGCATCTCTGGAGAAAACAGATAGGCAACGTTTCAGTTTCGGACCCTTCTTCAGACCAAATTATTCAGATAAAGATAATGTTGCTGTTTATATTATTTTGAATATTACTCTTGATTATATCTACAAAGCACATATATGTTCCCCAATCAATGTATGGTTATTTAAACTTGTCTAATCAATAATGTTTTATAAATGACTTCTTATTTCTAACTAAGCAAGTATCTTGATTAATTTGTAGGTTAATTTGTAAGTTAATTTGACTGGGTAAATGTTTTTTAAAAATTGTCCCTAGTGTGTGTAGGATAGTGTTAATGTGCGGGGATCGCTGGGCGGCGCGGACTTGGTGGGCCGAAAAGGCCTGTTTCCGCGCTGTATATATATGATATGATATGATATGATATATATTAGGTTAAATTAAAATTAAATTGAAATTGGCTACTCCAAGGATGGAAGAAATTCTTGCATACACTCACTGCCATCAAGGTCAAACTTCAATCTTAGTAACATACGGTATAGTGACAGTCAGAAATTGCACTCCACCAACTTCAATGGAAACAAATTTCAGTAGTATATTACAAGAAGTGCACACTGCTAAATGAAAACAGAAAATCTTGGTAACACTTAGCGAGATAAGAAGGGCAACGTTTAAAGTAGATGTGTGGGGCAAGTTTTTTTACACAGAAAGTGCAAGGTACCTGGAATGTGTTGCCAGGGGTAGTGATCGAGGCAGATTTGATAGTGGCATTTGAAAGTGTTTTGGATAGGCACATGGAAATGCAGGGAATGGAGGGATATGGATCACATGCAGGCAGAGGAGATAAGTTTATATTGGCATTATGTCCAGCATGGACATTATGGGCTGAAGACCCTGTGCTGCATTGTTTGGCTTACAATGTTTTATGTCTGTGGAAAGACAAATGGAGTTAATATTTCAGGTCGCATGCCCTTTGTCTGCATGCAGCTAAATTATGTTTAGTTTAGTTTAGAGTTACAACATGGAAATAAGCCCTTTGGTCCACTGTGTCCACGCCAACTAGCGATCCCCTCACACTAAACCATCCAACACACACTAGGGACAATTTACAATTATACCAAGCCAATTAACCTACAAACCTGTATGTCACTGTAGTGTTGGAGATAACCGGAGCACCCAGAGAAACCCACGCAGCTCACGGGAAAACATACAAACTCTATACAGAGATCATTCATAGTCAGGATTGAATCTGGGTCCCTGGCGCTGTAAGGCAGCAATTCGACCGCTGTGCCACCATATTAGCAAAAGTGAGCAAAAAATAATTCTGTTCTTTTTTGATAACACTAACAGTGTTATAGTGAAAAATCGTAAAACATTTTTACAGACTCATATTATCAGTCATCTGCTGGTGTTATTGCACCAGGAACATATCTAAATACTGATATAAACTTGGACAGAGTATAAGATTGGCTGTAAGTGCCTGCGGAACTAAGCCAGAAATGACTCACAACCCTCAGAAGGGTGTGCAATTTCTCAGTAAATGAAGAAAAAAACCTTTAGTGCAATTCCGAAGAAAAGATGCTAATCTTGGTTTAACCAGTAAATTTCACATTTTATAACACCTTAGTATAGGGCAAGGATATTCTTGATTTTGTTAAAGCTACAGAAAATACTGCTGGAAATAAATCACACCACTGCTGACAGAATGTTATTAAGAGGGGGTGTATAGGCTTGTGAAAGACCTAAGGGATTTGCATCCTTTTGGTAATAGTTCGCACAACCTTACCAGTTGCCATAGCAACTACATCTTCAGAGTTTCTCCTACCATTTCATGAAGTGCTGCACAGAGACAAGAGGTTTTGCCATTTTTGTCACCTGAATTGATGTGAGCACTGAGAGAAATGTTCTGATGCAAATAACATTATTTTGTTTTGTCACTCTTTATAAATCTCGACATCAAGAGTTACAAGGGAACTTTGTGCTTCCTGCAACTTTTATTATCCTGTCACTGTTGCTTTAAGGAATATTTCAAAGATGAATAACACAAGTTCCTAAGATTTGTTCACAATTTTTCATAACCTTCGGTATTTCCGTATTTTGTTATGGCATGAAAGAACGTCATTTCAGCCCATCGAGTTTATGCTGGCTAAGAGGAGATGACTTCCCGACTAATTTTCTGAGCAATAAAAAGATACCCTTAGAACCTTGGTAATGGCTGGCAAGCAGAATTCTGTGAACAATGGGGCATTACTCTTATTCGTACCCCAACATAGAACAACAAACAATATCCCGACCTGAAACATCACTTATTCATGTTTTCCAGAGATGCTGCCTGACCTGCTGAGTTACTCCAGCAATTTGTGTCTGTTTTGTAAACCAGCATCTGCAGATCCTTGTTTCGACTCTACTTTTATATTTTATATTTTAGATCTTACACTGTAGCACAATCATTTTTTTCCAGTACGTTTAGTTTAGTTTAATTTAGAGATACAGAGAGTAAAGTTGAAAAGAAGCACAGGAAACACAGCCCCATTGACTTTCAAAAGAATTTGGGAAGTATTGTTCAGGGAGCCATGATACTGAACCATTGAAATCTCTGAACAATTGGACGGCAGATTATTTTAGTTTTATCCTAATTATCACCCCACTCTCAATCCATATACCAGGGCAATTTACAGTGACTAATGATGCCCATGAAAGCCCATGAAAGCCCAAGAGATCACAGGTTGAAATTGCAAACTCCACACAAACAGCACCAGAGGTCAGGATTGAACTCAGGTTACTGGAGCTGTGAGGCAGCAGCTCTCCTGGTTGCACCACTATGTCACCCATAATTAAATATACATTTTTTTTCTTTTCATTTGCTAACTTAGCCTTATCTGTCAAAAGTAATACATTAGACAATAGACAATAGGTGCAGGAGTAGGCCATTCAGCCCTTCGAGCCAGCACCGCCATTCAATGCGATCATGGCTGATCACTCTCAATCTGTACCCCGTTCCTGCCTTCTCCCCATACCCCCTCACTCCGCTATTCTTAAGAGCTCTATCCAGCTCTCTCTTGAAAGCATCCAACGAACTGGCCTCCACTGCCTTCTGAGGCAGAGAATTCCACACCTTCACCACTCTCTGACTGAAAAAGTTCTTCCTCATCTCCGTTCTAAATGGCCTACCCCTTATTCTTAAACTGTGGCCCCTTGTTCTGGACTCCCCCAACATTGGGAACATGTTTCCTGCCTCTAATGTGTCCAACCCCCCCTCATCCTTCTAAATTCCAGTGTATACAAGCCTAATTGCTCCAGCCTTTCAACATACGACAGTCCCGCCATTCCGGGAATTAACCTAGTGAACCTACGCTGCACGCCCTCAATAGCAAGAATATCCTTCCTCAAATTTGGAGACCAAAACGGCACACAGTACTCCAGGTGCGGTCTCACCAGGGCCTGGTACAACTGTAGAAGGACCTCTTTGCTCCTATACTCAACTCCTCTTGTTATGAAGGCCAACATTCCATTGGCTTTCTTCACTGCCTGCTTTACCTGCATGCTTCCTTTCAGTGACTGATGCACTAGGACACCCAGATCTCGTTGAACATCCCCTCTTCCTAACTTGACACCATTCAGATAATAATCTGCCTTTCTATTCTTACTTCCAAAGTGAATAACCTCACACTTATCTACATTAAACTGCATCTGCCATGTATCCGCCCACTCACACAACCTGTCCAAGTCACCCTGCAGCCTTATTGCATCTTCCTCACAATTCACACTACCTCCCAGCTTAGTATCATCTGCAAATTTGCTAATGGTACTTTTAATCCCCTCATCTAAGTCATTAATGTATATCGTAAATAGCTGGGGTCCCAGCACCGAACCTTGCGGTACCCCACTGGTCACTGCCTGCCATTCCGAAAGAGACCCATTTATCCCCACTCTTTGCTTTCTGTCTGTCAACCAATTTTCTATCCATGTCAGTACCCTACCCCCAATACCATGTGCTCTAATTTTGCCCACTAATCTCCTATGTGGGACCTTGTCGAAGGCTTTCTGAAAGTCGAGGTACACCACATCCACTGACTCTCCCCTGTCAATTTTCCTAGTTACATCCTCAAAAAATTCCAGTAGATTTGTCAAGCATGATTTCCCCTTCGTAAATCCATGCTGACTCGGAACGATCCTGTTACTGCTATCCAAATGCTCAGCAATTTCGTCTTTTATAATTGACCCCAGCATCTTCCCCACCACTGATGTCAGACTAACTGGTCTATAATTACCCGTTTTCTCTCTCCCTCCTTTCTTAAAAAGTGGGATAACATTTGCTATCCTCCAATCCACAGGAACTGATCCTGAATCTATAGAACATTGAAAAATGATCTCCAATGCTTCCACTATTTCTAGCGCCACCTCCTTAAGTACCCTGGGATGCAGACCATCAGGCCCTGGGGATTTATCAGCCTTCAGTCCCATCAGTCTACCCAAAACAATTTCCTGCCTAATGTGGATTTCCTTCAGTTCCTGCATCACCCTAGGTTCTCCGGCCCCTAGAACATTTGGGAGATTGTGTGTGTCTTCCTCAGTGAAGACAGATCCAAAGTAACGGTTTAACTCGTCTGCCATTTGTACATTAATGCACAAAATTAAATAGAATTTCCACTATGATAAATAAGGCTGTGTGGCGGATCAGGCCACTCCTCGGGTCAGCCCCCTCGTTACGTGACGGACAGGTGAAAGGAGTTAAAAGCCAGACCAAGGGAAGGCGTGGATCATCCCTTGGAGAACTACGCTGTGGGCACCAGCTCACAGCCTAATAAAGCAATCTAACAAAACACTGCCTGGCGTCTTGCCTTTTCTCTGGCCTCCGCCAGGCCACTACAGCTGCATGATAATGTCAAACTGTTATGAAACATATTCTCAAATAGATAATAATATAGAATTTAATTTTCATAGTCTCTGGATGGATATTATTTTCCTGATTTGGAAAGATGAAGAATACTTGTGTGATGTGAGGAACTGCAGATACTGAAATATTGAGCAAAGCACAAAATGAACTCAGTGGGTCTGGCAGCATCTGCAGTGGGAATAAGCAGACAGGGTTTTAGGTCGGGACCCTTCTTCAGATAGGACGAAGAAGGTTCCTGACCCAAATCATTGTCTGTCCATTCCTGCACAGATGCTTCCTGCTCCAATAAGTTCTCCTCACGCTTTTAGTTTTGTTCAAGAATAAATATCCGTGATTATATATAATTTTCTCCTTTTTATCTCTGTCTCTATTCCTTCAGCTATCTGTAAAGGGAAAGAATGTGCAGATTAATAGCTATTTTGCTCAAACTAATCACATATCTCTTTAAATATACAAAATAAAATTCATCCCTTTTCTTGGAAAATATGATTCTTAATATTTGTATTTTAGTTTGGCTCAAGAGTTGATTATTGAACTCTTTGAGCTCCTTCATAGTGTCAACCAGCTTTGAAACAGGCCCTTCAGCCCACTATGTCCATGTCCGCCATCAATACTAATCCCATTTACCCAACACTGGGTACATAGCAATTTCTCAGCAATTCAAGTGCTCTTGCAGATACTTCTAAAATGATGTGAGAGTACACTCCTTCACCACTTTCCAAGGCAGATGGGGATAAGTTTATGGGTGGAAAAAAATCCTCAGATTCCCTATAACACCCTTCCGTACCGTAAATTGTGAGGAAATGTTTCTTGTTATGCATTGTATCTATGCTGCTCATGTTTTTATATGTGTCTATCTGGTCCCCCACCCTCAGCTTCCTTTGATCCAAATCTGTTCTCCCAGTCTTAAGGTCCACAATTGATGTGCACTTCTTGGATCAAAATTTAAGGCTGGCACAGGTGTATTTGGTGCATTGGATACATTCATACGTTTAGGTTTAGGATTTATATTTAGGCTTATTATTGGCACATGTACTAAGGCACGGAGAAAAGGTTTGTTTTACCTACAATACAAGTAGATCAGATATGCTATAAATAAATAAATCCGTCATGGCCCTGCCTTTCCTCTCTTCCACCTTTCTCCACCCCCCACCCCCCACCCCCCACAATCAATCTGAAGAATGAGCCCAACCCAAAACATCACCTAACTATGTTCTCCAGGGTTCCAACCTGACCTGCTGAGTTTCTCCAGCACTTTGTGTCCTTTTGTGTAAACAATCTCCTGTATTTTCCTGTTCTACAAATGCAAGTACGATAGACGGAGCAAAGGGGTAGATACCAAGTGCTGAATATATTTCTCAGTATTGTAGCGCATCAGTTCCATATTCCCTATATGGAATAATAGGTCTGACAACCCTGTAGTTATTGTAGCTAAGAAAGTCCGTCATGGTTATTGGTTCACAGGCTGAATCATAGTAGCTCTTGGGAAGTGATATCAAGATTTGAGGTGACAGACTCAAAGGAAATTGTCGTGGGTGATGGGGAGATGATGGATGGGATATGACAAATGCAACAACTGGGAAGAGAGTTTGTGATGAGATTGAATTTTAGTAGTGCTGAGGAATTCTTTAAACAGGAGCAGCATTAATGTTCACTGGCCTGCATATTCAGATAAATTAACTTTAAAATAATAACAAAAGCAAGCATAATGTTTGATTTTATTGAATTGAACATATAAGAATACAGTAGAGGACCAGACCCTTCAGCCCGCAACGTCTGTGTTTATAGATATAAAGTGGAAACGGGCCTGGACGTGCCGACCAGCGATCACCCAAACACTAGCACTATCCTATAATTTACTATTTTTACCGAAGCCAATTAACCTACAAACCTGTAAGTCATTTGGAGTGTGGGAGCAAACCGGAGCACCCACGCAGTCACGGGGAGAACGTGCAAACTCCGTTCAGACAGCACCCACAGTCTGGATCGAACTTGGGTTTCTGGTACTGTAAGGCAGGAACTCTACCACTGCACAATTGAATACCTCCCTTGCTGAAAATGATAAACTAATCTCATCTGTCTGCAAGTGATCCATTCCCTGCACTTTGAAAAGCTTCTTAAATGCCAGAATCATATCTGCCTCCATCACCCTCTATGGCAGTGTGTTCCAGCTACCCACCACTATCATAATTTTATGTATTTCTATCTGGTCTCCCTTATCCACTCAGGGTTTGCTTATTAATGTAGCCTGATGCATTTGGACACTGGAGGACTGCTTTTCCTCTTCCTTCATTACTGTTTACACGCTTTCAGCCATAAACATGGACACACTTCCTGCTCAACATATGGAAGGTTAACAGGCCATTTGGAGTAAAAAAAAATGTCTTACTGCTAGGTCAGAAAATCCATTGATAGCTATAAATGAAGAGATGATTCGTTTTTTATGGGGGTAGAGGAAATTGGAAAAAAAATTGAAGGAACATTCTTCTAAACTTTACAGAAATGTTAAAATTTCTATTTTTAGCACAGATTGTGTCTCCCAGATATTCTAATATACTTTAATGTTTAATTTGATCCTTTACAGCTCTTTCCAGTCCCACATATGGAACTCTTTATCTCTTCATTTAATTCAGCATCAACTTCCTCTGGATACATTTCAATTTAACTGCCTGTGTCATGAGGCATTAGTTAACTTAATAAGTTAGCGGAAAATCCAAACAATCAAATATTATAATAAATTGTACAATTGAAATGTTACTCAGATAATGAGATTTAATGAATTTTCAGTTCAGTTCTGAAACCTTGTCACTAATAAAGGTTAATTTTTGATTGCCACAAATTATTACCAGATGGCTCAAATGATGGATTGAACCAATTAATTAGCTCCCAAAATGGTTGACTGAAATTACAACAAGTTGGCTGTAGGTGTGTATTACTACACAGTGAGGGCTCGCAAAAATAATTTATTTTAATGCAGTTTCTACATCTCTTGTATTGTTTTGACTTTTGTTCTACATTTAACGTACATACATTTGTTGTTTCATGATCATTTTCTCAAGGATTGCTTGCTCAAATGATAAAGTCACATCAATATACACATGAGTGTATCAGTTACAAACTAGAATGAAATTTGGAGTATTGATCCAGAGATAGAAATTGGCAAGTGCTTAAATTTAAAGTGCATAAATCAATCTTGAATTAATAAAAAAAATACTGATATCAGTACAGGTCCACCATCAATATTCCAGCAACTGGTAGTCTGGCACCTCCTTTAATCTGGACAAAATTAAAAGACCGTACTTGAAATCCACCCCCTTCTGTAAATCCCCCCGAAAATATGGCGCCTAGGCTGGGTGGGGCTACCGACCTCAACCTCATAGGGACTTCCACGCCAATCAGCAGGTCAAATTTGCTCCCTGCTGGAGGAGGCAGATTCTTTCCCATAGCTGACTTCCGAGGCCAACTTCGCAGGCCCCTCGACAGCTTAGGCAGATCATTCCAGCACTGTTCAACTCCGCTCAGAGGCCATGAACTCTGTTGGACTAGCAAAGCAGATAATAGACAATAGACAATAGACAATAGGTGCAGGAGTAGGCCATTCAGCCCTTCGATAATTGAATTGATTTGAATAAAGTTTATTAGCCAAGTATGTATGCATACAAGGAATTTGCCTTGGTGTTTTGCTCGCAAGTAACAACTCTATAGACAGTAAACAATTAAAAATAAAACATAATTTAAACATATGAAGAATGAAATAAAATACCAGAGCAAAAGGAGGCTACAGACTTTGGTTGTTGAGTAAAGCTAATGCTCTTGGAAAAAAAGCTGTTTTTATGTCTGGCTGTGGCGGCTTTGACAGTCCGGAGTCGCTTTGCAGAAGGAAGTGCTTCAAAGAATTTGTGGAAACATAGAAAATAGGTGCAGGAGTAGGCCATTCGGCCCTTCGTGCCTGCACCGCCATTCAATATGATCATGGCTGATCATCCAACTCAGTATCCTGTACCTACCTTCTCTCCATACCCCCTGATCCCTTTAGCTACAAGGGCCACATCTAACTCCCTCATAAATATAGCCAATGAACTGGCCTCAACTACCTCCTGTGGCAGAGAATTCCACAGATTCACCACTCTCTGTGTGAAAAAAAACTTTCTCATCTCGGTCCTAAAAGACTTCCCCCTTATCCTTAAACTGTGACCCCTTGTTCTGGACTTCCCCAACATCGGGAACAATCTTCCTGCATCTAACCCGTCCAACCCCTTAAGAATTTTGTAAGTTTCTATAAGATCCCCCCTCAATCTTCTAAATTCCAGCGA
Organism: Rhinoraja longicauda; assembly: GCF_053455715.1. Taxonomy (NCBI): domain Eukaryota; kingdom Metazoa; phylum Chordata; class Chondrichthyes; order Rajiformes; family Arhynchobatidae; genus Rhinoraja; species Rhinoraja longicauda. Next base: position 34,065,576 of record NC_135966.1, read on the forward strand.
GTACGAGCTGAGTCTATCCAGTCTTTCCAGGAAAGGAAAGATGCAGTCAATTTGTACTGAGTCAATAGAACTCTTCGACCTATCAGCATATCAATATGTTGACAATTAATTATGTTCTGAAATTGACTTGTAGCGCTGTTAGTTGCCCAGCAGTTAGATAGGGCCATTAAATGTTGGCCTGGCCAATCATTCCAATATCCCTTAAACAAGTTTTTAAAAGGTTTAATGATGGAACAGACTTCACTGTTCTGTTTCTCAACTCTTGCAACTCAGTTCCATTTTATTAGACAATGTTATCTGCATTCGCTTCCTCTTTTTACCGTCTTAAAATTTATAATCATTAAATGTTCTTCAGCGATCAAATGGCTTACATTACCATATAAAATGGCAACATAATAACATCTGCTTTGTTTCAGAAATTCACCGTAACGGGGTGAATTCAGGAGAATAGGGTTGCGAGGGAAAACTAGATCAGGCATGATTGAATGGCGGAGCAGACTCAATGGGCCGAATGGTCAAATTCTGCTCCTATGTCTTATGAGCCAGTCACAAGAAGATGCTTGCTGCCCACATCTGCTCCCCTTCTCTTGTCCATTGATTGTCATATAGCCATGAAACCTGAAAGTTTGCTGGTGCTGATTGAGAGTTTAGTGGTATTCACAATGCTGAGAATAATTTTTTTGAAATAGTGGCAAGGTTCATTTTAAATTAAAAACAAAGAACTGCTGATGCTGGTTTGTACAAAAGACAGACACAAAGTGCTGGTAGTGTATGAAAATAACTGCAGATGCTGGTACAAATTGAAGGTATTTATTTAACAAAATTTATTTAACAAACTCAGCAGGTCAGGCATACCCTTCTGAAGAAGGGTCTCGACCCGAAACGTCACCCATTTCTTCTCTCCTGAGATGCTGCCTGACCTGCTGAGTTACTCCAACATTTTCTGAAATAGACACAAAGTGCTGGAGTAATTCAGCTGGTCAGCCAGCATCTGTAGAGGAAAAGGATAGCTGACGCTTCAGGTTGGTGCTCTTCCTCAGACTGAAAGTTTAGTTTAGCTTAGTTTATTGTTACATGGTCCAAGGTACAGTGTAAAGCTTTGGTTGCCCGCTAACTAGTCAACCACGCATCCACTGTGTACAGATACATGATAAAGGGAATAACGTTTAATGCAAGAAAAAGTCAGTGAAGTCCAATTAAAGATAGTCCAAGGGTCTCCAATGAGGTAGATAGTAATTCAGGACCACTCTCTGGTTGTTGATATGATTATTCAGTTGCCTAATAACAGCTGGGAAGAAACTGTCTCCGGTAATGGAGGCATGTCTTTTAAAGTAGAGAATGGGGGAGGGGGGGAAGGCGGAGGCGAGAAAAGACCAGGGTCAATCCGGGCCATCCATAAATCTCAGACCTCAGGTGGGCATTGCCTGGTCGGTCAATTGTTGGCTCGGGAAGGTGTGATCTCAAGAGAAACAATGTGGAGAACTGTATAACTGATAAACAACTAAGGAGGAGGCAGGGGGAGGGGAGTATGAGATGAAGTTGCTTAAAATTAGAGAATACAATGTAGTCCCAAGAAGGATCCTGACCTGAAACATTACCTATCCATATCTTCCAGAGATGCTGCCTGACCTGCTGAGTTACTCCAGCACTTGTACTTATTTTTCTTGCATTTTAAAAACATTGAAATGGATGTATGCAGTCTTGCTACCAGGTTTAAATGGAAAACTATGCATATGAGCATTTGGACTGCAGATATTGCATTGAGGTCTCAGGCAATTGGAAGTGTATGATTTGGGGCGGCACAGTGGCGCAACAGTAGAGTTGCAGCCTTACAGCACCAGAGAGCCAGGTTCGATTCTAACTATGGGTGCTATGTGTACAGATTTTGCACATTCACCTTGTAACCGTGTGGGTTTTCTCTGGGCGGTAATTGTGTTTGTAGGTTAGTGAATGGGGTGATTGCTGGTCATTGCGGACTCGGTGGGCCGAAGGGCCTGTTTCCATGCTGTATCTCTAAAGTCTAAAGTTTGTGATCACAGTTTGGTCAGGGGTATTATTCAGATTTACAGAATTATATATTTTGACCTGCTAAATTGCATAAGGTTTTAGACTTTAGAGACATAGCACGAAAACAGGTCTTTCGGCCCATCTAGTCCTTGCTGACCATCACACTAGTACACTAGCACTATCCTACACACTGGAACAATTTACAATTCTATCAAGGCCAATTAACCTACAAACCTATACATCATTGGAATGTGGGAGGAAACCGGAGTGCCTGGAGTAAAACCACGCGTTCACAGGGAGAACGTACAAACTCCATACAGACAGTACCTGCAGTCAGAATCGAACCCGGGTCTCTTGCGCTGTAAGACAGCAGCCCATAATTGACTTACATTTTGTGAAAACATCTTGTATGTTCAGTGCTGATAAGTCATAATGTGAATTAATTTCCATTAACCCACTATGGTTTCTGGGGAAACAGAAAGTGGATTGGGATCATTGTGGAAAAAGTTACAATGTAATAGACATTAGTTGAAAAAGGGACACATTTTGTGATAATGTCAGAACCTAACCACATCAGTGTCCGGCTAAAATAAACAACATGAGTAATGATATTTTATTAAATGGTTCACAGATGATATGGTCAGTGGCTTGCAACATACTCAATCACATTTGCTGAAGTGAAATATTTTTTTGCAACACAGTATCAAATATTGGAGATAAACAGATTTACTGCGATTAACAGAGGAAATGAAAAGTAATCCAGGGCTATCACAAAATAATTAAAAGCGTTTGATAATTTAAAAGATTTGACAACACAGAAGATGACAACAGGATTTTCAATGGCAGCATCTAAATGAAAGAATAACGTCACTGATCGCAGATAAATACATAAACAGTATTTTATGTATATAAAACTTTATTTACTTTGACATTCAGTGACACAGAAACTTTAAGAACAAAATGTGTTATTACAAGTAACTTTATATTTGCAAAACTTATTCTTTGGCTTAAAAGTTTGAGCAATACATCAGGAAAGTCCAACCTCCCTCCCATTGACTCCATCTGCACTTCACGCTGCCTCAGCAAGGCCGCCAGCATAATCAAGGACAAGTCTCGTCCAGTCACTCCCTTTTCTCCCTTCTCCCATCAGATAAATGGTACAGAAGTGTGATTCAAAGACAGTTTCTTTCCAGCTGTTTTCGGGCAACTGAACCATAATTTCACCAACTAGAGAGTAGTCCTAACCTCCCATCTACCTCATTGGACACCCTCGGATTATCTTTAGTCGGTCTTTACTGGACTTTATCTCGCACTGAATGTTATTCCCATCATTCCTGTATCTGTACACTGTAATCATGTATAGACTTTCCGCTGACTGAATTTCATGTAACAAAATAGCTTTTCAGTGTGTTGGTACTCGTGACAATAAACTAAACTAAAATAACTAACTAAAAGTGATTGTTCTAGAGAGAATGCAGAGGAGATTCACCTGGATATAGTTTGGATTGGAGGATTTTGAATGTAGGGAGTGATGGGGTAGACTAGGCTTTTTTTCCTTGGAGTGAAGGGGGCTGTGGTGTGACCTGATGGAAGTATATAAGATGATGAGAAGCATTAGTACAGAAGACATTTAAAATCTTTTTTCCCATGGTAGGAATGCAGTGCATTCAAATTGGTGGAGTGCTGCAGACATAGTTGTCCTTCTGGAAGGTTCTCCCATCTTCACAGAGGAACTCTGGAGCTCTGTCAGAGAGACCATTTGGTTCTTGGTCACCTCCCTGACCAAGGCCCTTCTCCCCCAATTGCTCAGTTTGGCTGGGCGGCCAGCTCTATGAAGAGTCCTGGTGGTTCCAAAGTTCTTCACTTTTAGAATGACGGAGGCCACTGTGCTCTTCGAGGACCTGCAATGCTGCAGAATTTGTTTTATCCCCTTCCCTAGGTATGTGCCTCGACACATTCCTGTCTCGGAGTTCCATGGACAATTCCTTCGTCTTCATGGCTTATTTATGCTCTGACATGCACTGTCAACTGTGGGACGTTATATAGACAGGTGTATGCCTTTCCAAATCATGCCCAATCAATTTAATTTACCACTGGTGGACTCCAATCAAGTTGTAGAAACATCTCTAGGAAAATCAATGGAAACAGGTTGAACATAAGCTCAATTTTGAGTGTCATAGCAAAGGGTCTGAATACTTATGTAAATGTGATATTTCATTATTTCTTTTTAATTACTTTGCAAAAATTTCTAAACACCTGTTTTTGCTTTTTTATTATGGGAGTTTGTGTGTAGATTGATGATAAAAAAAAGAATTTAATCCATTTTACAATAAGGCTGTAACATAGCAAAATGTGGAAAAGGTGAAGGGGTCTGAATACTTTCTGAAAGCACTGTATCAAAAGCAAGAGGGTTTAGATTTAAAGTGAGAAGAAATAGTTTTAAAGGGATTTGTGGGGTGAGTTTGTTAAACAACAGTGGTTGATATTTGGAACTTGCTGACAGAGAAGATGGTGGAATCCGATACAAATACTACATTAAAGAGGCATTTGATGGACATTTAAATAGGCAAAAAAGACACAAAATGCTGAAGGAACTCAGCAAGTCAAGCAGCATCTCAGGAGAAAATGGATGGGTGACATCACCGACTTAAATGTCTCCAAAGATGCTGACTGGCCCGCTGAGTTACTCCAGCACTTTGTCTGTTTTTTGCAAACCTGCCCCTGTTTGCAGTGTCTCTATTTAAATAGGCACATTAATGTGATTAATGTAGATGAACAAAAACGTCGGCACATGTGTTGCGCCAAAGGGCCCATCTGTACTGTACAACTCAATGACTATTAATGGCAGGACACACAAACGTAGCAAAAACTGGCCAGGTTTTGTATTCACATCAAGGGTGGTTACTTGAGTGGATGCAGGTCAAACACTATTGTCCTTTACTTTTAAAGCACAGACATAACCAATGTTGGATGTGAGACTCTAAGTGAGTCTCTTATATACCCCCTTAACCTAAATTGATTGGTAACAGAAGACTGTTTTGTTTTAGTTTTGACTGTTTTAGTTTTGTGCCTAAATTGGAGAGGTGTGTGGTGCCAATATAAGAGCTCCAGTACCATCAAGGAATGGTTACACCTTTGCTGCTCACAGGATGTTTCTCTTTCCTTCCATGATTTTGGGTGTGCTATTATACCATTTTCATTGTGTTGGAGCCATTTCTTTTCCCAACCACATTGGCTTCAAGATCAGAGGAAGGATGGAAAGGTTATTTGAGTGATCATGGATTTGTTTGGCAATAGCAAGTTATACATAGGTGCAAAAAATATTATCAGAAGAAAATCAATTGTTCAGTTGGATCAATATTTCAGCAATCATTTTTTATTGCAACTAAAATTTCATCTTGTATTACGGCATTGAAAATCCTGGTTATCTGTCTGCAGGTTCTTGCAACTCAAACATAGCATGCAGGATTATGTGTATATTTTTTAAATGAAGGAAAAGGCAGAATGAGATGAACATTGGAATTTGACCTTAAATCAAATTTTGAATGGAACCATAATGGGGCTAGACACAAAATGCTGGAGTAACTCAGCGGGTCAGGCAGCATCTCTGGAGAAAAGGAGTAGGTGACTTTTTGGGTTGACCCTCCTTCAGACTGGAAGGAACTGCAGATGCTGCTTTACAGCGAAGAAGTCTGAAGATGGGTCTCAAACCGAAACATCTCCTCTTCCTTTTCTACAGAGATGACTCCTGACCTGTTAAGTTACACCAGTAATTTGTGTCTATCCACGGTATAAACTGGGATCTGTAGTTCCTTCCCAACCATTAATGGGCTATTTGGGGTACAAACTGCATCCGGTAATTTATGCCACAACACATGTAATATCATTGCAACCTATTTTCAGTCTGAATTAGGCTCCCAACACGAAACATCGCCTTTCCATTCCTTCCACAGATGCTGCCTGACATAACATGTGCTGAGATACTCCAGTACATTGTGTTTTATCCACATAGTATCTTTGTGCTGACATTACCCTCAGAATCCAGAAAGGATATTGGATCACATTCAAGAGATCACTTTGGAATCTGTAACTGCTATCAAACTTTTGAAAAGTAATCTTAAAAAGCATCTTGTTGAACAATTGGCCTGTCTTTGCCAGAATTTCATGTTCGTAAGTCATAAGAACAGAAGTAGGCCATTCAGCCCATCTAGTCTACTCCACCATTCAATCATAGGTGATCCATCTTTCCCTCTCAGCCCCATTCTCCTGCCTTCTCCCCATAATTCTTGACATCATTACCAATCAAGTATCTGTCTAAAAAAAATCCCACTGATGGCCTCCACAGCAGTCTGTGGCAATTAATTCCACAGATTCACCACCCACTGACCAAAGAAATTCCTCCTCATCTCCTTTCTAAACGTATGTCTTTTTATTCTGAAGCTCTGACCTCCAGATTCTCCCATTAGTGGAAACATCCACTCTATCCAGGCCTTTCAATATTCGGTGAGTTTCAATTAGGTTCCGCCCCCCACATCATTATAAACTCAAACGAGTACAGGCCCAGAGTCGCCAAACACGCACCCAGTTAACCCTGTCATCCCCGGGATCATTTTTGTCAACTTAAATTTAAGATTTCCAACAAATTTATCAAGCTGCAAGTGAATATGCAGTGGGGTATTAGATCTTGATGTATTCTTCAAGCACCAGGCTAAAACCAATTAATAATGTTGGCTGCATCACTGAAGCATGAGTTTGACTTCAATTTCAGACACACATAGTGAAGTATAACAAGTGTTGCCACATCTATATAACTGCAGCAGCAGTTGTACTTTTGAAGTCTGAAGAAGTTGTACTTTTGAAATCTGCAGAAGTTGTACTTTTGAAGTCTGAAGAAGAGTCTCGACCCGAAACGTCGCCCATTCCTTCTCTCCTGAGATGCTACCTGACCTGCTGAGTTACTCCAGCATTTTGTGAATAAATACCTTCGATTTGTACCAGCATCTGCAGTTATTTTCTTACACTAGTTGTACTTTTAAGATATTTTTAAGATTACGTAGTACCTTTAACTCTAAAATTATAGAGACCACATGGAAACTGGCTATTTGTTTGAAGGGCCTTTTCCCATGCTGTATGACATTATCACTATGAACTCAGGGGTCAGGCGGCATTGTGGAGGGAAGTCGACAGTCAAAATTATGGCCCAAGAACCTTCATCGAGACAGAAGGAGAGAAGTAGTTGGTTTAAAATACTTTTGGACAGCTACGTGGATAGAATAGGTTTGTAGATTTGGCCCACCGATTCCACAACGATCAGCAATAATCCCGTACACTAACACCATCGTACTCACTAGCGACACTTTAACAATTTTACTGAAGCCAATTCCCCAACAAATGTGTGCGTCTTTGGAATGTGGGAGGAAACCAGAGTACCTCCGTACAGACAGCACCCTCAGTCAGGATCGGACCCAGGTTCCCTGGCACTGTAACGCAGCGACTATTACCCCAGCACTTTGTGTCCTTACAGCTTACATGAAAACTGCATTGCCTTGCCTTAAGATAGCCCAGTGGTGCAGCTCATAGAACTGCTGCTTTAATGTAACCAGTATCTGCAGTTCCTTGTTTCTATGTTGAGATAGCATGATCTTCGCCGGACATCCCAGTTCTCCTCCTGGTCAATTTGCCCATTATACCGGAACTGGGCTAAACCTGGTGCAGGTACGGCAATTTTCATTTAAAATAAAGGGAGCAAGATATAAGAAAATAATTATACAGACACAAGAAACAGCAGATGCTGGTTTACAAAAAAAATGGCACGATGTAATTGTACATAATTTTTTTAAAGTAATTATAATTACTCTCTTATTTATTTGTTAATTACAATGACACAAATTGACTTTTAGTAAAGTGTTTTTTAGTAACATCAAGGTGAAAAAAATAGAACCTTGAAAGATACAGCACAAGAACAGGCCCTTTGGCCCATGTTTTCTATGCTGACCATGATGCCCATCAATACCAATCCCATCTGCCTGAACTTGCATCCCATGCCTGTTCATGTCAAGTCATGTCATGTTCATGTTCATGAATCAGTGGGCCACAATCTACAAAATGGCGGCGCTGCGCAGCAGCTGCGGCTCACCTGCAGTCCGTTTGTCTTTTGTGTTTTTTGTCTTAATTGTAGTGTTTAGATGTGATGTAGTGTTTTTTGTGGTTGTGTACTCTGTGCGGGGGGGGGAACTGTAAAATTGTCTCTTCCGAACGGAGGCCCGACCTTTTTTTTCTGGGTCGTGTCTCCGTTCCCGCTGCGGCCTACCATCGGCCAAACACCTGGAGCTGGCGGCCTCCACCTGGGACCACCTGGGCTCTGGTTCGCAGAGCCCGCGGACCGGACTTACCATCTGCGGTGCTGGCCGCCTTCGTAGGCTGTGGTGGCACTGCGAGAGCGGCTGCGACTCGCCTTCGGAGGCTTCGGCCGCGGGCCGCGTAGATATCGGAAGCTCGCTGGCCCCTGAGGGGGGGCCGACATCAGGAGCTCCGGCAGCGGCAGCGTCTTCGCCCGCCCCGAATCGCGGGACTTGGGTCGGCCCACCGCGGACCTTTCACCATCCGGCGCGGCCTGGAACAGACCGCGGGATTTTCTCCGCCTGGCAGGGGCTTCAATGTCGGGAGTCCCGACCGCACCGACGTGGCAACTTCAACAGCCTGACTGCGGGAGAAAACGGCAGGGGAAGAGAAAAAACATTCTGGCCTTCCATCACAGTGATGAGGTGACTGGAGGAGACTCACTGTGATGGATGTTTCTTTTTTTTTTTTGTGTTGGTTTGTGATTGTGTGTGTTATTGTTTATTTTTATTGCTCTTATTGTTGGACTGTGGGTAATGGAATTTCGTCCAAAAGACTTGTTATTTTGGATGACAATAAAGGTTATTCGGATTCTGATTCTGGAGGGATATGGGCCAAACAGAGGCAGGTGGGATGAGTGTAGATGGGGCATGTTGGTCAGCATGGGTAAGCTGTGCCGAAGGGCCTGTTTCCACACTGTATGACTCTATGACTCACTGACTATTCCTTTAAATTACTACTTCCCTTGCCACTTGTTAGCATCTTAAAACTTGTTTATCTCCAACCTTTTCCTATTCTGATGAAAAGCCCCCAACCTGATAGTTACTATGCTTGCCAATTTTCAGCCTTTCTATCTGTTTTCATTTGAGATTAATATATTCAGTTGGTATTCCATTACATTAACATAATAGGGTACTTACTGAGCATAGAAGTAATTTTAACATTTCATTTGTGCTGAGCACATGTAAATTAATTCTCAAATAGTTATGAAATTTAATGGAAATAATTGTGGACATATTGCCTTGATGAAAAGCTCCATTTTGCTACAATGGGAACAGATATAGTTAGTGTGTGGTGTAATTCATTTCTTACAGATATGCCATTTCCTAACATTTGTTGCAGATTCCAGTTTCTTGGGTAAAGTTTAAAGATATCAGAGGCAGGGTTTTTTTACAGAGATTTCTAGTTGCCTGGAACATGTGACAAGGGACATGGTGGAAACAGATACAAAAGTGACATTTAAGAGAAATTGAACCAAACACTCTGTAGAAAGTATCCCGACACGTTGCACTATAGTTTGGTACGGGAATTTCATTGCACAGGGAACGCGGGAGTAGCAGACAGCCCAGTCCATCATGAGTACAGCCCTCACTACCTTTGAAAATATCTACATGAGGCACTACCTGAATAAAAAGGATCCCCTCCATCCGGGCCATGCCCACTTCTCCCTGCCATCATCGGGCAGGAGATACAGAGGTAGCAGACCACCCAGTTCAGGAATAGTTACCTTCCACCAACCATTGAGTTCTTAAATCAACCCGCACAACCATAATACTGCCTCGATAATAAAACGCTATAGACCACCTCCAACATTACTATGGATTTGTTTATTTTATGGCGTTTTGCACTAATGTCTTGTTTATTGCTTTTTACGCTTTCAGGATATTTAGTTTAGTGGAAAGATACAGCGTAGTATCTTTAGCGTAGAGATACAGCATGCAAACTGGCCCTTCGGCACACTGAGCACACTGACCAGCGATCAACCATTCTATCCTTCACACTAGGATCACTCCGGAAAAAACCCCTCGCAGTCACGAGGAGAATGTACAAACTTCATATAGACAGCATTCAAAGACAGGAACAAACTCACGTCTCTGGTGCTGTAAGGCAGCAACTCTGCCACTGTGCTACCCCTGTCATGTGTAATGCATGTTTTTGTGTGTTGTGAGTCCATGTGCCTGTGCTACTGCTGAAAGCAAGATTTCATGGTATCTTTACCGCAATATATTTGTACATATTGTAATAACTTAACTTAAATTAACTTGACATGAACAGGCATGGGGTGCACGTTCAGGCAGATGGGATTGGTATTAATGGGCATCATGGTCAGCATAGAAAACATGGGCCGAAGGACCCGTTCTTGTGCTGTATCTTTCAAGGTTCTATTTTTTTCACCTTGACGTTACTAAAAAACACTTTACTAAAAATCAATTTGTGTCATTGTAATTAACAAATAAATAAGAGAACAATTATAATTACTTTTTAAAAATTATGCACAATTACACCGTGCCATTTTTTTTGTAAACCAGCATCTGCTGTTTCTTGTGTCTGTATAATTATTTTCTTATATCTTGCTCCCTTTATTTTAAATGAAAATTGCCGTACCTGCACCAGGTTTAGCCCAGTTCCGCTATAATGGGCAAATTGACCAGGAGGAGAACTGGGATGTCCGACGAAGATCATGCTATCTGAACATAGAAACAAGGAACTGCAGATACTGGTTACATAAAAGCAGCAGCTCTATGAGCTGCACCACTGGGCTATCTTAAGGCAAGGCAAGGCAATGTAGTTTGCATGTAAGCTGTAAGGACACAAAGTGCTGGGGTGATAGAGTCGCTGCGTTACAGTGCCAGGGAACCTGGGTTCGATCCTAACTGAGGGTGCTGTCTGTATGGAGGTACTCTGGTTTCCCCCCACATTCCAAAGACGCACGCATTTGTTGGGGAATTGGCTTCAGTAAAATTGTTAAAGTGTCCCTAGTGAGTACGATAGTGTTAGTGTTCGGGGTGATTGCTGGTCGTTGTGGAATCGGTGGGCCAAAGGGTCTCTTTCCACGCTGTATCGCTAAAGTAAAAAAGGGTCCTGACTCGAAATGTCACATGTCCATGTTGTCCAGAGATACTGCCTGAACCATTGAATTACTTCAGCACTTTGCGCCCTTTATTGTATCCCACCGGATGGCATAAGAAATCTACTTGAACAGCACATGGGAAGACACAGCTGTAGATCTGGATATCAAGTTCTTTGGATATCAAGTTCAAGAGAAAGCAAAAAAAATCATTGTGCCTCCAAATCTACAAATCAAATGCGCAAATAACAACTATCTGGTTATTGAATTTTCATCAGAACAGGGAAAGGCTGGGGTTAATGTGGTTTTAATATTCAGGGAATGGCAATCAAAGACCACTCTCACCCCAGTCCTTCCTTCTTCTCCCCTCTCCTATCAGGCAAGTGGATCAGATGTGTGAAAACACATACCTCCAGATTCAGTAACAGTTTCTTCCTTGCTGTTATCAGACAACTGAACAGTCCTTTTATCAGCTGGAGTGCAGTCTTGACCTTCCAGTTAACTCATTGGAGACGTTTGACAAGGTTCCACATGGAAGGTTGATTAAGAAGGTTAAATCGTTGGGTATTAATAGTGAGGTTGCAAGATGGATTCAACAATGGCTGAATGGGAGATACCAGAGGGTAACGGTTGACAATTGTATGTCAGGTTGGAGGCCAGTGTCTAGTGGAGTGCCCCAAGGATCTGTGTTGGGTCCACTGTTGTTTGTCATTTACATTAATGATCTGGATGATGGTGTGGCAAATTGGATTAGTAAATATGCAGATGATACTAAGATAGGTGGAGTAGTTGATAGTGAGGTAGATTTTCAAAGTCTACAGAGAGACTTGGGCCTTTTGGAAGGGTGGGCTGAAAGATGGCAGATGGAGTTTAATGCTGATAAGTGTGAGGTGCTGCATTTTGGTAGGACAAATCAAAATAGGACGTACAGGGTAAATGGTAGGGAATTGAGGAATGCAGTGGAACAGAGGGATCTGGGAATAACTGTGCATTGTTCCCTGAAGGTGGAATCTCATGTGGATAGGGTGGTGAAGAAGGCGTTTGGTATGCTTGCCTTTATAAATCAGAGCATCGAGTATAGAAGTTGGGATGTAATGTTGAAATTGTACAGGGCATTGGTGAGGCCAAATCTGGAGTATGGTGTGCAGTTCTGGTCGCCAAATTATAGGAAGGATGTCGACAAAATGGAGAGGGTACAGAGGAGATTTACTAGAATGTTGCCTGGGTTTCAGCACTTAGGCTACAGAGAGAGGTTGAACAGGTTGGGTCTTTATTCTTTGGAGCGTAGAAGGTTGAGGGGGGACTTGATAGACGTTTTTAAAATTTTGAGAGGGACGGACAGAGTTGATGTGGGTAGGCTTTTCCCTTTGAGAGTGGGGAAGATTCCAACAAGGGGACATAGCTTCAGAATTGAGGGACAAAGGTTTAGGGGTAACATGAGGGGGAACTTCTTTACTCAGAGGGTTGTGGCTGTATGGAATGGGCTTCCGGTGGAAGTGGTGGAGGCTGGCTCGATTTTATTATTTAAGAGTAAATTGGATAGGTATATGGATAGGAGGGGATTGGAGGGTTATGGTCTGAGTGCAGGTAGATGAGACTAGGTCAGGGAGAATGGTCGGCGTGGACTGGTAGGGCCGGACAGGCCTGTTTCCATGCTGTAGTTGTTATATGTTATATGTTATATGTTGAACTATCTTTAATCTGACTTTATTGGACTGCAGAGTTACATTTTGCACTAAATATTGTAACCTTTATCATGTATCTGTTGACGGTTTGATTGTAATCATGTATAGTTGTTTCTTTGACTAGATAGCATGCAAACAAAAGCTTTTCACTTCGGTACACGTGGTATCATAAACTAAACTGTATTAAACTAAAGTAAACTATCAAAACAATGTAACCAAAAGAGACTAAATGACCAAATGTTTGTTCATCAAAATACAAAGTGCTGGAGAAACTTAGCAGGTCAGGCAGCATCTGTGAAGGGAATGGGTAAGTGACATTTCAGAAGTGGATCCTTCAGTTTATTTATTCATGCTGATAATGGGACAAACAAGGAAATGAAGAAATGGTGTCAACGATCAGTTCAGAATTGATATAAATGCAACATATTTCTCTGAGATTCCTCTTGAGAAGTGGTTATAACTTTAGGAACAAACAAAAGGGCTGAACTCAGCAGATCAGTCTGAGAAAGGGTCCTGACACGAATCGCCATCTATCTATTGCCCCCACAAATGCTGCCTGACTTGTTGGGTTCCTCCAGCCTTTTTGTTTTTATGCTCAGCACAGGTGATAACTTGTATCTCACAAGCGTCAGGAAAACCCGCTTCACTGAAATTGTTAAACTTGATCTGAAGTCTGAAAGGCAGCAAGAATGCCTTGTTGGAAAGAGAGTGCTACTTCTTGAGCTTATGGAAAGCTGTGTAAACACAGTTTAGATTGCCAAATGCAGAAAGGTAATACTGGGGAATAAATGAAACAAACAAATACTGCAGATGGTGGATAAAATTACAATTTTTGGACATATATATCGATAGGAAGGGCTTAGAGGGTTGTGGACCAAATGCAGGCAAAGGGGAGTAGCCCAGTATGCGAACTTGGTCAGCATGCACAAGATGGGCCAATGGGCCTGTTTTTGTGCTGTACAGCTCCATGAAATTTGAAAGATAAACAGAAAATGCTAGAAAATCTCAGCAAGTTCGGGAATATCTTTGGAAAGTGAAGCAGTCAACATCTTTGGATTTGTGTCCCTTCTGGGAATAAGATCATTGACCACATTGTCAGCAGCAAATGGAAAATGGCACAATGGCGTAAAGGTAAGGTAGATGGGAGATCAGGACCTCTCTCTAGCTTGGTGTTAGGATGATTCAGTTGCTGGATAACAGCTGACAAGAAACTGTCCCTGAATCTGGAGGTATGCATTTTCACACTTCTGTACCTCTTGCCTGATGGGAGAGGGAGTGTCCATGGTGGGACTTGTCCTTGATAATGCTGGTGGTCTTGCTGAGGTAGCATGAAGTGTAGATGGATAAGGGCAGTTGTGGAGGCCAAGTCATTGGGTCTATCTAAGGTGGAGATTGATGGGTTCCTAATTGGTAAGGACCTAAAGGGTTATGGGAAGAAGGCAGGAGAATGGGGTCGAAAGGGAAAGATATATTGAATGGTGGAGTAGACTTGTTTGGCCGAGGGGCCTAATTCTGCTCCTACGACTTATGAATTAAGGGGAATCCAAACCTGGTTCTGCGAGCGGTACAGGTAAGTGCAGAAATATGTGAAATAGTTTAGATGCTTGAGAAGCTTGTTAAATATTAATGAATCATGCAAATATTATTGATTCCATGTTAACAGCAACTGGAATAGAATAATAATCATACTTCAAAAATAATTTATTTTAGACGATCACACTTGTGCCAAAGCTTTGCAAGAGCTGAACAATTAGTTATACCAAGCCTGCCTCTAGAGTCATACAATTTTTCCTATTTAATAAATCAGGAGGTTGTGACCTCAATCACACTTCAGAGAATTGACTTAACCATGCAGTGCTGAGCTGAATAGTACATAATCAGATGCACTGTAGATAGGGGAAATGAACAGTCTTTATCCCCAGGGTTGGGGAATCAGGAACCAGAGGGCATTGGTGAGGGAACCTGAAGTGCAACCTTTTCATACAGAGAGTGATATGTACATGGAATGAGTTGCCAGAAGAAATTGTGGAATCAAGTGCAAAAATAATAATTTAGACTTTTTGAGATATAGTGCAGAAACAGGCCTTTTGGCCGACCAGTGCGGGCTGACCAGCGCTCATCCTGTATACTAGCACTATCTACCACATCAGGGACTATTTACAATTTTAGCCAATTAATTTTAGCCAATTAAGCTACAAACCTGTTTGTCTTTCGAGGAAAGTGTGGGAGGAAACTGGAGCACCTGAAGAAAGCCCATGCAGTCACAAGGAGAACATAGAAACTCCATACAGACAGCATCAGTAGTCAGGATGAACCCGGAACTCTAGCGCTGTAAGGCAGCAATTCTACCGCTGCCTAAATTTATAAGGCACTTGGAAAGATTGCCAGGGATGGTTAGATGGGTACTTCAGGCAGCATGGACAAGTTGGGGTGGTGGGTTTGCATATGTGACTCTATGAGAATGGCCATCTTAAGGATAAGACCAAGACTCATCTGTTGGCTCAGATGGACATAATTGATCCAACATCTCTGCTTATGAGGTGTGGGATAATCTACTTGGGTACTTTTGCCAATATCTGTCCCTCAATTAAGATCACAAAAAACAAACTATTCAGTTATTTGTGGGTGATTCCAGTTCATGGATTTGTTTGTGCATTCCCTTATAGAGGTGTATAAGATCATGAGGGGAATAGATAGAGTAAATGCACAGAATCTTTTACTCCAGGTTGGGGATTAAGAACAAGCAGACATAGGTTTAAGGTGAGAGGGGAAAGATTTAATAGGAACTTAAGGGGCAACCTTTTTCACACAGATGGTGATGGGTATGTGGAACAAAGTTGCCAGAGGGGGAAATTGAGGCAGGTCCTCCAGTGCCCTCCATAATGTTTGGGACAAAGACCCATCATTTATTTATTTGCCTCTGTACTCCACAATTTGAGATTTGTAATAGAAAAACATCACATGTGGTTAAAGTGAACATTATCAGATATTAATAAAGGCCATTTTTATACATTTTGGTTTCACCATGTAGAAATTACAGCAGTGTTTATACATACTCCCCCCATTTCAGGGCACCATAATGTTTGGGACACAGCAATGTCATGTAAATGAAGGTAGTCATGTTTAGTATTTTGTTGCATATTCTTTGCATGCAAGGACTGCTTGAAGTCTGCGATTCATGGACTTCACCAGTTGCTGGGTACCTTTTCTGCTGATGCTCTGCCAGGTCCGCATTGCAGCCATCTTTAGCTTATGCTTGTTTTGGGGGCTAGTCCCCTTCAGTTTTCTCTTCAGCATATAAAAGGCATGTTCAATTGGGTTCAGATTGGGTGATTGACTTGGCCATTCAAGAATTGACCTTTTTTTCCTTTGAAAAACTCCTTTGTTGCTTTAGCAATATGTTTGGGATCATTGCCTTGCTGTAGAATGAACTGTCGGCCAATGAGTTTTGAAGCATTTGTTTGAAGTTGAGCAGATAGGATGTGTCTATACATTTCAGAATTCATTATGCTACTACCATCAGCAGTTGTATCAACAATGAAGATAAGTTTTTATTGGGAGATAATAAAGGAAGATTAATTTTAGATAAATATCAGGAAAGATTTCTCAAAATAGCAATAGCAATAGCAAAAAAATGTGTGGCGGTCACTTGGAAAGATCACAATGAAATAAGAATTGCAAGATGGTATGCAGAAATGCGTAGTTGTATCCCATTAGAAAAAGCTACTTATAATCTGAGAAATAAACATGATTTCTTTTTGAAACTTTGGAACCCATTCACTTTAAAACTAGGATTAAGAATTGGAAATATTTAATTTTAGGATTGTTTTGATACCCCTAAAAAGAATTTAATAAGAAATTAGCCGGAAGTGTTTCCTTCTTGTCTCCAGGTTTCCTTCTTTCTTCTTTCTTTCTTTCTTTCCTTTTTAAAATTTTTATTTCTTTATCTTTCTTCTTCTCCTTTTTCCTCTTTTTTCTAACTGGGGGGTGGGGGGGAGGGGGGTTATGGGTGGGGAGATAATACAGAACAATACAGGTATAATCGAATTTAAAATGTATAATCAAATTTATAATGTAGGTACCATCGCGTACTATGAGTTCATACATGTATTTGTTTTGTTAAAATTTAAATAAAATTTTAAAAAAAACAAAAAAACAATGAAGATAAGTGAGCCAGTACCTTTAGCAGCCATTCATGCCCAGGCCATAACACCCCCACCACCGTGTTTCACAGATGAGGTGGTATGCTTTGGATCTTGGTCAGTTCTTTCTCTCCTCCATACTTAGCTCTTGCCATCACTCTGATATAAGTTAATCTTCGTCTCCTCTGTCCACAAGACCTTTTTCCAGAACTGTGGTTGCTCTTTTAAGTACTTCTTGACAAACTGTAACCTGGCAATCCTATTTTTGTGCCTAACCAATGGTTTGCATCTTGCAGTGTGGCCTCTGTATTTCTGTTCATGAAGTCTTTTGCAGAGAGTGGTCAATGACAAATCCACACCTCAATCCTGAAGAGTGTTTCTGATCCGTGGGGCAGGTATTTGTTTTTTTTTCTTTATTATAGAGAATTCTTCTATCAGCAGCTGTGGAGGTCTTTATTGGCCTGCCAGTCCATTTGCGATTAATAAGCTCACCAGTGCTCTCTTTCTTCGTAACGATGTTCCAAACAGTTGATTTTGGTAAACCTAACGTTTGGCTGATGTCTCTAACAGTTTTTTTCTCAGTCTCATAACGGCTTATTTGACTTTCATTGGCACAACTTTGGTCCTCATCTTGATAAACAGCAAAAAAAAAGTATACAAAGGTGATGGAAAGACCGGAGGAAAGACTAGGTGCTGAGAGCTCTCGTGTACCTGCATTAAGGAGGCAATTAAACACACCTGAGCAATTGTAAGCACCTGTGAAACCATGTGTCCCAAACATTATGGTGCCCTGAATTGGGGGGAACTATGTATAAACACGGCTGTCGTTCCTACATGGTGAAACCAAAATATATAAAAATGGCCTTTAATAAAATCTGACAATGTGCACTTTAACCACATGTGATTTTTTAAAATTACATATCTCAAATTGTGAAGTACAGAGTCCAATAAATAAACGATGGGTCTTTGTCCCAAACATTATGGAGGGCACTGTATAACAACATTTAAATGACATTTGGACAGGAACATGAATAGGAACAGTTTTGAGGGATATGTGCCAAATACGGCCAGGTGGGACTCGCGTAGATGGGGCATCTTGGTCGGCATGGGCAAGTTAGGCTGAAGGGCCTTCCATACTGTGTCACTCTGATAACTCCAACTGGATGTTAAAAGTATTCCAATGCACTTTGGAATGTCCTGTGCTCATGATGAGTGCTATTTAAATGCAGGTCCTTCATTTATAGATCCTTTCGGAAAGTTACCATGGAATCTGATTCCAGTAGTCATTCAAGCATTGCCTTCCAGATCACGACAACTTATGTAAAAATCTCATCCCTCCACTGATTCCTTTAATATATTTATTCATAATGAGCATTACATTAGAAAATAGGTTTAGAAACATTTATTAATATATTTAATAACTAGTTTTAAAGCCTGATTATTGATTGTTTTAGATATTAGATTTGCCAGCAGTATTTTGCCAAGTATCTCCCAAATGATTAAAAGGTTAACTAACTCTAAAAGAAGTGGATTCAATGTCGGTAGGAGAGCAGCATAACATGAAGCAGAGTTAAAAATTAATCTGAAAGCTACTAAATAAATATTCATAAGCTCTAATGAAATGAAGTTCAATTTAGATTTATACACAGTTTTAAAAAATTGCATGTTCAGTTTTTCTTTGTACTGCAGTCAAAAGTGTTTCTTGTGAGCATGAATCATTATGATTAGAGCATGGAATGGGTTAGGCATTGTTTTTTTATCCTTGAGGAGAGGTTCAGTTGCAGCTCAGTTTAATGAGACAACAATCTACTCTGTATTAGACCTCCAAGATTCCTAAATTAAATACATTTGAGCAGTTTTATTCCACTTTCTGCATTCCATGCATGACAGTATCCTTAGATTATATATAAAAGGTACATCTCATTCAGAAAGGTAGCTTGGTCATATGCATAAAATTGAAGAATGCACTTCCAATGAAACACCATATTCTTGTCCAAAAATAATCTTTACGAATATTGTTGGGACACGATAATTAGAACTTTACATTCATCCTTCTCTATTTTCCTACTTTATTTTTGCGCTGGTATCAGTAGTTAAATATGTTCCATTCCTCAGTGTCCTTGGGGTGGCATATTGGTGCAGCTGTAGAGTTGCTGCCCTACAGCGCCAGAGACCCGGGTTCAATCCTGACTACGTGTACTGTCTGCAGAGTATGTACGGTCTCCTTGTGGCTGCATGGTTTTTTTTGGTTTCCTCCTACACTCCAAAGATGTACAGGTTTGCAGGTTGATTCGGTTTGGTAAAATTGTAAATAGTCCCTCGTGTGTTGGATTGTGCTAATATATGGAGATCACAAGTCGGTGGGAACCTTTGGCACTGTATCTCCAAAGTAAAGTCTAAAAAAAGTCTAAAATCTCTTTCTCCAATAAACACAAAATTCATCAATTTCGTTTTTGTAAATTTACTTGACATTCAATCCAGTCATTCGCACCTATTGATTATTTGCAATCTGTTTGTATAGTTCTTCATTTATTATAGTCACGTGTATTGAGATACAGAAAAAAAACTTTTGTTTGCAAGCTATCTAATCAAATGGCACTGTACAATCAAGTCATACACAAGTTCTACAGTTAGTTATAGTGTCATACAATGCGGAAACAGGTCCTTCGGCCCATCCTGCCCGAATTTTGCCCATATCCCTCTCACCCTGACTGTCCATTTACCTGTCCAAATGTCTTTTAAATGTTGTTAAAATGGCTCAACTACCTCCTCTGACAGCTAGTTCCATATGCCCACCATCTTCTGTGTGGAAAAAGCTACTCCTCAGGTTCCAATTAAATCTTTCCCCTCACACCTTAAACATTCTTTGTTCTTGATTCCTCTACGCTGGGTAAAAGACTCTGTGCGTTTACGCTGTCTATTCCCCGCATGATCATACACCTATAGAAAATCACCTCGCATCCTGATAGGGCAAGGAGAAAAATACCAGTGCAGAATATATTGCATACATTATAACATTCTCATTACAGAGAAATTGTTCCCGTCCATCTTTTCCACCTTCCATTCTGTAGATAGTTACCAATCACCTTTCAACACTGAATGAAAGACAATGAAATTCATACTGAAGATTTGAGATGACTACATGCCACAATGATGTATCATATTATGTTCTTGAATCGTCATTTTAAACCAAAGTAATGCATTATAGAATATCTATTCATCCGTGTAAATACTATACTTTCATTTGAGCAATCGGAGATACCATCCAATTTATTACCATAAATTCTATAATGCTGAGTGTGCACTTTGCTATCAGTTGAAATTATAGGTTGAAATGGCTACCTGCAATAAAACCGGCAAATTGATTTGCAAACTTTCTATTATGGGAGAGACAGGGAGGATGGAGCATGTTGTGTGTGGTTTTATGTGAAAGGGTCTGTCAAAAAGTCAGGTGGCATTGGAATCAATAATAACTTCAAATGGGAGTTAGATACAACTTGAAAAAAATAAAACTGGGTTATGGGAAAATCAAAGAGGAATGTATCTAATCAGCTCTTTCACAGACATGATGTATAAATGGCTGCTGTATGATTCTATGGCTGACAGTGATAGAGTTCCACGAATCGATAACATTGCCAACAAATCCTGAGACCTTCTCAAATATTTTAATAACATCTTTAACATTTGATGAATTTTATATTTGGAAGAATTTATATTTTGCTGTAAATAGCTAAATATCTTCTGGTTGGGTGTCTGTTGTTGCGAAAACAATTGAGACAAAATATTACCCTCCAAAGGAAAACATTTGTTAATTAGCTTGTATTTTTTGTCTTAAGTTCAGTTTAGAGATACAGAATGGAAACAGGCTCCTTGACCCATCAAGTCCACGCTGACAGTCGATCACACGATTCTTTGTTCTTTGTTCTTTTATTATTCCACTTTCATATCCATTTCCTATAGGATATGGATATGAAATTTAGGGGCAATTTTACAGAGGCAAATTAACCGACAAACACACACGTCTTTGGGATGTATGAGGAGACGGGAGCACCCGGAGGAAATCCATACGATCCCATGGAGATCGTGCAAACTCCACACAGACAGCACCTGCTGTTTGACTTATATTGTAACATAATTAATGTTATCCAGTTAACCAATAACTGTTTTCTAGTCATTTACTTTGAGTCATCGAGTCGTACTGTGTGGAAACAGGTCTTTCGGTCCAACTTGTCCGCACCGAATAATATGTCCCATCTTCACTGTTCCCACTTGCCTGCATTTGGGCCATATCCCTCCAAACCTGTTCTATCCATGTACCTGTCTAATTGCTTCTTAAGTGTTGCGATAGTTCCTGCCACAACTACTTCCTCCTGCAACTTGGTCCATACACTCACCACCCTTTGCATGAAAAAGTTATCCCTCAGATTCCTATAAAATCTTTCCCCTTCACCTTAAATCTATGCCCTCTGGTTCTCAATTCTCCCACTCTGAGCAAGAGACTGAGTCCACCCTACTTACAAACCAATAAAGCATAACTTTGCAAAGTTGAGGAGTGATTCTGTAAAGCCTTCCAAGATTATGAGATTTAGATGATAACTGGCATTTATAGGGTACTAGACCATGTGGACCCGTTGGGCCCAAACCTCTCCTGCATTGATGCAGCACCCTCTTGTCCCCCATTCTCCCCTCCTCCCTCCCTCCCTCCCCCCTCCCTCCACTCCCCCTCCCCTTCCCTCCATCCTCCACCACTCACTCCACCCCCCTCCCCTTCCCCTTTTCCTTCCTTCCCCCCCCCCCACTCCATCCCCCTCAACCCCCCCTTATCCCCCCTAGAAGATAGATTCAAACTTTAAAATGTGAATAACTTTAAAAATATAACACCGCTTTAATGAAACTTCTTCCATTAGCACCATGGGACGACAGTGAGTAAGGTTGGCCTAAAATTGTCGCGCTATCGTGTACCGTTTTGTTTGTAGTTCAGGAACAAACAATCAAACAAATGAGAATTTTGGTACACAGATATTAAAGCTTGGTGCTCCTATACAAAAGGGTCACTGATTAATATCATCAAGGGCATAAGGAAACCAATTAAGGACATGCTTCCTTGGACAGAATAGTGGAGAACAAAAGGGCATAGATTAAGAATTGGAAGGTCATGAGGACATCTTGGTGAATGCACCAAGCATCATCATCTAGTGCTCTTGACAGAATGGTGGAAACTGATTCAATGGTGACTTTAAAAAGAGACTGGGAAGAAAGCAGTACAGGGTCACTGGATGACACCAGTGTCAAAAGGTTAAATTACAAAGGCATTGGTGTGGATTTCACATCCGCGTGACAAGGCTTCTGTCAGATTTGCTTGCATTTGGGAGTTTCTGCAATGACATGTTTTGTTTAGTTTAGTTTAGTTTTTTATTATTGTCACATATACTGAGTTACAATGACAAGCATTTTTGTTGCATGCTATCCACATCTTGATTAGTAAGTGAGTCAAAGTACGACATCTTAAATAAACACTAAAAAGTTTAACAATGACCTCATAGTGTCTTAGAGCATGGAAACAGGCCCTTCGGTCCAACTTACCCACGCTGAACAACATGCTTCATCTACACTGATCCCACCTGCCTGCCCTTGGGCCATATCTCTCTAAACCTATCTTATCCATGTATCAATAGACAATAGACAATAGGTGCAGGAGTAGGCCATTCAGCCCTTCGAGCCAGCACCGCCATTCAATGCGATCATGGCTGATCACTCTCAATCAGTACCCCGTTCCTGCCTTCTCCCCATACCCCCTCACTCCGCTATCCTTAAGAGCTCTATCCAGCTCTCTCTTGAAAGCATCCAACGAACTGGCCTCCACTGCCTTCTGAGGCAGAGAATTCCACACCTTCACCACCCTCTGACTGAAAAAGTTCTTCCTCATCTCCGTTCTAAATGGCCTACCCCTTATTCTCAAACTGTGGCCCCTTGTTCTGGACTCCCCCAACATTGGGAACATGTTATCTGCCTCTAATGTGTCCAATCCCCTAATTATCTTATATGTTTCAATAAGATCCCCCCTCATCCTTCTAAATTCCAGTGTATACAAGCCCAATAGCTCCAGCCTTTCAACATACGACAGTCCCGCCATTCCGGGAATTAACCTAGTGAACCTACGCTGCACGCCCTCCATAGCAAGAATATCCTTCCTCAAATTTGGAGACCAAAACTGCACACAGTACTCCAGGTGCGGTCTCACCAGGGCCCGGTACAACTGTAGAAGGACCTCTTTGCTCCTATACTCAACTCCTCTTGTTACGAAGGCCAACATTCCATTGGCTTTCTTCACTGCCTGCTGAACCTGCATGCTTCCTTTCATTGACTGATGCACTAGGACACCCAGATCTCGTTGAACTCCCCCTCCTCCTAACTTGACACCATTCAGATAATAATCTGCCTTTCTATTCTTACTTCCAAAGTGAATAACCTCACACTTACCTACATTAAACTGCATCTGCCATGTATCCGCCCACTCACACAACCTGTCCAAGTCACCCTGCAGCCTTATTGCATCTTCCTCACAATTCACACTACCCCCCAACTTAGTATCATCTGCAAATTTGCTAATGGTACTTTTAATCCCTTCGTCTAAGTCATTAATGTATATCGTAAATAGCTGGGGTCCCAGCACCGAACCTTGCGGTACCCCACTGGTCACTGCCTGCCATTCCGAAAGGGACCCATTTATCCCCACTCTTTGCTTTCTGTCTGTCAACCAATTTTCTATCCATGTCAGTACCCTACCCCCAATACCATGTGCCCTAATTTTGCCCACTAATCTCCTATGTGGGACCTTGTCGAAGGCTTTCTGAAAGTCGAGGTACACCACATCCACTGACTCTCCCTTGTCAATTTTCCTAGTTACATCCTCAAAAAATTCCAGTAGATTTGTCAAGCATGATTTCCCCTTCGTAAATCCATGCTGACTCGGAATGATCCCGTTACTGCTATCCAAATGCTCAGCAATTTCGTCTTTTATAATTGACTCCAGCATCTTCCCCACCACTGATGTCAGACTAACTGGTCTATAATTACCCGTTTTCTCTCTCCCTCCTTTCTTAAAAAGTGGGATAACATTTGCTATCCTCCAATCCACAGGAACTGATCCTGAATCTATAGAACATTGAAAAATGATCTCCAATGCTTCCACTATTTCTAGAGCCACCTCCTTAAGTACTCTGGGATGCAGACCATCAGGCCCTGGGGATTTATCAGCCTTCAGTCCCATCAGTCTACCCAAAACCATTTCCTGCCTAATGTGGATTTCCTTCAGTTCCTCCATCACCCTAGGTTCTCCGGCCCCTAGAACATTTGGGAGATTGTGTGTATCTTCCTCAGTGAAGACAGATCCAAAGTAACGGTTTAACTCGTCTGCCATTTCTTTGTTCCCCATAATAAATTCCCCTGCTTCTGTCTTCAAGGGACCCACATTTGCCTTGACTATTTTTTTCCTCTTCACGTACCTAAAAAAACTTTTGCTATCCTCCTTTATATTATTGGCTAGTTTACCCTCGTACCTCATCTTTTCTCCCCGTATTGCCTTTTTAGTTAACTTTTGTTGCTCTTTAAAAGAGTCCCAATCCTCTGTCTTCCCACTCTTCTTTGCTATGTTATACTTCCTCTCCTTAATTTTTATGCTGTCCCTGACTTCCCTCGTCAGCCACAGGTGTCTCTTACTCCCCTTAGAGTCTTTCCACCTCTTTGGAATAAATTGATCCTGCAACCTCTGCATTATTCCCAGGAATACCTGCCATTGCTGTTCTACCGTCTTCCCTGCTAGGGCCTCCTTCCAATCAATTTTGGCCAGCTCCTGCCTCATGCCTCTGTAATCCCCTTTGCTATACTGTAATACCGACACTTCCGATTTTCCCTTCTGCCTTTCCATTTGCAGAGTAAAACTTATCATGTTGTGATCACTGCCTCCTAATGGCTCTTTTACCTCTAGTCCCCTTATCAGATCAGGATCATTACACAACACTAAATCCAGAATTGCCTTCTCCCTGGTAGGCTCCAGTACAAGCTGTTCTAAGAATCCATCTCGAAGGCACTCTACAAACTCTCTTTCCTGGGGTCCATTTCCAACCTGATTTTCCCAGTCTACCTGCATGTTGAAATCTCCCATAACCACCGTAGCATTACATTTTTGACACGCCAATTTTATCTCCTGATTCAACTTGCACCCTATGTCGAGGCTACTGTTTGGGGGCCTATAGATAACTCCCATTAGGGTCTTTTTACCCTTACAATTTCTCATTTCTATCCATACTGATTCAACATCTCCTGATTCTATGTCACCCCTTGCAAGGGAATGAATATCATTCCTTACCATCAGAGCAACCCCACCCCCTCAGCCCACCTGTCTGTCTTTTCTATACGTTGTGTACCCCTGAATATTCAGTTCCCAGCCCTGGTCCTCTTGTAACCATGTCTCAGTGATCCCTACAACATCATACTTGCCCATGACTAACTGAGCCTCAAGCTCATCCACTTTATTTTTTATACTACGCGCATTTAAGTACAACACTTTAACTTCTGTATTTACCTCCTCTCTCACATCGTTCACAATTGGCCCTGCCCTTAATTTCTTTTCCGCTCTAGAACTTCTGTTCCCATTCTTCCGAGAGTCTTTTGCAATATCTCCTGTATTCCCTTTGACCTCATCTTCATATTCACAATTTGTTAACCCCTCCCCCCCACTTTAAAGCCACAGGTGTCACACTAGCAAACCTGCCTGCCAGAATGTTTGTCCCCCTGCTGTTAAGATGCAACCCGTCCCTTTTGTACAAGTCACCCCTAGCCCAGAAGAGATCCCAGTGGTCCAGAAATCTAAATCCCTGCTCTCTGCACCAGCCCCTCAGCCATAAATTCATACCCTCTATCTCTCTGTTCCTGGCCTCACCAGCACGAGGTACCAGTAGCAGTCCAGAGATAACCACCTTCGACGTCCTACTTCTCAGCGCTTTTCCCAACTCTCTAAACTCCCGCTGTAGCACCTCCTTCCTCTTCCGCCCGACGTCATTCGTGCCCACGTGCACAACGACTTCAGGTTGATCGCCTTCCCTCACTAGGATTTTCTGAAGCCGGTCTGTGATGTGTTGAACCCTGGCACCAGGGAGGCAACAGACCATCCTCAAGTCCCTCCTGCTGCCACAGAATCTTCTGTCCGTCCCTCGGACTATGGAGTCACCGACCACTACGGCTCTTCCAGACTTCGGTCTCCCCTGTCGAGTATCCTTGCCAACAGGTCCGCCACTCGGACTGGAAACGTCTTCTGCCCCGACAGTTCCCAAGAGGGTATACCTATTTGCAATAGGCACAGCCACTGGGGTCTCCTGTAGTCCACGTCCACTCCCCCCTGAAACAGTCTCCCACCTTCGCTCGACCTGGACCCTTGGCGTGACAGCCTCACAATAGGTCCTGTCGAGGAAACTCTCGCATTCTCGGATGGCCCTGAGGTCATCCAACTGCCTCTGCAACTCCACCACATGTCCCTTCAGGAGCTGCACCTGGACACAGTTCTTGCAGGTGTAGCTCCCAGAAGCTCCAGCGACGTCCCTGTCTTCCCACATCCTGCAGGAAACACACCGCACCAACTTTTCCGCCATCACCTTGTGCCTATAACCAGCTCTGGCTTAAAACAATTGTATCCTCCTCACCTCAGCCTCCTCGCCGAAGACTCGCAGCCAAAGACTCGCACTTTTCTCACTGGGCTGCACCTGAACAGGGCTGCACCCTTTTGCAAGTATTGCTTATATTACCAATTAAATTGCCTGATTGTCCAATTTACCTGACTTCTCACTTAAACTAGCACTTACTTTAATGCTCAGCCAACGGGCGTCCTTGCTCTGCTCCCGGATGTTTCTTAAACATTATGATATAAATGTAAATTCCCTCTTTGCTGAGTGGGATTTGAACTCACAACTCTTGACAAATAGTCAAGGCCTCTGATGACTAGTACAATACCTTAATCACCATGCAACCATGATTGCATTCCAATTATATTCATTAAACACTTCATTTCCCAGGATGGAAAAATCAAATAGTGAAAGGTATAGCTTTAAGGTGAGAGGGGCAAAATTATATTCATTAAACATTCACCTCTTAAGCATTTGAAGCACTGGGAACCATAATAAATTTAGTTTTGCACTTTTTCTAGTCATTTCACTAAAGTGAGGGTCCTCCCCACAGTATAAATACACTTTGAGTGTTTATTCACACTAAAAGAAGAATGTACTGCGTCAAAGTTTATATATTTTTGTAAGTTATAATAATTTGCCCTGCCGTGTAACCCAGAACAAAAGAAAAATTTACAAAACTAAGACGTTTTTGTCAGGTCGGATCTCTGATCTGCGTGCAAAGCAAGATCTCTGATCTTGCGTTCAAAGCAGAACTCAGTGGAATTTCCATGTTTGACAAGCAGATGAAGCATTCAATAAAGCTTACATGAGAATCCTGCAATCTGGAAAATACGGATCTGATTGACAGTCCAAAAAATTAATTTTGTAGACAACAGGAGTAAGATTTATAGGTGGTGAAATATGTCTTGGGCAGTAGAGCAAAGCAGGCATAGCAAATCAGCAGCCCCTTTTATTTAAAGCATGAAATGCGCTGTTGATTCTCTATTGACTACTTTCCAGTACTATCACGGCTAATTTAGGACTCATAATTTCATTGGGAATATTGAGTTCCTTTTGCGGTACTGCAAAATAATTTTAAAGATCAATCAAAATATTTCCGTGCTTGGGCAGAGACAGTAGTACCTCCTCACGAGAATGTTGCCAGGACATGACGGCCTGAGCTGTAGGGAGAAGTTAGGCAGGCTAGGACATTATTCCTTGGAGTGCAGGAGGATGACGGATGATTTTATAGAGGTGTATAAGATCAAGGGGGGAATAGACAGGGTAGATGTCCTATATCTTTGTCCACCACCTGGCAATGCATTCCACCTGGCAATGCATTCCAAGTACTTACCATACTATGTGTAAAAAACTTGTCCCATACTTCTCCTTTAAATGTTGTCCCTCTCACCTTAAAGCTATGCCCCTCAGTATTTGATTGTTCTATCCTGGGGAAATTCAATGAATGGTTCTTTTATGCGAAACAGATGCATGGTCCCACCTTTTCTGGCAGAACATCACTATGAAATCAGCCCAGATTCCTTTTGAATAGGCATTTGTCCAAAACCAGTTACTGCAATGTGTTTCAACT
Source organism: Rhinoraja longicauda (assembly GCF_053455715.1). Lineage (NCBI taxonomy): Eukaryota > Metazoa > Chordata > Chondrichthyes > Rajiformes > Arhynchobatidae > Rhinoraja > Rhinoraja longicauda. Next base: position 34,093,847 of record NC_135966.1, read on the forward strand.
CATTTAAATAAAGGTTTTTGAAAGAATTGTAACATTGCATCTGAGCAACACCATTTCTTTCATGTTTCCAACTTTGCTATTTTTGATTTTTTTAACCTGCATATCCAGTGTCATCTCTGCGGTGCATTTTATTTACTCTTGTCAGTCCATTTGTGCTGAGTAGAAACAAGGAACTGGGGATGCTGGTTTATACAAAAGGACACAAAGTGCTGAAATAACTTAATGGGTCAGGCAGGATCTCTCAACAACATGAACGGTCGGGACCAGTCTGATGTCACCTATCCATGGTCTCCAGAGATGCTGCCGGACCCACACAGTTACTCTAGCACTTTGTTTTTTTAGAGAGATACAGTGTGGAAACAGATCCATTTGATTTGCTTTGGAGTCATAGAGTCATACAGTGTGGAAAAAGGCCCTACAGTCCAATTTGCCCACACCGAACCATCATGTCCCATTTACACAGGCCCCACCTGCCTACATTTGGCCCATATCCTTGCCATCCTGTCCTATGCACGTAACTGTCCAAATGTTTCGTAAAAGTTGCGACAGTACCTGCCTCAACTACCTCCTCCGGCAGCTCATTCCATACACCCACCATCCTCAGGTGGCTATGAAATTTTTCTCCCCTCATCTTAAACCTTTGTCCTCTGGTTCTTGATTAACCTACTCTGGGCAAGAGACTGTGCTTCTATCCGATCTATTACTCTCATGATTTTGTACACCTCTGTAAGATCACCCCTCAACCTCCAGTGCTTCAAGGAATAGAGTCTTAGACAGCTTAACCTCTCCCTATAGCTCAGGCCCTCAAATCCTAGTAACATCCTTGTAAACCTTCTCTCCTCCCTTTCCAGCTTGACACATCTTTCCTATAACATGGTGCCCACAGCTGAACACAATACTCTAAATGCAGCCTCACCAACATTTTATATAACTGCAACATGACCTCCCAATGTCTATACTGATGAAGGCGAATGTGCCAAACCCCTTTGAAGTCACGGTAAACAGCAAGAGTTTTATTTTTGTTCAAGCTGACCATTAAAGGAGTGCGTAAGTAAAAAAATCCCGCTTAATTTCAAACAGATGCAAATTTGGAACTATCTCAAAAAGTCACACAAACAGGGTGTATCGCTGTCAATCTCATCATGCCTAATGCAGATGAACACAAGACAGACATGAAGCATGTGGTTCCAGGTAGCTGGACAGCCACATAAGCCATTGATCTTCATGCTCAGGACTTATTTGTATAAATTGTATTTCCCTGCAAGCAAAAATCAAGCACAACAACTGTCTGGGTCTAAGTTGATCAATAATCATCAATATCTTTCATTGATTGAGGACCTTAGTGGGAAATAAACTTCTGAGCACAAGAGTAGTTTGCGTGTTACTGCTTTAATTTCATCAATAACCTGCAGCATTATCCTTCCCTTCAAATTATTATCCTTTGTGCAGTTAGTTTGTTGTATAATTTAATGAGATTTTCCACTCATGTAGAACCTCCATTCAATGTGGATAAGGAATATTTGAAAAAAAGTTGGATATGGTTTCAGTTACATAAAGGAGATATCTGACCAAACAACAATCACATTAAATGCCTTATATGTTCCAGGAATATATGTTTTTTAAGCATGTGTTAATCGAGGACAGGATTGTTACTAAAGATAAGATAGAGAAAGCAAAACTGGCCATCTGGAGAAACAAAGAACTGCTGATACTATTTAATACACAAAAGAACACAAAGTGCTGGAGTAACTCAGCAGGTCAGGTAGCATCTCTGGAGAACATGGGTTGGTGACATTTCTGGCTGAAATTGGCCATTTATTGGTTAAAAGCTTACCGAGTGATAACAAGCCAACAGCATGAGAGTAATATGGCTGAAAATAAGCTGCAGGCACGTCTCATTGTTGTATCCTGGAAAACTATTGCATTAATAACAGATGTATACAAACCATGGCATTTTTACATGTAGTTTTTGGTTATGGAATCCATCAAATGATAGCTTTTGATGAAAGTATTTCCCTTTAGTGTTGTTCGCCATTGCATTGGAAGACATTTTATTAAAGATTTGATCAATGTTATTTAATGTCTGGCTTGTTGTCTTACCATTTCTAGTAATGCCAGTTAAGAAAATGCTTTAATGGACACAAAGTGCTGGAGAAACTCAGGCAATATATTTGGAGAATACCCTAAAGAAGAGTCTAGACCCAAATGGTCACCTGTCAGTCTGAAGGGTCCCAACCCGAAAGGTTACCTATCCATGTTCTTAAGTTGCTATCTAACCAGCATCTGCAGTTCCTTGTTTCTATATTAAGAAAATGCACTGCTTCTTATCTCAATGGTTCAAAGATTTATATTATAAATGCTACACTGCTCACTCAGGGCAGGGAAAGCTTTGCGGACACAAGAGACTGCAGATGTTAGAACCTTGTGGGAGGAAATGGACAACAGCACCCTTCTTCGGTCTGAAACAGTACCTGTCTATTCCCTCCCCAGAGGCTGCCTGATCCCTGAATTCTTCCAGCACTTGGCATTTAGGGAAAGTTTTGCTTTGGTTCTTAGAATGCAGATTTTGTGAAACTTGTTTTTAACCATCAAGGATGAGGGGGCCCTCATTGAAACTTACCGAATAGTGAAAGACTGGATGTCAAGAGGATGTTTCCACTAGTGAGAGAGTCTAGGGCCAGAGGACACAGCGTTAGAATAAAAGGACGCTCCTTTAGAAAGGAAATTGATTATTGCTGGTGTCAGGGGTTATGGGGAGAAGGCAGGAGAATGGGTTGAGAGGGAAAGATAGATCAGCCATGATTGAATGGTGGAGTAGACTTGATGGGTTGAATGGCCTCATTTTCCTACTATAACTTATGAACTTATAAACATAAAATGAGTAGGAATTTCTATGGTCAGAGGAAGGTGAATCTGTGGAATTCACTGCCACAGACGGCTGTGGAGGCCAAGTAATTGGATATTTTTAAGGCGAGATAGACAGGTTCTTGATTACGAAAGGTGTCAAGGGATGTGGGAGAAGGTAGTGGGGTTGAGAGGGAAAGATAGATCACCCATGTTTGAATGAAGGAGAAGACTCAATGGGCTGAATGGCCTGATTCTGCTGCTATGAATTATGAACTAATGCACAAATTGCTGGAGCCAGCCTGTGTCTGACATGGTGAGTAGTAAAGTTTGTCGTCAACAATTAAGTAGGCTTGTGGGGATTACTGTCTCAGCTCAGCCTCCGAAGTAAAGCCAGTAAAGTGGCAGAGGTATGCTACTTGCTAACTTGCATATTGCACATCTTCTCCACTCTTCCTTTTACGTATTTATGTGTAACAGTTGGATAATCCATCACCACCCTTTTATCATTCCTGCCAAAGTTGATTTTTACTCATCTATTATAAACTGGAGGCAGAAAAATAATCTGGCAGCATGTATAAATGCTGCGAGATTATGTTCTTATAGGACCTGTACAGCTTCAAAGAAAATGTAACACAGATGAGTTTTATACAATATTTTGCACATAGTTATATTATGGTGGTCTGGATTAGAGGGTTTTAGCTACAGGGTTAGGTTGGACAGACATGGATTGTTTTCTCTGGAATATTACAGGTTGAGGGGAGATTTCATAAAAGTACATAAAATTATCAGAGGCGTAGATAGCATAGACAATCAGAACCTTTTTCCCAGGGTGGAAATGTCCAACACTAGAGGGCATAGTTCCAAGGTAAGAGAGGAAAGTAAAATGGAAATGTGTGCGGCAAGGTTTTTCACTGAGAGCATGGTGGGGGGGGGGGGGGGGGGGGCTGGGGGGCTGGACCACATTGCCAGGGTTGGTGGTGGAGGCAGATACAATAGTGACTTTTAAGAGGCTTTTAGATGGGCACATGGAAGTGCAGAGAATAGAGGGATATGGATCAAGTGAGATCGATTTAAATTGGCATCAGGTTTGGCACAAGCATTGTGGGTCAATGGGCTCATTCCTGTGCTGTACTGTTGTATAGACACAAAGTGCTGGAGTAACTCAGCAAGTCAGGCAGCATCTTTATACATATTCCTTTTCTCCAGAGATGCTGCCTGACCAGCGGAGTTACTCCATTATTTTGTGTCTATCTACAGTTTTTTTCTACACACTATTGTTCTATATTCATTATCTCAGAGTCATACAGTCTGACAAGCCAAGTAGTAAACAAACTGGGGAATTCATCATTAAAAACAGATGCAGAGTCCTGCATGCCTTTCCTCCTTTCTTGCCTTTTCAGGATATGCTGATGAGTTTTACAGCCAATAAATTCCATTTGGAATGCATTGTTGGTAACGTGACAGTCAGTTCACACCAGTGATTTCCCACCAACTACTCCATAAGACCATAAGGCATAGGAGCAGAATTGGGCCATTCGGGCATCGAGTATGCCCTGCCATTCGATCACAGCTGATATATTTGTCCCTCTCAATCCCATTCTCCTGCTTTCTCCCCAATAACATTTGACGTCCTTCCTAATCAAGAACCTATCAATCACCATTTTTGAAATGCCCAATGACTTAGCCTCCACAGCCATCTGCTGCAATGAATTCCACAGATTCATCATCATCTGATTAAATAAATTCTTCCTTATCTCGTTTCCAAAGGTACATCCTTTCAACCCATCATGTCCATGCTGGCTCCAGCTTACTTGCACCTGCTAGATCAGAAGATCATTTGACATAGCGAGCAGAAGTGGGCCATTCAGCCCATTGAGTCTAGTCTGCCATTCGATCATGGCAGATCCATTTTTCTCACTCAATCCCATTCTCCTGCATTTTTCCCGTAACCTTTGATGCATTTACTAATCAAGAATCTGTCAATCTCCATTTCAAAAATGCCCTATGACGGCCTCCACAGCTCTCTGTGACAATGAATTCCACAGATTCACCAGCCTACTCCATTCATTTCATTGGAGAGTAGTAGTAAAAGTCATTTTCGGTTATTTTTATATCTGTTTAATGTATCTTTTTGATGCATTCTAGTTTTCCCATAGTTTTATCATCAATTTAAGCACATTAATGCTTTGTACTTTTTGTTAGTTTTGAGTGTTTGTGAATGTGTGAGGCATTCAAAAGCATTCATTTTCATTAGAACACAAAGTGCAGGAGTAAACCAGCAGCTCAGAGAATATCTCTGGAAGTTATGGATATCCAGAAATGCTGCCTGGCCTGCTGAGTTACTGTAGCTCCTTTAAGTCCAAGCTCAAAACCTATTTCTACTCCCTAGCGTTTGAGGCCCATTGAGGAGGCGCTGTGAACTGTTTTGTATGTGCTGTTATGTTTGTGTGCTACTGTATGTTTCATTTTTTCCTTAGTACCTAATCAGATGTACAGCACTTTGGTCAACGTGGGTTGTTTTTAAATGTGCTATACAAATAAAATTGACTTGACTTGACTTGACTGTGTATTCTACTCAAGATTCCAGCATCTGCTGTTCCTTGTGTCCACATTCATATTAATCAACAGTTTTACCTGTGGTAAATCATTGAGTAATAGAACACAGAAACAATCTCTCTAGCCCAACTCATTATGCCAGCAAAGATACCTACCACAGCTCATCAGTCCAAAAGTATTTTCAATGTTGACATTAAAGTGGGTGGTATTGTAGAAGATGGTTGTTAAAAATTGCAGTAGGGCCTTAATTGGTTGGCTGAGGAATGGTTAATGGAGTTCAATACAGAGAAGAGCAAGGTGCTGCATTTTGTGAAGTTTAACCAGGGCAGGATCTACATGGTGAATGGCAGGGATTTGGGGAGTGTTGTAGAGCAGAGAGATCTAGGAGTGCAGATACATAGTTCCTTGAAAGAATCGACACAGGTAGATAGGATGGTCAAGAAGGCATTTGGCTTATTGATCGTCAATCAGAGTATTCAGAGTATTCATCATAGAAGTTGGGAAGTCATGCTACAGTTGTACAAGAGACTGCTGAGGCCACATTTAGAGTATTGTGTTAGGTTTAGGGCACCCTATTATTGGAAAGTTGTAAAACTGGAAAGGATGCAGAAAAAAATTATTAGGAAGTTGGAGTCATAGAGTGATACAGTGTGAAAACAGGCACTTTGGCCCAACTCGCCCACACCGGCCAACAATGTCCCGGCTAGCCTAGTCCCACTTGCCTGCGCTTGGTCCATATCCCTCTAAACCTGTCCAATCCATGTACCTGTCTAACATTTCAAACGATGGGACAGTCCCAGCCTCAACTACCTCCTCTGGCAGCTTGTTCCATATACCCACCACCATTTGTGTGAAAAACGTACCCCTCGGATTCCTATTAAATCTTTTCCCCTTCAACTTGAACCTATGTCCTCTGGTCCTTGATTCCCCTACTCTGGGCAAAAGACTCAGTGCATCTACCCGAACTATTCCTCTCATGATTTTGTATAGCTCTATAAGATCTCCCCACATCCTCTTGCGATACATGATGGAATAGAGATCCAGTCTGCACAACCTCTCCCTACAGCTCACACCCTCTATTCCTGGCAACATCCTCGTAAATCTTTTCTGAACCTTTTCAAGCTTGACAATATCTTTCCTATAACATGGTGCCCGGAACTGAACAAAATATTCTAAATGCGGTCTCACCAACGTCTGACGCAACTGCAACATGACCTCCCAACTTCTATACTCAATACTCTGACTGATGAAGGCCAAAATGCCCAAAGCCTTTTTGACCACCTTATCTACCTGCGACTCAACCTTCAAGGAATCATGCAGCTGCACTCCTAGATCCCTCTACTCTACAACACTACCCAGAGTCCTACCATTTATTGTGTAGGTCCTGCCCTTTTTCGATGTCCCAAAATGCAACACACCACACTTCTCTGTATTAAATTCTATCAAACATTCCTCCGCCCACTGGCCAATCGATCCAGATCCTGCTGCAATCGTTCACAACCGTCTTCACTATCTGTAAAACCACTGACTTTTGTATCATCAGCAAACTTGCTAATCTTGCCCTGTGTGTTCTCATCCAAATCATTGATGTAGATGACAAACAGTAACGGGCCCAGCACCGTACCCTGAGGCACACCACTAGTCACAGGCCACCAGTCTGAGAAGCAACCTTCCACCATTATCCTCTGCTTCCTTCCATGGCAGCGCTGGCCACCGAGAAGGGCGAGCGCCACAGGAAGTGCCCCAGTCGCAGACGAACACCACTGAGACAGTTAATACTCAGTGAGTTATTTTAGGGTAACAGATGGGGACCGTGATTCCTATTTACGTAAAATGTGACTTACATAAGAATTCATGTAGCTCTTACCTAAGTTGGGGAGTGCCTGCACGTAAAATGAAAATAAAATTTTAATGGTAACTGGTGTCCTGATAGACTTTACTTTACTTTAGACTTTAGAGAAACAGTGCGAAAACAGGCCCTTTGTTCCACCGAGTTCGTGCTGACCAGCGATCCCTGTACACAAGTACTATCCTACACTCTAGGGAAAATTTACCATCTTTACCAAAGCCAATTAACCTACAAACCTGTAATCTTTGGAGTGTGGGGGGAAACTGGAGCACCCGGTAGAAACCCATTTGGTCACAAGAACATACAAACTCCACATGGACAGGATCTGTGTCATCAGGATCGAACCCGGGAACCTGAGCAAAGGAGGCTGAAGGGTCTACCTACATAAGGTGGATGGTCAAAATCCCTTTCCCCTAGGTAAGAGAGTCTAAAACTCTAAAAGTCGAAAAGAGAGGGCATCGGTTTAAGGAACATGAAGGGCAGCCTTTTTACACAGTGGGTGGTGGCTGTAACTTTCTTTGGTGGTTTATTCCATAAAAACACCACTATCTGTGTTAAAGAGAAAGGAAGGGCAGTTTTTCATACAGATGGTGGTGTTTTACTGGAATAAACCACCAAAGAAAGTGGGAGAGGCCGGTACAAATAGAACAGAGTCATAGAGACATACAACATGGAACCAGCCCCTTCAGCCCAACATGCCCATGCCAACAAACATGCCCCATCTACACTGGTCCCACCTGCTTGCGTTTGGCCCATATCCCTTTAAACCTATCCTAATCATGCACCTGTCTAAATGTTTCTTAAGCATTGTGACAGCACCTGCCTCAACTATCTCGTCCAGCAACTTGTTTGTTATAGCCACCACCCACTGTGTAAAAAGGCTGTCCTTCATGTTCCTATTAAATCCTTCCGCCCTCACTTTACATCTTCTCCCCTCACATTAAACCTTTGCCTTCTGGTTCGCAATTCCCATACTCAAGGTAAATGACTGTGCATTTACCCTATGTATTCCTCTCATGATCTTATACATTTCTATAAGATCATCCCTCATCCACCTGTGTTCCAAGGATTGAAAACCGAGCCTGTTCAACCTCTCCCTATAGCTCAGGCATACTAAGAAGTACGTGGAGTCCCCCACGTGAGAGGGCAAAGCTGGATCTAGAATTGGGAAATTGGGAAGGGCAAGTGAATCAAGTGTGTGTGGAGGAGCCTTTTGGGACCAGTAACCACAGTTCGATTAGGTTTAAGATAGTGATGGATATGGACGGAGAGGGTCCACGTGTTAAAATGCTCAACTGGGGTAAGGCCAACTTTGAGGGTATAAGAGAAGGCCTCGCTCAAGTTGACTGGAGCGGTTATTTGAGGGGAAAGGAACATCGGACAAGTGGGATGTTTTTAAAACTACTGAAGAAAGCTCAGGATGTGTACGGCTTGGTTGAGATGTTAGTCAAAAACAAGAAGGATGCATGGGACAGGTATAGGCAACTGGGATCAAATGCATCCCTGGAGGAGTTTCGGGAACTAAGGAGTAAACTATGAAAGGAAATCAGAGGGGCAAAAAGGGGCCAGGAGATAGCTCTGGCGGGTAGTATTTAGGACAATCCCAAAAGATTTACCAAGGAGAAAGACAGTAGGATGGAGGAAATTGGAGCAGTCACTGGAAGTGTCTGGTAGAGTTCTGTCTTACTTTTGGGGCACTTCCAACTGGGAGCGACCTTCTTGGTAAGCACTGTCGCCATTACCAGCTTATTTCTGATGCAAACTTGAGTGAATATACAGTATTGTGGGAATTACAAACTGCCTTGATTGCACATGGGACGAAGTACAGAATTGTTTACATGTGCGAGTTTATGTAAGCTGCCCATTGTGTAAATCAGGTGTGTCTGAATGTTGAATGGTTTCAGTTGAAGGACAATGATAATTATGAACAAGTATGAAAAATTATGAAACAGTGAGGCAGGTACAATAACAACAATTAAATGTTATTTGGACAGGTACGTGGATAGGAAAGATTTGGAGGGATATAGAGAGAAAGCAAGAAATTGCAGTGGACACAGCCCAGGCCATCACACAAACCAATCTCCCTTCTATTGACTCTATTTATACCTCACGCTGCCTCAGCAAGGCTAGTAGTATAATCGCATAATCAAGGATGGGTTGCACCCTAGCCATTCCCTCTTCTCCCCTCTCCCATCAGGCAATAGGTATAGAAGTGTGAAAATGCACACCACCAGATTCAGGACAGTTTCTTCCCAGCTGTTATCAGGCAACCGAATCATTCTACCACAACCAGAGAGCAGTGTGGATATCTACTGTGGATTAGTCATATTAACTGACTTGATCGTGTCTGTGTTCTATGGTATATATCCGGTTCCTGATCCAGTCCGGGTTTTTCTATATGCTAACCAGCTGTTGGTAGGGTGGGATTCAGTCAGAGGGAACTGGGCGCGGAGACGACAGCACGATGTATTGTATCCTCTGAGCATTCACGCAATAAATAATTTATGCTTCAGCCTGACTCATGGTGATTGAATGGGACAAGAACATCTACCTCTTTGATGACCCTCAGACTATCCATGATCGGACTTTGCTGGCTTTACCTTGCACTAACTTTATTCCTTATATCACGTAATCTATACACTGTAAATGGATCGATTGTTATCATATATTGTCTTTCTGCTGACTGGTTAGCACACAACAAAACCTTTTCACTGTACCTTGGTACACATAACAATAAACAAAACTAATTTAAAAATTAACTAAACTGAAAAAGCGGGCAAACGGGATTAGTTTAGATAGGGCATCTTAATCAGTATGATCGAGTTGGTCCGAAGGGGCTGTTTCTGTGCTCAATTATTTTATCTTTCCCCTGTGGCATTTATTACTCTCTTAAAATGTATGCAAATCCGTAGAAACTTGTGCATTTCAAAATGTTGCAGTTCACATCAGTGACTCTCTATGCAACAGGAACATTTAAAATTCAATTTCTGAAAATCAATATTAATCATAACTCCTTTGTTTCTACTAACATTTTCCTGATTTTAAATGATAATGTTTAATTGGCAAATATTGCACAAGATAAATGTTATCCTATGTCTACAATGCTTTTCAAGGTGATTTGTAGAATTTGATATCGAGCCAGCCAGACAATAATCACATTTTCAGTCGAAAGATAGGTTTTAACAGCTTAGAAGGCAGGGAGGTTGGAGAGCAGAGATTTATGGAGTGAGTTCCAGAACGTATGGTCAATGGCATAATCATCAATACTGAAGTGTGTAGGTGACGGAGGGATAAAAATTGAGAGGGATAAACTGTTAGGTCGCAGAATGCTCCAGAGAAATGGAATGTGTGGACTTAGAGATTTGGAAACATGGATAAAATATTTTGAGTTATGGTATGGTAGCTTTCTTATTTTCAGAAGGTTTGCATAACAGTTGAGAGCTTTGAGCACAAAGCCAAGATACCAAGAAATATCCCCCAAAAACTCAATATATATCTGTTTTTGTAGTCTCGTTAGCAAAAGAGACATTGGTAGCAATTTTGACGAGGTGTTTGTGTTGATTCCAGTTAAAATACTGCCCATCAGGAAATTGGATTGGGTGTTTCTTTATACTTCAATTTAGACATTAGAGATACAGCATGGATTCAGGCTCTTCGGCCCACCGAGTGTGTGCTGACCATCAATGACCTGTACACTAGTTCTATTCTATACAGTAAGGGCAATTCACAAGGGCAATTCACAAGGCCAATTAACCTAAAAACCTGCACGTCTTTGGAAGGTGGGACAAAATCGGAGCACTCAGAGAAAACCCACTCAGTCACAAGGAAAACATATGTACATACAGCACCCAAGGTCAGGATCGAACCCTGGTCTCGGGAACTGGAAGGCAGCAGCTCTACTGCTGTGCCATTGTGCTGTCCCAAATTGGTACTAATTTTGATTTGAAATGTTTGCACTTATTTCCAGTTAAAGATCTGCCCATCTGGAAATTGGACTAGATATTTCTTGTTGTAATTTACCCAAACAGCAATGCAATTTCCCCATTTTATTTTATACAAGTGATTATCAGAGAATTGTTGAACCATCAAATCATAAAGCATGGAATGGAATCCCTTTGGCTGACGTCATTAGTGCCACTTTCATACCTACAATACTCACAGTAATCCCCTTTCATCCCAAAGTACCCATTCAAATACATTTTAACCGTTATAATTTTATTTGCCTCCACTATCTACAAACAGCTCATTCCAGATATTCACCACCCTCTCTGTAAAAACCTAAGAGTTGAAATCTCCTTTAAATTTATCCCCTCTCACCTTACAAACTTCACCCTTAAGTTATAGGTTCCCCTGCCTTGGAAAATAAATCAAGATGGTAGCCACTATAATTTTATAAATCCTTAAGGTTACCTCTCAATTTCCCACATTTCAATGGGTATAAAGCCAGCCTATCCACCGAAGGTGCCAGAAATTGTTAGGGAAAGCAGAACCTTTTGTTGGTGTTGTTTTGACATGCTTAAAAAATAATAATCTTTGTCCCTGCCAAGTTGGCTTGGTTGTGCATGAATTGACTTCTGTGTTTCCTACATTTCAAGAGTCCATACACCTCAAAACCACTACATTATTTGTAATGGAATTTGGCCGGTGAGAGGCACTTCATAAATGTAAATGTTGCATTCGTTTGATGGGTGGCCAGAGGCGCAGAGACTGAACCCATGATGTGGGTGGCAAATTCAGAATTAGGAATTTTGAGTGGCAGAGTGGTGCAGCTGATATAGCTGCTGCCTCACAGTGCATGAGATTCGAGTTTGATATGGAGCTCGGGCTCTGTCTGTGTGCAGTTTGCACGTTCTCTCTGGAATCACATTGGCTTCCTCCAGGTGCTCCGGTCTCCCCCCCCCCTCCCCCACATCCCAAAGACATACGGGTTTGTAGGTTAAATGACCTCTGTAAATTACCTCTAGTGTATCGGGAGTGGATGCTAAATTGAAATAATATAGAACTAGTGTGGATGGGTGACCAATGGACTCAATAGGCTTAAGAGTCTGTTTCCATGCTGTATCTCTGATCTCCAATTTATGGTTATCAAGTGTTCATATCATATCATATATATACAGCCGGAAACAGGCCTTTTCGGCCCACCAAGTCCGTGCCGCCCAGCGATCCCCGCACATTAACACTATCCTACACCCACTAGGGACAATTTTTACATTTACCCAGCCAATCAACCTACATACCTGTACGTCTTTGGAGTGTGGGAGGAAACCGAAGATCTCGGAGAAAACCCACGCAGGTCACGGGGAGAACGTACAAACTCCTTACAGTACAGCACCCGTAGTCAGGATCGAACCTGAGTTTCCGGCGCTGCATTCGCTGTAAAGCAGCAACTCTACTGCTGCGCTACCGTGCCGTGCCGTGCTGCGCTACCGTGCCGTTCTGTGGTTACTATGAACTAAAACTAGCATGGAGGGATTTATGACTTCCAAATGCAAAATCAAAATTAAAAATTAAAAAGTGTGTACTTTTTTATAAATATGGCATAAATACATTGATGAATCTATAGCCCTGCCAACTGAAGGCAGCATTTCCCTTGTGGGATATATGGCTTTGCGACAAGTACTTGCCCAAGAAAATCCTTGGAAGTGTAATTGTGTTGGTGCTAAACATACCAATCAGGATAATGTTTTCCTGTTCCACTAAGTTTGAGATTGTTTTCTGAACAGTAAATTTGGATTTAATTCAAATCATTTAATTTAAATTGCATGCATGCTTATTAAGTTCTCTGATGCTGTAATTCCTTAGAGTAGTCATATTGTACTGAAACAGGGCCTTCAGCCCCCACCACACATCAAACGCAAATTTACACTTGTCTTAATTCATCCTCCAACATCCTACTTACCTATTGCACATGAAGGGCAACATGCAGTGGCCAACCATCCTACCAACTCACACGAGTTTTTGACCTGGGAAGAAATTAGAGCACCTAGAGGAAACCAGCATGGTCATTTTGAAAATGTGCAAAGATAGATGATACTGACAATTAGTATTGAACCTGGGTCACCAGAGTTGTGAGTTGGCAGATCTATTAGCTGCGCCACTGAATAAAGGAAAGAAAAAACAATTTCTTGAAGCTGAAATCATTAGCCAAAGCATTGGATTTTAGTTCAGTTTAGTTATACAACACAGAATCAGGCCCTTCGGCCCACCGATTCCACGCCAACCAGCCATCCCCGGGCACTAACACTATCCTACGCACACTACAGACAATTTACAATTTTACCAAGCCTATTAACCTGCAAACCTGTACGTCTTTCAGTGTGGGATGAAACCAGAGCACCCGAAGAAAGCCCACGCAGGTCACGGGGAGAACGTACAAACCCCATACAGGCAGCACCCACAGTCAGGATCGAACCCGGGTCTCTGGCGCTGTAAGCCACCGTGCCACAATAATACAGATATATAAAGTCAAAGTCATAATATGAGTCTAAGAAATTGCAACATCAGGTACAATACCTCATTTGAATTCACACTTGCAAGCAATAATATACTTTTTCCTCCACAACTATGCTATTTCATTGTGGGTGACTATCCAAAGCATCTGATAGAATGTCACTGGGACCTCCAGAGGAAGAGGAATTTCCTGTTAATAAAATGTTGTCTGTGTGCACAGATTCCAGATTCATTTGAACCAGTAGAAATACAAACAGTCTATTGTTCCATCCTTATGCATATCAGTATTTTTCAGGAAACCGAAAAAATGCCAAAAGAAATCGACAGCAAACAATTTAAAAGTTGTGAATGGGAGCAATGAAGAGATGTAGCCAGTCCTCACAGATTTTTGTTCCCCTCGAGCAAAGGAATAATCTCTTTAAAACAATAGCTACTCTACTTTTGGTAATAGTGATTCTTTATACTTTGGAAGATAATTGCCATTTCCTTTCAGCTTTTAATTGCCATTGCCTTTTCATGGAGGGAAAACTGAACAAAGTGATCTTTCTAAGCAATTTCAAACAGCTTACCATTTCTTTCCCCAAATTCTGATAAAAAATTCTTAGCACTATCAGCAAACATTATTGAAATGTAATTTTGACACTGGCACAGAATAAATATTTTTTATGCATGTGTTCCAACAAGTGGCGTGGATACTGCATCTGAGGCTTGAGATTTTGTGTGAGACTTTCATTTTAATACATAAATTGGCTCGTTGTTTATAAATCGAGCACGTACAATTTTGCATCTTTTATGAAGGTCTTACTGTGTGCTTAGCCAGACACCTGCTGTGACTGTAAAGAAACTCTTCATACCCATGGCTTCAGACATTTTCTGCTATTTTCTTTTTAAAACATATTTTAATATTGCTTGCCATTTTGTTTTCTTTTCTTTTTCTTTCAAAAATTAAATAAGAACATTTTTTAAAACAAGAATGATAGAATCTTACAGCCTAGAGTAAAAGCATCTATCCCATTATTCCTGTTCTTTAAAACAACTATCAATTAGTACCAGTACCACCCTTTACGCAATGTGCTGCATTTTTTATTATTAGTTTTTCATACAATTTATTTTCATTATTGGATATGCTTTCACAAATCTTTCATCAATTACATTCCTTGTCTATGTTTCAACTCTCTTGCACTTGTGCCAATTCACTTAGACCTCTTTACTAAACGTTCTGTCACTGGAAACAATTTCTCCCCATTTTTATTGTTCAAAACCTTCATGGTAGTTAGCACGTATAAAATATCCTCAAAATGGTCTGTGTTAAGGTGAAAAGTGTAAGGTCCACAACTGAAGCTGCTCATCCCGAGAATATGGCAGCACAGTGGTGCAGCGATAGAGTTTCTGCCTTACTGTGCTTGCAGCACCGGAGACCCAGGTTCGAACCTGACTTTGGGTGCTGTCTGTAAGGATTTTGTACATTCTCCTCGTGACAGCATTGCTTTTCTCCGAGATCTGCTGTTTCCTCCCACACTCCAAAGACGTACA
Source organism: Rhinoraja longicauda (assembly GCF_053455715.1). Classification (NCBI taxonomy): domain Eukaryota; kingdom Metazoa; phylum Chordata; class Chondrichthyes; order Rajiformes; family Arhynchobatidae; genus Rhinoraja; species Rhinoraja longicauda. The sequence continues at coordinate 34,109,082 of NC_135966.1, forward strand.
GGTTTGTAGGTTAATTGGCTTAGTAGAACTGTATATTGTCCCTAGTGTGTGAAGGATAGTGTTAATTTGCAGGAATCGCTGGTCAGTGCGGACTTGGGGGGCCGAAGGGCCTATTTCCTCTCTCTATCTCTAAACTAAACTAAACTAAAATAAAATAAAATAAATGTATATCTTGTGAATTTCTTCCAAAGCCTATATACCCTGCATCTTTCCTGTTGCAGTGCAATTCCTTGGTGAGATTGCTTCACAGTGGAAATAGCGCAGAGTTGGTTTTTTCATAATTCCCCCATCCCACAATGCAATTGAAGCATTGACAAGATTCCATCTGCAACTGGAAAATGTTAAAAGCATGGACATGAGAGGAACTATTATAATTCAAGCTTTCATTCCAGTTTAGGTGCAATGAATCTCACGCAGCTAGAGTGTTTAATACTGAAAATCAATAATAGGAGTTTGTTGGGAAAGGATCACATTGTCTTATTTTATAGTTATAAGTCAAAGAGAAGAGAAGATATGCCAAAGAAATTAGGGGGCACCAAAACAAGTCTCACAATTTTGCCACCAATCTTGTGTCATAGGAAAGGCATTTAACTGAACAATCTTTCAATAAAGATAGAAGGAACTGCATATGCTGGAATCTTGAGCAAAACACAAAGTGCTGGAGAAACTTAGCAGGACAGGCTGCATTGGGTGAGGGAATTGACAGACAACGCTTCGTATTGGGACCCATCTTCAGACTCGGACAAAGTTATACGTCGGGATCCTTCCTCCAACTTGAAGAGGGTTCCTAACATTCTTTCCACAGATGTTGTCTGTCCTGCTGAATTCTTCCAGCATTTTGCGTTTTGCTCGATTCTAATATAAACCAATTTAGTTGCTACAACCTTCTCTTGAATTGAAAGGTTATTGCTTTCCACTATTTTAAGTTTTTGATACCTTTCTGTGGTCCAGCAGTATTGCCCCCCAAAACTCCCTACAAGTTAAATCGGAGAGAAGCTTCAACAAACTTTGCCATTCTCAAATTTGGTGAGTTCAGTCTGTCTTTTCTGCTTTGTAATCACACCCACCTTAAAAAATCTACCCATTGCATTTTCAGAACTGAAAACAAAATTACCAGAAATTATGAAAAGGTCACCAGTATTTCAAAGAGACTATTGAGATTATGACTGTTTTTCCAGCAGAAACAAAGAAATGCAAATACTGGTAAATGTGCAAAAGGACACAAAATGCTGGAGTAACTCAACCGGTCAGGTAGCATCTCTGGAGAATATTCATAGGTGACATTTTTGTCAGGGACCCTTCTTCAGACCTCAGCAATTTCTGTCTTTTGTTTGTGTAAAGAAGCATCTGCAGTTCCTTGCATCTCCAGTATTTTAAAGAGAATAATATCCATATTTAAGATGATAGGGAGCTTTGTTGGTTAGTCCCCAAAAAATCTCATACATCACAATTAATTGGTGGTACTATTTTCACTGGTTGAATGCAACAGCAGGGTACTGAGATGGAAGGTGATTGGGTTCACTTGAACTTCCCTCCGTAGTACTTGGAGAAGCCCCCTTAAAAGAATACACCAACTCATCAATTTTAATAAAATGAAATTAATGCATGTTCCAATACGAATACTTGCTCATCACATCTGATTTTCCTGTACATTACATTACATTAAAGCAATTCCATAGCCGCAGTAGAAAGAAGGAACTGCAGATACTTGTTTATTTAAAAAAAGAAGCAAAGTGCTGAAGTAACACAACAGCTCAGGCAAAATCCCTCAAAAACATGGATACATGACGTGACGTTTCGGGTCAGGCCCCTTCAGTCTGAAGAAGGGTCCTGACCCGAAATGTCACCTATCCATATTCTCAAGGGATGTTGTCTGACCCGTGAGTTAGTCCAGCACTTTGTGTCTTTCTTTTTCTAGAGCCCAAGGATAGGAAATGAGATAATTTAGCTCTGAAATTGAATCCACTTGCTCCTGTTTTTGTTACCTGCACAAAACCACACGTAAAAGCTGGCCCACACATACAAGAACAACAATTTCCTGGTGAACCTCTGTAATTGAACTGGGTTCTTTGAGGCGTGATTTATTTCAGCATATTTCCCCATATTATTTGTCCGTGACCTGATGTCATCAACATGCACAGTGTTCATCTCTGCCTTATTAAACCGAGATAGTGATGTGCAACCTATGACCTTCGATTATTCCCAGTGAAAGAAGAAGCAAACATGCATGGAGACATGAATTAAAGGGTCCCCAAAGGGGTAATGATGTGTTGATGTCTGCAGCTGTCTTACTCTTTTTTTAAGGCTCTTGTGTGTTGCATGCACAGAGTCATAGAGTTATACAGCGAGGAAACAGGCCCTTCAGCCCAACTTGCCCACACTGGCAAACATTTCCCATCTACACAAGTTGTACCTACCTACGTTTGACCCATATCACTCAAAACCTGTCCTATCCATGTACCTGTCTAAATATTTGTTAAATGTTGTGATCGTATCTGTCGCAACTCCCTCCATCCGGCAGCTCATTCCATACATCCACCACCCTTTGTGTGAAAAGGTTATTCGTCAGGTTCCTATTAAATCTTTCCCCCCTCACCTTAAACCTATGTCCTCTGGTTGTGAATCCCCTACTCGGGGCAAGAGACTCTGTGTGTCTACCCGATCTATTCCTCTCATGATTTTGTATACACCTTCTTGCTGACTTTCTCAGCACGGTTTGGAGTTATGCAGAGTAGATATACTGGTACGGTCTTTACCAAATGATGAATCTGTATCAAGTAGCATTTGAGGCCTTGTGAGGCACAGGACTCAATCTTCATCAACAACCAGACAGATAGAGACTTTCAGTCAAGGCATGTGTTCCCCTTTCATCTCACTTTCATGATAGCCTTTTATGTTGCTGTATGGCAGCTAACATAGAGAGATATTTAGGAGTGAAACTCTCTTATGATTTCCAGTGGCAAAGACATGGCAGCTATGATCTCTGCAGGCATCTGCAGTCAAAAGCTGGAGTTCCAATTTTAACACAGTTTTAACTAAAGTCAGAGGGTGTTGTATCTGTGGAATTCATTGCCACTGAAGGCTGTGGAGACCACCAATAGATATTTTTAAGGTGGAGATCAATAGATTCTTAATTAGTACAGGTGTCAAGGCTTATGGGGAGAGGACAGGAGAATGGTGTTGAGAGGGAAAGATAGACCAGCCACGATTGAATGGCGGAGCAGACTTAATGGACCTAATTCTGCTCCTATAACTTATGAACATATCAGCAAGTAAGAATGATTTACATTCTCCCAATGTTGGGATATTTTTGGGGAGCAGGAGGAAATCCCTCAGTTAATTATCAGTGCTCGACAAAGCACCTGTTTAGCATTGCCTATCTTTTTTTTAAAATCTCAGTATTATATATGGAATGCATGTATCATGCAATAAAAGATTAAAGATAAGGCACAATAGCTCAGCTAGTAGAATTGCGTTCTCACAGCTCCAGAGACCCGAGTTTAATCCTGACCCCGGGTCCTATCTGTGTGTGTGCAGTTTGGATGTTCTCCCTATGAACGTGTGGATTTCCCCTGGGTCCTCTGGTTTTTTCCCACAAGGGACAGTTTCTTCCTGGTATCATGCAACTAAACGGTCCTCTCATCAGCGAGGGTGCAGATCTGACTTCCCATCTACTTCATTGGAAACCTATGAAATGTCTTTAATTAGACTTCATTGGACTTTGATGTTTTATCTTTGCACTAAATGCTGTATCCTTTATCCTTTATCTTTATCTGTGCACTGTGGACAGCTTGATTGTATTCATGTATCACTTTTTCTTTGACTGAATAGCATGCGAACAAAAGCTTTTTACTGCTTCTTGGTACATGTGACAATAATAAACTAAACTAAACTAAAGATGTGTGGGTTAATAGACTAATTGGTCAATGCAAATTGTCCCTGGTTTGGAGGGAAGTGGTAGAATCTGAGGGGAGTTGATGAGAATGTGGGGATAATTAAAAAAATGGAATCAATGCAGGATTAGTGTAAATGGGTGGTTGATGGTCAGTGTGGACATGATGGGCTGAAGGGCCTGTTAGCAAACTGATTCTCTTCTCTATTCTAATCTTCACACCCAGATCTAGTTGAACTATTTGTTAACAAATGTGTTGTTATTATCATAATGCACTTCCAATAATAAAGAATGCTTAAGATGGCTACCTCGGAGATATTGGAAAGTATGTTGATGGTTAAACGTTACAACTTGATTTAATCAAAATATTATCTAACTTGCACAATGATTCTTTGCAAGTCAGATGGGAACTGTTTTATGATTTCATTTTGTGTCAAAAAATAACCCCTCCAGAAAACTACTGGTGCTTGGCTGCTTACAAGCAGAGAGATTCCGAAGGCACGTTGCAATTGTTTGTCCCCATGGAGTAAAGCAAAGCCGTTGAAAGCAAGTTTCACTCCCTGAAGGCAACATCAGTTTTTAATAACTTCACTGGAGTCTTTGAAGGAGACCACATCACTTTAATGTATCACTAGCTTTGAAGTAGTTCGAAATTTCACATGAATGGAGTTTATTATATGAGTGAGCACTTCATCAGTTTTTATTTATGTAGGTAAAGCATTACGGGTATTATTAATATCATTAAGAGTCTTTGTTTCCTGCTTCCTTCCCACACACACATGCAATTACAATTGGAATCCATGCATGGCTCACTGAAAGTGCAAAATGTGGAACTGGTTCTACAATTTTATAAGAATACATATTTCAAGCTAGGTTTCCCTGCAAATAATTTTCAAGATAACAGATAAGTATAGCACACAAGTAATTACTATTCTCAAAGGGAAAACCTACTGACCAATTTGTTACAGTATTTACTATAGGAAATGGAAACAAATCCTTGATTTGTGCATCGCATGTACTGGAAAGACATCTCTTATAATCGTCCCTTCTCCAAATGCTTTTGCCTGCCTGCACCCTTTTTCATTTTTGCTTTTGTCCATTCAACTCTTTCAAAATAGCTCTGAAAAACTTTCCTCCTTTTTTTTAGTTCATAAGTGTAGTGTTACAGGAAGGCCAACATTTATAGGCCATCCCTCACTGCTCTGGAGAAGGTTGTGGTGAGCTACCTTTTGGTTTAGAGATACAGCGTGGAAACAGGCCTTTTGCCCTACTGAGCCCATGCCAACCATGATCACCCATACACTATTTCTATCCCACACACTTGGGACAATTTACAGAAGCCAATTAACTTACAAACCTGCACCTCTTTGTAAGAATGTGGGAAGAAACCGGAGCACCCGGAGAAAACCCAAACTGTCACAGTGAGAATGTACAAACTCCGTACAGACAGCACCTGTAGTCAGGATCGAACCCGTGTCTTTGCTGCCTAAACTAGTGGCTGCGCAGTGATGCAGCAGTAGAGTTGCTACCTTACAGTGCCAGAGACCCGGGTTCAATCCTTACTATGGGTGCTGACTGTATGGAGTTTATGTGGTCCCCCTATTACCTCATGGTTTTTTCCAGGTGCTCCAGTTTCCTCCCAACATTCCTAAGACGTGCAAGTTTGTAGGTTAATTGGTCTCTTTAAATTGTCCCTTGTGTGTAGGATAGAACGAGTGTATGGGTGATCACTGGTTGATGTAGACTCGTTGGGCCGAAGGGCCTGTTTCCGCACTGAATCTCTAAAGCAAACTATGAGTTACCCCAGCACTTTGTGTTTTACTCAAGTTGATATCAGGAAATACAGGATCTAAATACTACCCTACTTTCAACTACCCCTCATGTATTCTGTAACAATGGGGATATGTAAAATTATAGTCTGCTAAATAATTAAATGTGGAATGTGGTTATTCAGAGCCAAAAGGCACAGTTTTGGATTAATCTTGTGTAGGTTTCTTTATGTTATATTTATTGAATCATCTACCATTTCAAATATTTGGCACCAATGAATGAGTAATGGGTCATTCTTGCCTTTCATTCAAAGGAACAATATACTTGGAAAAGATTAGGAAACAAAAGCTCTCATCAATTGTATACCAAAAATTTCTTTAAAAAAACATTAACCTATTTGCAGTGAAATATGACATTGCATTCTCAGAATTTGGGAAAGATTTTCTGAGCTTTTGTTGCAGGTCTTAGATTATTTATGATGTGATAAATGAAGTAGATTGAACTGCTAACACGTTTCTGCGGGGTAGAGAGAAACAGTAAAAAGAAAATATCTTGGAAAATACATAGAACCACAACAGCAAATGGAAACAGTTTGGGAAGATTAAATGTACCATCAAGCAGAAGTGATCCAGCCAGATGTTAAGAACTGAAACTGCTAAATTAATTAATCATTCATGCCAACACTATAATTTTATTTTGAATCTGCATTTATTTATCAATATTATTGGCAAACAATAGAGAAACAAACAACTGCCAATGCCGGTTAATACACAGAAGGACACAAAGTGCTGCAGTAACTCAGAGGGTCAGACAGCATCTCTGGAGAACATGGATAGGTGATGTTTCGGTTCAAGACCCTTCTTCAGACCGGACAAGAGACCTTTCTTCTGAAGAATAGTCTCGAGCCAACTCGTCAACTATCCATGTTCTCCAAGGATGCTGCCTGATATGCTTAGTTACTCCAGCACTTTGTGTCCTATATTACCAAAAAATGTCCCAGTGGACTTCAGAAGAATAAAAATATCAGTCAAAATTTCACACCACATAAGAAGATATGAGCAGCACATATTTAACATAAGAAGATATGAGCAGTGGTGGAAAACTAATTTAAAGTGATACGTTCTATTGAGCTATTAAAAAGAGGGGAGAGGTAGAGAAGAAAATGAAATAAACGTTTTCAAAATTATATATGTCTTTCTGTCTATAATTTCCTCAGTTTCTGTGCAGAGCTGAATTGCAAAAGACAGACTATTAATAAGATTCTGGAGCCAGATTACACAGTTATAGATCCAAGTCAGTTGATTATGAATTGAATTTTTGAGATATTAAATCATAGTCTGATCAGTTTTACAGCTCATGGGACAAACTTTTTCCACTGGTGAGGAGTTTAAATCAAATTCCTGTGGCAAAGTGGCTCAGCGGTAGAGATGCTGCCTCATAGTTCAGAGACCCGAGTTCGATTCTGACTATGGATGCAGTCTGTATTGAGTTTGGACATTCTCTCTGTGACTGCATGGGTTTTCTCTGGGTGCGCCGATTTCCTCCCACATTCCAAAGACGTGCAGGTTTGTAGATTAATTTGCATCTTTAAATTGTGACTAGTTGTTTTGTTTACAATTGTTTGTTGTTGAGCGTGGAGTCAAAGAGCCTATTTCCCATGCTCTATCTCTGAACTAAACTAAACTAAAATAAACTAAAATGGACAACCTTAAAATCAGAGTCGGATGGTGTGAGAAAGGTCAGAAGAAATATTTTACACAAAGGGTTAAAGAAGTTAAAGAAGAACTTCTGTAACTTTGTTGGCGCCAAAACCTGGCTACACTTGTGTACTGCCAAAGTGAAATCTGCTGTATGATTTTACCTGGTTGTATGCAAAACAAAGCATTTCACTGTAGCTTGGTGCATGTGACAATAAAATATAATTAAATCCTTAAATCATTGAATCATTAAAGTGTAGAGTAGCATTTAGCACAGTTAATAGTGCTTGATAGGTCTTTGGGACAGGTTGATTGATAGGTCTTTGCTGCTGAGGGTAAACCAGAACATGGAGCAGTAGAATGGAGATGCAGATCAGACGTGATCTCATTAAATAATGTCATGCTGTACTTCTGATCTAATGCTCCTATGTTCAATTTGTGTGCAGTTCTGGTCATCCCATTACAGGAAAGATGTGGAAGCTTTGGAGGTTGTGGACATGCTTTGTGGATTAGAGTGTTTCAGATACAGGAAGAGGTTGGTTAGATTTGGATTGTTTTCTCTGAAATATCAGAGGTTGATGGAAGACTTGATAGAAGGATATGAAATTTTGGAATGCACAGATAGGGTAGACAGTCAGAAACTTTTTCCCAAGGTGAAAACTTCCAACACTAGAGGGCATAGCTATAAGGTGAGTGGGGGAAAGTTTAAAGGAGATGTGCGGGACATTTTACAGACGATGGTGGGGGCCTGGAATGCATTGCCACGAGTGGTGATGGAGGCAGATAAGATAGTGACATTTAAGATGCTTTTAGATAGGCATATGGAAGTGCATGGAATAGAGGGATATAGATCATGTACGGCAGATGAGATCAGTTCAGCTGAGCCTCATGCTCAGTACAAACATTGCGGGCCATAGGCCTGTGCTGTACTGTTCTATGTTCTATTATTTCCCATTATATTATCTCTCAAAGAGTGGGTAAAAATGTCTAGTGTTAAGAGCATAAAATGGATCATTCTCCATTCAGCCAGATTTTCTTTTCCACTGTGCATTATGTGTTGCTGCTCAAAATTTATTTCATGACAGTTTTCTCAAAACAAAATGACTGCCGTAAGCATGCTGAGTCACTTCTGTTAAATCAATACATTTATTCGCTGTGTCAATGTGCTTTAATGTGGTGTTTGGGAATAGTTGACAGCTTTTTTTTAATAGTATGCATTACCTGACACCAGCTTCAAGCCTTCTGCCTTAAACTATATTCCTGCATTTCACCTCTATTGTAACCATCTGTCAAATGAAACAATTTCTCATATCACATCTCGCACTGCCCTTTCTTGCTCCACAAGGTGCATTTCACTGGAAAAAAAGTCAAAATCAGATATTGTGCATTTGATAAAGTCACACAGCACAGGATGAGGCCATAAGGTCGATCATAGCTGTGCTTTTCCTTTGAAAGATACACTAAATTTGTCTAATTCCCTTACTGTTCCTTCCCTGCAACCCTAGAATTCCTGTGCTATCTTTATAGTGCTTTGAAGTGATTGCTGGAGATAGTTTATGTCTCAGAAGCGTGTACCAGGGCAAAAATCACTGCTCATGGGTAGATAACGAATGTTGTGCTGGATTTCAGGTCCGGATTTTCAAATACCCTTTCACTTGGACGGCTAAAGATAGTGCTGACACATGCCGTGTGACGGTGAATCTTATCACTCTATTTACATTCATTGCTGGTGAATATTGTTTCCCCTTTGCATATTCTATCGGAATAGAATCTAATATCATGGTGCAGTGCATTTGTGTAAGAGGATTCTTAATGGTTGGTGAGGATTTTCTGGGCTGAATGGACTGCTTCCATGCTGTATGTCTACGTCTACGGTGACCGATATTTTGGAATCAAAACTGGAAAGCAATCAAAATTTCCAGGAGAGAAGAAAAGTGGGAAAACAAAAAAGAAATAAACTTGATATTGACATTATCCAAAACACAAAGTGCTGGAAGATCTTAGTGGGTCAGGCAGGACCTGTGGAGGAAATGGACAGACGACATTTCAAGTTAGGACCCTTCTTCAGTCTGAAGAAGAGTCCCAACCAGGAACATCATCTGTCCGTTCCCTCCCCTGGTGTTTAGCTCAAGATTCCAGCATCTGCAGTACGTTGTGTCTCCAGTATTCAATTTGTGTAACAATATCAGAATATGCATCTTGTTTCAGATTTTTTGTTTTAATTTTAGATTTCAAGAGTCTTTTGCTTTTGGACTATCATCCGTACTTTGTAACTATATAAGAATAAAATGTTCCCTACAAGTGATAAATAATGGTCCACAGGAATATGGTATTTTCTGACATCTATATTAATTACAATATTCTTGCACTAAATGTCATTCCCTTTATCCTGTATGTGTACACTGTGAATGGCTTGATTGTAGTCATGTGTAGAATTTCCGCTGACTGGATAGCAAGCAGCAAAAACGGCTTTTCACTGTACCTTGGTACGTGTGACAATAAACTAAACTAATATTCCACAGCCGTTCCTGAGATGGCTTTTATGGCTCGGACATTTAATACATGATGACAATCCCAGTTATTCTACTTTTTGAATTCATGGGATGCATTAACCATGACAGTAATCGTCATTGGAGAAATCTTATTAAATATATGTTCAGATTGTTGAAAACATTGCAGAAAATAGGGCTTTCCTGAAACCCTGTAAAACTGCCTCCTGGTAGCTTTGCCTTCCTGGAAGGTCTATGTCATTGCCATGACAACCGCTCCCAGAGCTGAATGCTTAATTAGATCATCTAAACATCAGTAGGTTAGCAGGTGATTAGCACAATTTAACCATTATTCCACTGACAAAGGAGTATCAACCAAGACGATTGATGAAACAAAATCTCAAAAGGGGATACTAAACTCCAAATTACCAGGGTTATGATTATTTGTGTGCTAAGTTGTTTCCAAATTGCAATAACTGCAGCAATCCATCTGATGTTTTTTCACGTGCTTGGTAGACAAGAATCTGTTAACCTGCAAGTGTGTAAAACAGGAGAAGCATAGCCTATGATCAAAGGAATTAATCGTTAAGCTCCTTAACAAGGCTTTGTTAAGATGACGCTCATCCATCCTAGAAAATGGCGCATACATATAATTACAATTTTCTCTCTATGCAGTCTGATTTGTTGCTTATTTGAGAGATTATTATCGTCATCGGAAATTTGAATTTCAAATTTGATTTTTGGAATTATTTTCCTTACCTTTTCATTTTTTTGTTGCAATTATCTCTCTACGTTTCCATTTGTGAAGATTGAGCTGCAGTGTTCTGCGTGTGCAGGACCTCAAGGGTCTTTGGGATATTACACCAATGTGCAACATTGTTCAGAAATTAAAAACGTAAACAGGGAATTCTGATGAAAGGTCACTGTTTTGATATCGACCATAATACATAGAACAGCACAGCACAGGAACAGGCCCTTTGGCCCACCATGTCCGTGCCAAACATAATGCCAAGGTAAACTAATCTCACCTGCCTGCACATTATCCATATCCCTCCATTCCATGCATATCCACATGCCTATCTAAAAGCCTCTTAAATGCTTGCATTTTATCTGCCTCCACCCTGACAGAATGTTCAAAACCAGAGGGCATCGGTTTAAATTGAGCTGGGAGTGGGTTAAGAGGGACCAGAGTGGCAATGTTTCAACATAGTCCATATCTGGAATGAGCTGCCAGATGCAGCTACAGAAGTGGGTACAAATACGACTTTCAAAATAATTTTGGGCAAATCCATCATTAGAATCCATCGGTAGAGTGGAAGCAGCTGCTCCAGCCTTCCCACACATCCCAAAAGATATGCACATTTGTAGGTTAATTGATCTCTGTAAATTGATCCTGGTGTGCAAGGAGCAGATGATAAAGTAGGATAAAACAGGGTTGCACAGGTGTGCAGCTGTAGTCACAGCGCCAGAGATTCGGGTTTGATCCTGACTATCGGTGCTGTCAGTGTGGAGTTTGCATGTTTTCCCTGTGGCCACATATACTTTCTTCAGGTGGTCTGGTTCCCTCCCACACTCCAGAAATGTGCAGGTTTAATTGGCTTCTGTAAATTGCCCCAAGTGTGCAGGGATAAGTGGGATAAAGTAGAACTAGTGGATGGGTGATCGTCAGTCTGTGTGGATTTGGTGGGCATAAGGGCTTGTTTCCATGCTGTATCTCTAAAAATAAAGAACTAGTGTGAATGGGTGATCGAGTGTTGGCATGGACTTGGTGGGCCGTGGGACCTGCTTTCATGCTGCTTCTCTAAACTAAACTAAAGATAGTCACAGGCTAAGTTTTTAATTGATTTCCTGATTGTGCAGTACCATTTTAGTTTAGTTTAGAGATACAGATGCAGCACAGAAACAGGCCCTTTGGCCCACCAAGACTACGCCGACCAGTGATCCCTGCACACTAACACTGTCCTACACACACTAGGAACAATTTGCAATTTTATCAAGCCAATCAGTCTACAAACCTGTATGTCATTGGAGTATGGGAGGAAACCGGAGCACCTGGGGAAAACACTTGCAGGTCACAGGGAGAACGTACAAACTCTGCATTGACAACACCCGGAGTCAGGATTGAACTCGCTGCGCCACCGTGCTGCCATTGTGGAGGAAATAATGTGAAAGGCCTATTCGGTAGCCTATGATACTTTAATGATGCCCATGATGTTGTTAATTTGTGGGCCTTTGTCTAAAACATTGATGGGAATCATAAACCTCATGTTTAACACTTCCATACGGGCATATTCAACTTTCCAGGATTATTAAAATAAAAGGCTATGGATGCTAGAAGCTAGAAAATGCTGTAAATATGTAGTTTGTCGGGTAGTGGAAATTGGTTTTGATGAATGATGATTGATCTAAAATGTTAAATCTATTTCTACGCAAGTGGTGCATATTCCACACACTCATATTAAGCGTGTTCACTATTTTTCCAGCAGAGGTCAATGTAACATTAATACTGGTTGATGTTTGCTTTTGTTTAGTTTAAATTAGAGATACAGTATAGAAACAGGCCGTTCTGTCTGCTGAGTCCACACCAACTACTGATCACCTGTTCACATTAGTTCTATGTTTTTCCACTTTCTGATTCACTGCCTGCACATTAGGGGCACTTTTACAGAGGCCAGTTAACCTACAAACCCGCATGTCAGTGGGATACTCGAGGAATTTGGAGCACCTCGAGGGCCTGAGCTACCGGGAGAGATTGAGCAGGCTAGTTTATTCCTTGGAATGCAGGAGGATGAGGTGTACAAAATTATGAACAAAATAGATCGGGTAAATGCAGAAGCTTTTGCCCAGAGTAGGGGAATTAAGAGCCAGAAGACATGGGTTTAAGGCAAGGGGGAAAAGATTTAATAGGAACCCGAGGGGTAACGTTTTTACACAAAAGGTGGTGGGTGTATGGAACAAGCTGCCAGAGAAGGTAGTTGAGGCAAGTACTATCGAAATGTTGGGGAAACATTTGGTCATGTACGTGGATAGGACAGTTGTAGATGGATATGGGCCAAATGCAGGCAGGTGGAACTACTGTAGATGGGGCATATTGGTCGGCGTGAGCAAGTTGGGTTGAAGGGCCTCTTTGCAAGCTGTATGACTCTATGACTCTATGGCACCTGGAGACAACCCTTGCAGTCACAGGAAGAATGTGCAAACTCACACAAAAACCATTCAAGTTGAGGTTCAGACCCAGGTCTCATGTGCGGTGAGGCAGCAATATCTGCTGGAAACAGTGGGGTGCAGGTCATCGGTGACAGTATGACTTCAATTTATAATCCCATTGGCTCTATAACAGCTCTCTACTGAATTGGAAATGAATTTTGTTATTGATACTGCATCAATAGATATTTTCAACCTCCTTTATAAAATATGCAATGGTGCAGGTTTACGTTTCCAAACAAAATTTAAAATTGTTCCTTATTGGACAAAGAGATTCCTGCTTTACAAAATGTCCAATTGTGGGATACTTTTAATCCCATCAGGGATCCCCTCTCTTAGCTATTGAGGATATTTAGGTTAGGTTTAGGTATATTAATGTCATATGCCCTGAGATGAGTGAAACACTTTTATTTCGTTTGCCATCCAATCAATCAGGTAATAGTTTAGTTTATTTTATTGTCACGAGGTGCGGTGAAAAGCTTTTGTTGTGAGCTAACCCGTCAGCGGAAAGATTACATGATTGAACTCGAGCCATCCACAGTGTACAGCTACATGATAATGGAAACCCATTCCTTCTCTCCAGAAATGCTGCCTGTCCTGCTGAATTACTCCAGCATTTTGTATATTCCTTCGATTTAAACCAGCATCTGCAGTTCTTTCCGACACAAAACGGAAATAATGTTTAGTGCAAGATAAAGTCCGATTAAAGATCGTCCAAGGATCTCCAGTGAGGTAGATATTAGCTCAGGAAAGCTCTCTCGTTATTGACAGGGTGATTCAGTTGCCTGTTGGGAAGAAACTGGAGACTCTACATGAATACGATCAAGTCAAATACAATACAGAGCAAAGAGAAAGATACCAGAGTGCAGAATCAAAATCAACAATCTTTAGCATAACAGTTCCAGAGAAAAGGTCCAATGTCTACAATGAGGTAGGTAAGAAAATCGTGACTGTACCTTAGTTTATGAAAGGACCATTCAGAAGTCTGATAATAGGACCTGTTCCTGAGTCTGGTGGTATGTGCTTTACCCAATTTAAAAAAATGCAATGAAATTTTGTCAAGCTGAAACATTAACACTGCTTCCTCTCCGGAGATGCTGCCTGACCAGTTGAGCATTTCGAACATTTTCTGGTTTTAATTTAAAAACTTGTTTTCCTCCTATCTTGAAGTTACTTTCCAATAATGAAAAACATACATCTGTGTCGTTTCAGCAGTAGCTGTGAAATATTCTGCAACATTTGTGGGAATTCCTTGGCACAGCTGTAACAAAATAAGCAGAGTTTATATTCATTTTTATTTTTGTTCTAATAGTCTATAATGATAAAACAAAGTCATTTTTAGCATTATTAAACACAACAGACTTCAAATTTTGTTGTCATTGAGCAAATTAAATGAAAGGCTCCCAAAATGAATAAAGGTAATAAGAAAGCAAGGGATTGCATTTAGGAAACAGTCTCACAACAAGATGAGAACCCAAATCACTTTATCGTTAAAAAAAAAAACTATTTTTGAAGTGTTGGAGAAAATAGTCAGTTTGTGCACAGCAAGGTGCCACAAAATAGCAATGAAAAGAAAAGTTAAAGTCTATTAAATGGTGTTAACTATATATATTCATGGATAAATATTTGCAAAGTCTCCATTCTTTTTCAAATTGAGGTGCAATGTTTTGTTTGAGATTGCATCTCAGTTAAATGTCTCAATAAAGTGAAGGTATAATTGGCAGTGCATCATTCCATCGGCATTACCTTGATAGAACAGCCCAGATTTTGAGCATTAGCAGCAGGTGAAAGAAGCCAATTACTCATGCAACACTTGTATAAGTATAGTTTCTGGCAACCATTATCAGCCCATTCAAAAGAACATAAAAAAGTAGGAGCGGGAGCAGGAGCAGGAGCAGGAGCAGGAGCAGGAGCAGGAGCAGGAGCAGGAGCAGGAGCAGGAGCAGGAGCAGGAGCAGGAGCAGGAGCAGGCCACTTGGGCCTTCAAGTCTTTTTGTTCCTTGCTTTTCTAGGATTGAAAATTCATATTCATATCTTTTCATGATAAAGATGGAGATCATTTGTCCCAATGTGTCTGTACCTGTCCTTTGTGAAGCAACACAATCATTCGCATTCCCTTGAACATAAAAAAAACTACAAAAACAACTTGAAAGTGGCATCACTGGCAGATATTGTGATCAAGAAGGCTTTCAGTACATCATCAGTCAGTGTATTAACTATAGAAGTTGGAATATTATGTTACAGTTGTACAACACATGGAGTAATGTTCAGTTTTTGTGACCCTGTGAAAGGCAGGATGCCATTAAGCTGGAAGGAGTGCAGAGAAAGACTCAAATAAGTGAATTAACTCAGCGGGTTATACAACACCTCTAGAGAAAAGGGATGGGTAATGTTTTGGGTTGGGACTTCTCTTCAGACTTCAGTGCAGAGAAGATTTACTAAGATGTTGCCAGGACATGAGGGCCTGAGCTACAGGGACAGGTTGGGCATACTAGGACTTTAATCCTTGTAGTGCAGGAGGCTGAGGGGTGAGGGGTAAAATCATGTGAGGAATAGCTAATGTCAATGCATAGAGTCTTTTACCCAAATTAGGTGAATCAGGAACCAGAGGACATAGGTTACAGTGGGAGGAAAGGTTTATAGGAACCTGAGGGACAACTTATGCACACAGAGGGTATTATGCAAGGCTCGGTGCTGGGACCGCAGCTATTTACAATATACATTAATGACTTAGATGAATGGATTAAAAGTAACATTAGCAAATTTGCAGATGACACAAAGCTGGGTGGCAGTGTGAACTGTGAGGAGGATGTTATGAGGATGCAGGGTGACTTGGACAGGTTGTGTGAGTGGGCAGATGTATGGCAGATGCAGTTTAATGCGGATAAAATGTGAGGTTATCCACTTTGGTGGTAAGAACAGGAAGGCAGATTATTATCTGAATGGTGTCAAGTAACCATTGACACAATTCAAAATGGGGAGTACAAAGAGATCTGGGTGTCCTTGTTCATCAGTCACATGCAGGTACAGCAGGCAGTGAAGAAAGCTAATGGCATGTTGGCCTTTATGGCAAGAAGAGTTGAGTAAAGGAGCAAAGAGGTCCTTCTGCAGTTGTACTGGGCCCTAGTGAGACCGCACCTGGAGTACTGTATGCAGTTTTGGACTCCAAATTTGAGGAAGGACATTCTTGCTATTGAGGGAGTGCAGCGTAGGTTCACTAGGTTAATTCCTGGAATTGGCGGGACTGTAACATGTTGAAAGATTGGAGCGACTAGGTTTGTATACACTGGAATTTGGAAGGATGAGAGAGGATCTTATCGAAACATATAAGATTATTAAGGGATTGGACACGCTAGAGGCAGGAAACATGTTCCCAGTGTTGGGGGAGTCCAGAACCAGGGGCCACAGATTAAGAATAAGGGGTAGGCCATTTAGAACGGAGATGAGGAAAAACCTTTTCACTCAGTTGTAAATCTGTGGAATTTTCTGCCTCAGAAGGCAGTGGAGGCCAATTCTCTGGATGCTTTCAAGAGAGAGTTAGATGGAGTTCTTAATGATAGCAGAGTTAGGGGGTATGGGGAGAGGGCAGGAATGGGGTACTGATTGTGAATGATCAGCCATGATCACACTGAATGGCGGTGCTGGCTCGAAGGGCCGAATAGCCTATTCCTGCACCTTTTGTCTATTGTCTATTGGACAGGTATATGGATAAGAAGGATTCAGAGGGATATGGACCAAACACGAGCAAATGGGACCTGTGTAGATGGGTAATGTTGTTCGGCATGGACAAGTTGGGCTGAAGGTACAGATTCTAAGCTATATGACTCTATGAATTGTGGGAGGGAGGGGGTGTGATGGATTGTACAAAGGGAAAATCTCTTGATAGGGAGAGATAACTGGAGAGCTCTATTTCTCAGGCAATCTTTTGGCATCAAAAATAATTTGATCTCACTTTGGTTTTGTGGGTTCTGAGATGGCTAATGGGGCCAATTCCCAGATTGGGCAGATGATTGTTGGGTAGTTTGTAAGATAGGGTCCTCCTTTCGTCTTACAGAGGGCTTCTGTGCACTCCAGGTAGGTCCTGAGGTTCTCATTACCTTCCTGAATGCTTCTTCCCCACTGAGTGATCATGGACCAGGGATTATGTGTAGTCAATGGAGACGTTGCACCTCTTCAAGAAAGCTATGAATACACTCTTGAATCCTTTTCCCCTGCCTCCTGGCAATCTCAACAAGACAGAACTTGTAATTGAATTTTGAGGGACTGGAGACAGGGTGCCAAAGGTGTGGCCAGACCAATGTCCCCAACAGTGAGCGACTAAGACCTCAATACCAAGGGTATTCATCTGGAAAAAAATCACTAATATTGGTTTTGTACCAATGTTAAGGTAGCACAATAGCACAGCGGGAAGAGCCCCTAACTCATAGTGCCAGAGACCCAGATACGATCCTGACCTTGGGTGCTGTCTGTATGGAGTTTGCACATTCTCCCTGTGACTGTGGGGGTTTCCTCCAGGTGCTCTGTTTCCCTCCCACATACCAACAACGTGTGGGTATGTAGATTGATTGGCCCTCTGTAAATTGCCCCTAGTAGGAAGGGAATGGATGGGAAAGTGGGATAACATAGAACTTGAGTGTATGAGTGATGGATAACTGACATGGACTCAGTGAGCCGTAGGGCTTGTTTTCATGCTGTATCTCTAAATTAACCTGATACTGATACTCCCTGACCTGCCAAGTTATCAGCACTTTGTGTCTTTTTCTGATATAGCTGGGTGTATCTTTCCCATGACTTTAGTGGATTTCTGAGCGACAACATTTTTCTGTGCCTTGAGATACCATCTCAAGATAGTCCAGGCCTCAGAAGCATTGTTGTTGTGTTTCTGGTGTAAGTACAGTAAGCATGGGCCATTTAAGCACAGATTCCGGGAAAGGATACAAATTGAATCGTGAGGCGGCAGCATGCTCAGGATCCTTGATCAGGAAAATGACAATTTGCAATGATGGTCTCTGTAATATTTCTAATAGCGAAGAGAAGGACTTCACAAAGTTTGAGTTTACAGAGATTTGGAAGGGGGGAGTGGGGGTGGGGGATGGAGGGAGATTGGAGGAAATGGAAGTCATATTGTGGTAATCTTCAAAAAATTAGAATCCATCCATCAGATATGGGAAACGGACAGCACAGCCAAAGGGGTTCATTAATGTAATCATTAGGTTCTGGTTTGTAGTTCTTTAACTAAAGCGAAGTCAGTTATAGTTTTCAAAAAGGAACGGTTTAGAGGGATACGGGCCCAACATGGACAAATGGGACCAGCTTAGATCTAAGATCTAAGCATGGTCTAAGCTATCTGTCTTGGAGTCATATAGCGTGGAACCAGCCCTTCGGCCCAGCTTGCCCACACGGACCAACATGTCCCTTCTACCCTAGTCCCTCCTGCCTTCGCTTGGCCCATATCCCTCTAAACTTGTCGTGTCCATACATCTGTCTAATTGTTTCTTAAATGTTGCGATATTCCCTGCCTTAACTACCTCCTCTGGCAGCTCATTCCATACACCCACCACTCTTCAAGTAAAAAAGGTACCCCTCAGATTCCTATTAAATCTTTTCTGCTTCAGAAAGAACCCATGACCTCTGGTTCTTGATTCCCTTACTCTAGGCAAGAGACTCTGAGAATCTTGGTCAGCATGGACGAGTTGGGCTGAAGGGCCTGTATCCGTGCTGTATGACTCTATGACTCTAAGTCGTAATTTTGTGTGGCTGTGAGATTCATTGGATTAATCATGTAAAATCTGATGACATTGTGGTTCAAATGGTCTCCATTAATGTTGTAAGAACTTAAAATAAGAAGTACAAGAGTAATCCAAATTGCCTTCAAACTTGCTTCACTATTCAGCAAACCTATTGGTAATCTTTCAGTTTAGTTTAGAGATACAGCATGGAAATGTGCACTTTGGTCCACTGAGTCCACACAGTCATCGATCACCCGTTCACATTAGTGCTATCTTATCCCACTTTCTCATCTACTCCTGCACACACTAGAGGCAATTTACAGAGGGCCACGTCTTTGTGATGTGGGAGGAAACTAGAGCACCCAGAGGAAGCCCGCGAGGTCACAGGCAGAACATGCAACTTGCAGACAGACAGCACCTGAGGTCAGGATCAAACCAGGGTCTCTGGAGCAGTGAGGCAGCAGCTCTACCAGCAGCTCTACCAGCGGCATTATTGTGCCGCATTTGTACTTTAGCTCTATTCTCCCACATGATTCCTAATACCACTTGAATCTCCTGCATTCCAATTATTTTCTAATCACAGTCTTCAGCATCCACAGACACTATTTTCCGGAAAATATATTGACAATCTAAGTATAGAAATTTATCCTGACTCCTTATCCTCAGATTATGCTGCTTGGTCTGCAGTATTGAAACAAGGAAAGCAATCTCTCAGCAGCCATCTTTTCAAACGCTGTCTGAATTTGGTATGTTTCATTGAGATTACTTCTTATGCTGTTCTATCATTTGAAAATCCAATATTAACCAAGTTTCTGTCTTATGGTCAAAGCTAACAGGCTAATTATACAAACAACATGAATGCTTTCACTTCTATGCCTTTGGCTGATTCTTCATCAGCTTCTGCATTTTCCCAGCATTTATTCTGGTTGGATTTATAAATGAAAGATATTAGTTTTTTCTGCATTGAATATAGTGCGAGAATTGGCAAAGTTAAATTAGAATAAGAAAAGTTGAGTTTGGATGCTTAGTAACTTTTTATTATATGACTCTGAGCTAAAACATTCCTTTTTAATGTGAATCTGGCAGCAGAATTTGTTTGATGTGAAACTGGCTGCTGGCAAGTTATTTTAGTGAAAGTCTGGCAGCAGGAGATTCTCTTTTATTCTCTAAAGTATACTCTAGCTACTACTGAATAATATATTTTAGCAAATAAATCTTCTGTCCGGCTGTCGTTCTTTCTCTTCTTCAGCTCATCTGCTGCTGAAGGTCTCATCCATCCATTTGTAGCCTCTAGACTATTCCACTGTTTTCATAGTTTCCAAGGTGACTACTTATTCTAGCATTGCCCAACATAGAACATTGAACAGAGAACAGTTCAGCACAGGAGGAGGTACAAAGTATGTGCCAAAGATGATGCCAAGATAAACTAATCTCATCTGTCTGCACAAGATCCATATCCCTCCATTCCCTCCCTATCCATGTGTTTAGTTTAGTCACGGAATCATAGTCTTACATAGTGGAAATAGGCCCTTTGGTCCAAATTGCCCGCACCGAACAACATGTCCCGTCTACACTAGTCCCATCTGCCTTCTTTTGGCCCATATCCCATTAAACCTGTCCTATCCATGTGCCTGTATAATTGCTTCATAAACATTCCGTTTAGAGTTCCTGCATAGAAACAGTCCACTCGGCCCAACAAGTCTGCGTTGATCATTGATCCTTATACACTAACATTTTCTGGAGAAGATCAAGAGAGTATTGATCAATATATGGAATTTCCATAATCATCTGAGAAGATAGAGGCGTTGATGGGCTTTCTTTACTCTTCATTTCTTTATAATGAGAACATCCTGCTCAGGCTCATTTCTGATTTTTTATTCACTAATATTGTTGACTTTCATTTGTCTTCTCAGGCATAATAAAGGCCAATAAATGCTGGGCTTGTCAGTGTTTTACAAGGCCTGCAAATGAATAACTAAGTCTTGTGATGGGGACACAAGAAGCCAAGGTGCTTGTGGTGATTTGCTAAGTTGATGGTAAAATTCAATTGTATTGGTACAAATGAAATAAGAGAATGGATTAGAGTCATAGAGTCTTGCACGTTCAGCCCAACTTGCCTACGCCGGGCAACATGTCCCATCTACATGAGTCCCACTGGCCTGCATTTGGCCCATACCCCTCTGAAACTGTCCTATCTATGTACCTGCCTAAATGTTTCTTAAATGTCACGATAGTATCTGTTATCATTATTTCATCATTAGTACCACATTTAACTGAGGATAATATTTAGCTCACCCAAGTTGCTTAATAATTTTTTTTGTTTTGCATCAAATTAGTTTCTGTCCATAGCCACACATGCTGTGCTGGGTAGTTGCAAAGAGGACGACGCACATTAATATACTAATCCTGTTGCTGCAGAATGCTTGCTGCCAATTTGAAACAGGCAACATGAATATTATTAAAAATCAAAAGCATTTTATGTAGATTTGCCTCTGGCAAAGCTAAGTAGAATTCATGTGATGATGCAGAAGTTGCTTTTGCAGACTGAACCACACTAATGAAAGTCTGATAATTGGTAATTTATGATTGGATTATAACAAGTGAAGTTAAACTCATGCCTTAATTAATCTTCAACAACTGAAAGAAGAACATAATGTAATAATACATTTAACATCAGAATAAACCAACTCAAATACCAATAGCGAGGAACTATCCCATCATTCGTCAGATCACGGCCGATCTACCTAAATACTGTTTCTGCACTGTCCTCTAATTAGTCAAGAATGTTTTATTTTCATGTGTCCCAGATAGAACAATGAAATTCTTACTTGCTGCAGCACAACAGAATATGTAAACATAGTACACTGTAACCAATATGATAAACGAGTGAAAAAAAAGTTCAGTGAGTATATATACACATACACACAAGTACACACACACATATACACACATATATTATATATATATATATATATATATATATATAGATATATCCACACACACACACATATATATATATATATATACATGCGCACACACACACACACACACACACACACACACACACACACACACACACACACACACACACACACACACACACACACACACACACATATATATAGGTACACACACATACTCAAAAAACAAACAATAGTAGTCCAATAATAATAATAACTGGACCAAGTGGACCCGTTGGGCCCATTCCTCATAGGGTTTCCATTGTGACTTGGGAAAATTGCTTTCTTCTTTAAAATAAATTGTTTTTAAAAACAAATAAAATAAATCTCAATTAAATAAATAAAGAGGCCAAGGTAGATCCGAGGTCTTTTCCAAAAATGCCGGCCGGGCGGGGAGTGTCTCCCAGGGCTGTGGGCGGGCGAGGAGGGACAGGGAAGGGGAGAGGGTGCCACTCACTTTGGCCCCTTGGCGCCAGCACTGCCGCCAGAGCGAGCCGTGCACCCAAAGCCTCTCCTGTATTGGACTAGCACCCCCCCCCCCCCCCACTCACCTTTTCTTTCAAATAAGTTGCTTTTTAAAAAAAATGAAATGAATCTATAGGAAATAAATATCTTATGTAAAATAAAGAGGTTGAGCGGGAGGTTGTACCCAATCAATGGACTCTATGTGAGGGTGAACGGCAGGAGCAAATCAGGACTTGTCGGCGAGCAATCAGAGCAGGGGGCGTCAGCGTTCCCCCCATGTGGGAGCCGGACCAATTGGGCGTCGAGCGGGAAGTCAGTGCCAATGAATGGACTCCATGTAGGGGTGAGCGGCAGGAGCAAATGAGGGTGAGTCCCCCCACTGAGCCACTCCATTCCCCCTCCCTCCCCCCCACTCACCCATTCCATACACCCCTCCCCGCCCACTCTATCTCCCCCCTCCACTCAGCCACTCCATCCCCCCCTCCCTCCCACTTGCCCACTCCACCCCCCCTCCGCCCCACTCACCCACTCCGTCCCCCTCCCCCACACTCCACCCCTATCCCCCCTCTCCATCCCCCTACTCACCTACTCCATCCCCACTCACTCACTCCTTCCCCCCCTCACCCACTCCCCCCCTCCCCTCCCCCCAAACCCTAATTTCCCCACTCTCCTCCTCCCACCCCAATATCCCTCTCCCCCTACCCCCACTCGCCTCCCCGCCCCCTCCCTCTCCCCTCCTCCCCCCCACCACCACCACTCCACTTCTTCATCACTCCCCCCCACACCTTCCACTCCCCTTCCCCCCCACACCTCCCCCTCCACTCCTGTCTCCCCTCCCCCCCACTCCACCTCCCCAACTCCCCCCCTCCTCCCCTCCCCTCGGGCCCAGCAACCCTACCGAACCGTGCACCCGTTAGCGAGTGAGGAGCGTCCCATGTGGCTATGACAGGGGCAGCAAAGCCTAGCAATCCGTGGAGCCATTGGCGGCGAAAGCCACTTACCTGTGCCTCTTGCGTGCAGCGCTGATCGCCAGCGAGCGGCGTGGAACGCAGCGCGGCAGTGGGAGGCGTGCACAAGATGGCGGAGCGGGAGGAGGAGGGGAAGAAGGAGAGCGGCCACGAGTTGTCGACAATGCGTTGGTTGAAGCGGGCACTGGATGAGACACGGGAGGAGGAGGAGAAGAAGCTGCCCGTTGGGGTTGTATTCCGGTGATGGTCCGGGGCACTGGACCTGGGCGGGAGCAGGGATTCGACGATGCCGTCGGTTGAAGAGCGGGCGCTGGAGGAGACGGAGGGGGACGATGAGATGACAGGGGGCGCCGACCATCTTCCTCCTGCTTGGAGTCTACCCCAGGGCCGGGTGCGGGCGAGGGGGGGAAGAGGAAAGAGGAGAGGGAGCCACTCACCCCGGCCCAGGGCGGCCATCGCGGTGGCCAGCAGCAGGAGAGCGGCCGTCCTGCCAGCGGCCATCTTCTTTCGCCTCCTCTCTGGTGCCGCGCTCCTCAGAGGGGGAGGGGGGGAGAGCAATTAAAGTCATGCGGGTCCCATTGTGACATCACACGCAGAAGACCTTTAAGAAGTCGGCATGAAAGGTGATTCTTAAACTTTAAAATCTCTCTAACTTAAAAAATATAAGACCAATTTAAATGAAACTTTTCATTAACAGTCGCCAGGATAATGGTGATTAAGGTGGTGCTAAAATTGTGCCGCTATCGTTTACCATTTTGCCTGTAGTTCTACAACCAAATCTCAGACTATATATCCTAGACCAAGTGGGGCCCCTTCCTCATAGAGGGGGGACAGGGAAGGGGAGAGGGTGTGACTGAAGAGCCCTGGACCCAAAGCCTCTCCTGTATTGGTGTAGCACCCTCCACCCCCCACTCAATCCCCCTTTTCCCTCCCTCCTCCCCCTACTGACCTACTCCATCCCCCCTACGCACCCCAACTTGCCCCTCCCCTGCCCCCACTTGTCCCTCCCCTTCCCCCACTCCCACTCCCCCAGCCCTGCCTCCACCCCATTCCCCCCTCCCCACCCCTATTCCCCCCTCGCCCACTTTTCCTGCCCGCACCCCACTCCCCCTTCCCAATCTTCCCTCCTCCCCACCCCCACTTTCCCCCACTATTCCCTCCTCCCCATCCCACCCTGCCCCCTCCCCAGCCTCACTCTTCCCCCACCCCCACTCTCTCCTCTCCCCCACCACCTCCTCCCCCATTCTCTGCAAACCCCACCCCCACTCTCATTGTCTCCTTCCCCCCACCCCCTCTCCCCCATTTCCCCCCACTCTTCCCTCTTCCCCACCCTCCCCCTCCTCCCGCACCCCCACTCTCACTGTCCCCCTTCCTCCCACCCTCCCCCCTTTCCCTCCAACCCCCACTCTCTCTTCCTCACTCCCTTCCCCCCACTCTCCCCTCTTTTCTGACCCCCACTGTCCCCCTTCCTCCCCACCACAACCCCCCTCCCCCACAGCCCCGCTGTCCCCCTCCCCAGTCCCACTCTCCCTCCCACCCCCACTCTCTCCTCCTCCCACCCACCCCCACCCCCCCACTCTCTCCTCCCCCAGCCCCACTCTCACTCTCCCCCACCCCCCCTTCCCCACCACCCCCCTTCTCTCCTCCACCCCTCTTCCCCCACTCTTTCCTCCCCAACACCCCGCCTCCCCCACTCTCCTCACCCCCCCTCCTACCCCCCCCCCTCCTACCCCCACCCTTCCCTCCACCCACTCGCCCCCCCCCCCCCACGTCCACTCCCCTCCGTGGAGCCATTGGCGGCAAAAGGCACTTACCGAGCGTGCAGGGAGGAGGAGGGAGCGCCGGACTACTGGAATCGGGCAGCGGAGGTGGGACTACTCGAGGCCGGCCGCGGCAGGTCTGGGGTAGTGGAGAGGGGAGAGAAGCGAGGGGAGAGAGGAGGGAAGCGAGAGGAGGGAAGCGAGAGGAGGGAAGCGAGAGGAGGGAAGCGAGAGGAGGGAAGCGAGGGGAGAGAGGAGAGGGGAGCCCCTGCTTGTGGGCGGGCGGCTCCGCTAACGGCATCCATCTTGTTTGTGCGAGTGAAGAGAGAGGCACAGCACTTTGGAAAATGTGTTTAGAAATGAAAGTTTTAAACTTTAAAATCTATCTAGCTTCAAAAATATACGACCAATTTGAATAAAATTTGTTATAAACATATAAACAGTCGCCAGGAGAGTGGAGATTAAGGTGGTGCTAAAATTGTAGGCGCTATGGTTTATCGTTTTGGCTGCAGGTCCACATGTCCACAACCAAATCTCAAATTTTCAGAAATATATAAATATATATATATACAAGATCTGAGTTTTAGTAGTGTATATATATATATATATATAAATATATAAAATGTGTGTGTGTGTGTGTTCACAAAATCAGAGTTTTAGTAATATATATCGATAATAGTAATAATAATAATAATGATAATAATAATAATAATAATAATAATAATAATAATAATAATAATAATAATAATAATAATAATAGTCTTTTGAAGTTCGGAGCTTATTTGAGTTTGTAGTGTTTAATAGCCTGATGGCTGTTGGGGAAAAAGCTGTTCCTGAACCTGGATTGACGTCCAGGTTCAGGCTCCTGTAACTTCTTCCCGATGGCAAGGGTGAAATCAGTGTGTGGCCAGGATGGTGTGGCTCTCTGATGAAGCTGGCCGCCTTTTTGAGGCAGCGACTCCGATAAATCCCTTCGATGGTGGGGAGGTCAGAGCCGATGATGGACTGGGCAATGTTCAAACTTTCCGCTACCAGGCGTTCAAGTTGACAAACCAGGACGTGATGCAACCAGTCAATGTGCTTTCTACTGCACACCTGTAGAAGTTCAAGAGAATCCTCTCTGACATACCGAATCTCCGTAATCTTCTCAGGAAGTAGAGGCGTTAATGTGCTTTATTTATAATTGCATTTATTTATAATTGCTTTATTTGTAATTATATTACTGGATTTCTTTAATATTCAGAAATCGATTGATCTTGTATTTCAAAGAGATAGTCCTCATACCCCTCCAGGGCAGATAACAGCAAAGATCCATCACCATTTGAGCAAAGAAATTTCTCCTCCCCTTAGTTCTAGTTTCCTCAGCAGGGAAACATCCTCAATATAACCAACAACCTGTCAAATCCTGGCAGAATTTTGACACAATCTCCTCACATTCTTCTGAACTCCAGAAAATATGGCTTAATTTGCTTAACCTCTCATCTTACGATAACCCTGCCATCTTTAGAACCCTGCATTCTCTCTTTGGCAAGTACATTATTTCTTTGGTAAGAAATGAAAACTATGTACCTAGGATAGCTATAGCCTCACCATAGGTTCACGTGGTCTTGGAGCAGAATTAGGTCATTCGGCCCATCAAGTCTACTCCGCAATTCAATCATGGCTGATATACCTTTCCTTCTCAACCCAATTCACTTGCCTTCTCCCCATAACCCCTGACACACTTACAAATCAAGAATCTGTCAATCTCCACGTTAACATATCCATTGACTTGCCCTCCACATCCGTCTGTGGCAATGAATTCAACAGATTCATGACCGTTTGATGAAATAAATTCCTCCACATTTCCTTTCTAAAAGTATGTCCTTTTATTCTGAGGCTATGTGCTCTGGTCCTAGACTCTCCCACAAATGGAAACATCCTCTCCACTTTCTTTTTAGAACATGGCCCCAAAAACTTAAGTCAATCTTTCCCCTGTTTTCAAATTCTCATAATAAATGCTGACATACCATTTTCCTTCCAAATCACTTAATGCACCTGCTTGTTTACTTACAATGATTTGTGTACAAGTTAACCTGGATCCCTTTGAGCTTCAACACTACCCTACCGCTCACCATTTACAAAGACTTTGTGTTTCTGTTTTGTGCATGAAAGTGGATGTCCTCGTGGTCCTTCCACTTTTTACCAGGTTCTACAAGATTGTTGTAATTGAAATAGAAAGTGCTGGAAATACTCAGCAGGTCAGGCCTCATTTGTATGAAGAGAAACAAAGTTAACATTTCAGGTCAAAATACTTCATCAGAACTGGATCAATACATTACCAATATGCTATACATTCTTCCCCTTACTAAAATCAATCTGAAGTCTCAAAACGCCATCCATCCTTGTTCTCCAGCTATACTGTTTCTCAGCTAAGCATGAGTTACTCCAGCAATTGGGTTTACAAAAGTGATGGATAATATGGCACAGCTGGTATGGCAGAGATCCGTGTTTGATCTTGAACTCAGGTGCTGTCTGTGTGGAGATTGCACATTCCCCGTGACCACATGGGTTTCCTCGCAATGCTTTGGTTTCCTCCCACATCCCAAGGATATGTGGGTTTGAAGGTGAATTGGTCTCTGTAAAATTGTCCTTTGTGCGCATGGAGTGAATGAGAAAGTGGGATAATACAGAACTAGTGTGAACGGGTGATTGATTGTCATTGTGGACTTGATGGAACAAAGGGCCTGGTTCCACGCCGTATGTCCAAGCTAAACTAAACTAAATGTGATTGCATTTGGGATTCTGGATCTAGTTTATCTGCTGAGTGGCTCCATTCATTTGGGATTTGGTTCAGTTATAGTGCACTGAACTGAAGAGAAATTTCCTCTCTTTGAGGAATATGAATCTTTGGAATTCTGCGAGGCAGAGATCAATGGATGATCAGTCATGGAATGCATTCAAGGCTGATATTGAGAGATGTTTGAACATAAAGAAAATCACAGGAGATTGAAACTGGCAGAAAATTGAACAAGGTATCAAATCAGTCATGATCTTTTGAGCTACTTCTTCTCTTGCATCTTATGCTATTATGTTTTATATTCTGTTCTGTAAAGCCTGGACTCGCATCCTTGCTCCAATTTATCACTTACTCGAATAAGCCAAATTATTTTGTTTTTCAACTGCAGTTATGAATATTTAACAATGCAACAACCAATTTACGTGCAGCAAAATGCTGCAAATAGGAAAAGGACAAAGCTCTGGAGTAACTCAGCGTGTCAGGCAGCATCTCTGGAGAACATGGATTGGCAACTTATTGGGTTTTGATCCTTCTTCAAAGATGCTGTATAAATTTCTGGAGATGCTGCTTGACCTCGTGCGTTATGTCAGCACTTTGTGTCTTTTTTGGCAAACCAGTATCTGTGACTACATTCCACAAATAGGAAATGGTGAGGGTAATGGTGGAAGGTTGCTTCTCAGACTGGATGCCAGTGACTAGTAGTGTGCCTCAGGGTTCGGTGCTGGGCCGGTTACTGTTTATCATCTAAATCAAGAGAAGTGTGAGGTTTTGCATTTTGGGACATCGAACAAGGACAGGACCTACACAGTAAATGATAGTCCTCTGGGTAGCGTTGTAGAGCAGAGGGATCTAGGAGTACAGGTGCATGATTCCTTGCAGGGCGAGTCGCAGGTAGATAAGGTGGTCAAAAAGGCTTTTGGCACTTTGGCCTTCATCAGTCAGAGTATTGAGTATAGAAGTTGGGAGGTCATGTTGCAGTTGTATAAGATGTTGGTGACACCACATTTAGAATATTGTGTTCAGTTCTGGGCACCATGTTATAAGAAAGGTATTGTCAAGCTTGAAAGCGTTCCGAAAGGATTTACCAGGATGTTGCCAGGATTAGAGGGTGTGAGCTATAGGGAGAGGTTGAGTAAGCTTTATTCCATGGAGCGCAGGAAGATAAGGGGTGATCATATAGAAATGTATAAGACCATGAGAGGAATAGATGGGGTAGATGCACAGAGTCTTTTGCCCAGAGTAGGGGAATCAAGGACCAGAGGGCATAGGTTCAAGGTGAAGGGGAAAAGATTTAAAGGGAATCCGAGCGGTAACTTTTTCACACAAAGGGTGGTGGGTGTGTGGAACAAGCTGCCAGAGGAGGTAGTTGAGGCTGGGACTATCCCATCATTTAAGAAACAGTTAGACAGGTACATGGATAGGACGGGTTTGGATATGGACCAAGCCCAGGCAAGTGGCACTAGTGTAGCTGGGACATTGTTGGCCGGTGTGGGCAAGTTGGGCCGAAGGGCCTGTTTCCACACTGTATCACTCTATGACTCTAACTGGCAAGGTAATTGTTTTTTGACATTGTTGATTGGAAGAGAAATGCTTTTCAAGATTTGGGACAAAACTGAATGCTTTACTTCAAATAGCACAGGCAGATCTTCTGTACGATGAGCAGTGATGGCTGGAAGCAGATTCAACTTCAGGTAAAATACTAGCAACTAAGCATGAGAATAAATGCCCATCGGTAATCCATCTGCAGTGAGAGGCAGCACGGTGGCGCAGCGGTAGAGTCGCTGCCTTACAGTGCCAGAGACACAGGTTCGATCCTGACTATGGGTGCTGTCTGTACAGAGTTTGTACATTCTCCCCATGATCTGTGTGAGTTTTCCCCAGGTGCAGGGGTGCAGTGCTTCCGGAGCTCACCGGAGTGCCGCTCCGACACCTTTGTAAGAAAAAAACTAAATAAATAGCGGGGAATTTTAACAGCAACCGCTCCAGCACCAGTTACAGCCCCAGCACCTAAAAAATTAGCACTGCAACACTGTCCAGGTGCTCCAGTTTCAACACTCCAAAGATGTACAGGTTTGCAGGCTAATTGGCTTGGTAAATTTGTAAATGTTCCTAGTGTATAGGATAGTGCGAGTGTGCGGGGATTACTGGTTGGTGCAGACTCGGTGTGCCGAAGGGCCTGTTTCCACGCTGTATTTCTAAACTCAACTAATCTAAAATCCAATGTAATTCAGAGCAGAAAGCACCCTGTGCTTACCCAAACATTTTGCTGGTGCAAAGTCACAGCGCTTCAGTGTAGAGTTAAGCTTTGTAGTGATAGTCGATATACTGCAGAGGTTGGGAAGTCAAATTTAAGACAATACAATGTTTGTAAAGAACATGAAAAACAAAAGCGTGGGTGGGGTTAGGTTATGAACAGTGGAAAATTTTCTTAGTTTGAGCCTATGCTGAAAGATTATATAAATACTTTGGACATAGGAAGGCTACTCATTCCATTGTGAACACTCCAGAAAAGGGCTATTTGTGCTCATCCTACTTCACTATTTCCTGTCCACCCATCTTTCTCAGCTATAGTTTACAGGATTTTAAATGTTTTGTTCCGATGCTTTTAAAATATGATGTGACGTTTGATCTTCATCACCATTTTGACCAGTGAGTTCAATAAAATTATTATTTTTATTCATTCCCCCATCTTTCCACCAATTTTTAGACATATTTAGTCTCATTTATCTCTATTATTGTTCTTCCAGTTGATCCTTATAATTTTTTTTCCTGCCTCTTTGTGAAAAATGTCATCCTAGCCTTGACAATGTTTCCCATAATAAGACTAAATAAATCTCCCATATATCCTTCCAAAAGCTGTCATAATCTTCTAGTTATGTGGTAACCAGAACATAAATTGTGGCTTCAATAACTTTAAACATAGGTCAGACATGACTTCTTTGGAGCAAAAGCAATAGAGTTCCCTGTGTCTCCTTCGACTATCTTTCCAGCCATCTGCAAACATTTGTAAAATGGAGTCCATGATCCTTTTAGAGACACAAAGAACTGCAAAATTTGTCCAACGCTGACTTTAAGAGGACTGGACTTCAAATATGGTTTGTACCTCAACATATCATATGAACAGTCCATCAATTGCCCAGTTCCATGTTTGTAGTCTGGGGGAATTGGGAAACTATCTCTTCTGCTTGACACTGAGCTTCCCTTGATCAGCGGCAGAGACACAGGTTTGATCCTGACTATGGGTGCTGCCTGTACAGAGTTTGTACATTCTCCCTGTGACCGCGTGGGTTTTCTCTGTGTTCTCCGGTTTCCTTCCACACTCCAAAGACGTACAGGTTTGTAGGTTCATTGGCTTTGGTAAAACGAATATGTCCCCAGTGTGTAGGATTGTGTTAGTGTACAGGGATTGCTGGACAGCACATACTCTGTGGGCCGAAGGCCCTTTTCCCTCGTTGTATCTCTAAAGTCTAAAGATCTTTTACACTCTATCAATTATCAAAAGGCTTAAATTTATTTTCTCTTTATTTTAATCATATTCAGTGCTTATTGAGAATAAACTGTTTTCAGTTCAAGAGCAAAACACAAAATGCGAGAGGAACTTGATGGGTCAAGCACATATGTGTGGGGAAAGGACAAACGATGTTTCAGATTGGTACTCTTTGGACTGTAGTAGGGGAAAGAAAGCTGGGAAAGTGAGGTGGCGGCAGGAGAACCCCTGGCAAGGTGGATACAGGTGAGAGAGGTTTGATGGGAAGATGGGTGGCCTAAGTGACAATGGCTAGAAGTACATAGGAGTCAAAAAGGTGTCAGATAAGGAGAGAGGCAGAGTGAAATGTAGAACCAGAGGGAGTGGCATAGGAGGAAAGGGGCAGGGATAAGGGAAGAGAGGGGGGAAGAAAAGAAAATTAGGTAGTCAGGAATGGGAGATGAGTGTGCAAAGGAGGGGAAAGGAGCAGACTGAAGAGGAAGGATGGTGGGAGATAGTAAAAGAGATGGATGTGCACCTGAAAAAAAGATTTGTTATTAAAACACCAGCTATTTCATCCACCTCTATTAAACCAGTCAAAGCTGCAGATGTAAAATCATCAGGACAACACTGACGGAAAGCAGCAATCCTAAAGAGTTGGACAAAAAGCATAAAAATGGAAATCAATCCTGATGTTTATTCTTCAGAGAAATCTTCGTAGCTTGTTTACTCAATGCTAGCAAGGAACTATGTAGCTGGAATAAATCTGAAATTAAATGCAGATTGTTATTGGCAATTTGGAAAGAAAGAACATTGTCAAAGGCAAGTAAAGGGACATAAGCTTTGAAGTTATATTATAACATTTTAGATAAGGAATGCATAATGGAAGTCTGAAATTCAACTCTCCAGTCTCAGAGTGGACATGGTAAATGTGTGAGGCAGGGGGAATTTCACCACTAAACTATCTGGTGAAATGGCATCTCTACAATAGATTTTAGATGAATATGTCAAAGAATCATGCAGTATCAAATTGCTTGATTTAGTTATTTATTTTATTTCGCTTCTTTTTTCGCAATATACTGCAATTTTCTAAGTTCTTATATACCTCATATCATGGATGATCATCCTTTTTCTATTTCTTGTGAGGTATAAATCTCATTGCAATATATTGTATATTTAATTGTGTGAGGCATTTTAATCTCACCATTGGCCCTGTGCAGTGATCCTTTGTATTTCCATATTTTTCTTTCATAAACTGTCACTTTTGATTAGCATAGCGACTTTTCAAAAATGTGCCAAGACTGCATATCGTTGCAATTGCACTGTATTTAATTTACCAGTACACTGCATCAGACTAATGTTCCATTTATATTGTGGATCGCTTCAGCTTCATGTAGTTCTGAAGATATTTTGGCTTCAGGTACTCTGAAATCTATCCATTCACTATGAGTAGCTTTTAAAGTCATGAGTCAGCAACTAATTTGAAATACTGAATTAATCTTCGGTTTTTTATGAAAGCTGTCTGTTCAAATTATTAAATGGTTTCAGCGAATATTTTGTCCTCTTAAGTCTGCAGATAATGAAAACGATATGCAGCCACTATCTGTGTCTAGTGACTAAAATTACTGCTAATAAGGGGGAATTGTATTTGAATAGTGCATTTCATGACCACAGGACAAATCAAGCAGCTTACATCCCATTAAATAGTTCTGAAATGTAGTTACTGTCAAACGTGCGGGCAATTTCTGCAGAGTAATTATCTGTTTTTTTCTCGCCAGTGACATTAATTGAGGGATAAGAATTCTCTTTTGAATTATTACTGTATTGTCCTTTGGAGATGGTAGAAAGGACCTTAGTCCAAACAGTTGTGTCAAAAAGTTAGCATCACCATCACTTCAGAACTCGGGAAAGATTGATATAGAATAAGCATTGCTCAAGTTTCTGGGATGAGATTTAAAACTTAAGAACATAAAAATGAGATGAATTAGGAGCAAGTGTAGGCCAACTAGCCCTTCCCACCTGCTCTTCATTGATTGAGATTATAACTGGTTTTCCATTAGAAAAAATGAACTGAAGATGTTGGTTGATGCACAAAAGGACGCAAAGTGATGGAGTAATTCTGCAGGTCAGACAGCATCTCTGGAGAACATGGATAGGCAATGTTTCAGGTTGAGAATAGGCACAAAATGCTGGAGTAACTCAGCGGGTCAGGCGTCATCCCTGGAAAAATGGAATAGGTAACGTTTCGAAGTTAGGAGGAGGGGGAGTTCAACGAGATCTGGGTGTCCTAGTGCATCAGTCAATGAAAGGAAGCATGCAGGTACAGCAGGCAGCGAAGAAAGCCAATGGAATGTTGGCCTTCGTAACAAGAGGAGTTGAGTATAGGAGCAAAGAGGTCCTTCTACAGTTGTACCGGGCCCTGGTGAGACCGCACCTGGAGTACTGTGTGCAGTTTTGGTCTCCAAATTTGAGGAAGGATATTCTTGCTATGGAGGGCGTGCAGCGTAGGTTCACTAGGTTAATTCCCGGAATGGCGGGGCTGTCGTATGTTGAAAGGCTGGAGCGATTGGGCTTGTATACACTGGAATTTAGAAGGATGAGGGGGGATCTTATTGAAACATATAAGATAATTAGGGGATTGGACACATTAGAGGCAGATAACATGTTCCCAATGTTGGGGGAGTCCAGAACAAGGGGCCACAGTTTAAGAATAAGGGGTAGGCCATTTAGAACGGAGATGAGGAAGAACTTTTTCAGTCAGAGGGTGGTGAAGGTGTGGAATTCTCTGCCTCAGAAGGCAGTGGAGGCCAGTTCGTTGGATGCTTTCAAGAGAGAGCTAGATAGAGCTCTTAAGGATAGCGGAGTGAGGGGGTATGGGGAGAAGGCAGGAACGGGGTACTGATTGAGAGTGATCAGCCATGATCGCATTGAATGGCGGTGCTGGCTCGAAGGGCTGAATGGCCTACTCCTGCACCTATTGTCTATTGTCTATTGTCTATTGAGACCTTTCTTTAGACTGGGGCATCTCCGAAGAAAATGACTAGGTGACGTTTTGGATCAAGATCCTACTTCAGACTGATTGTGGGGGTTGGTGGTGGGGGGAAGGGCATAGGGGAGGGGAGGGGAGGGGAGAGGGAGAGGGTGGAGAGAATAAAGGGGGCAGGGTTCACTTTCTGTGAATTTTTTCGCATATCTCCATATCCCTTGATTCCCCTAATGTTGTGGAATTTATCAGTCTCTGGAGGCGATAACAGCAACTCCTCCGACACCCAATTCCACATCGAGACAGTGTACACCACCCTCTGGCAAATTCCCCTCATCTCAATCCTGACCCCTTACTCTTAATCAGTGCACGCTGATTTAGAGATAGTGCACAGAAACCGAGTCACTGGCTAACCGAGTCCACACCGACCAGCAATCCTACCATACACTAGCACTATTCTACACACTAGGGACAATTTACAATCTTTACCAAAGCCAATTCACTCACAAACCTGTACTTCTTTGCAGTGTGGGAGGAAACCAGAGCACCTGGGGAAAACCCATGCGGTCACGGGGAGAAAGTACAAACTCCGTACAATCAGCACCCATAGTCAGGATCGAACTGGGACCTCTGGCACTGTAAGATACCAACTCTACTGCTGCACCACCATACCACCCTAGTCTAATCATAGACTACTCAGTCAACGTATACATTCTCTCTGATCACACCCTTGTTAATCAACCTCCTATGTGGGACCTTTCCAAGTATCCTGCAAATCCAAATTCACCACATTCTCTGGCTTCCCTTACCTATTCCAACCAGTCACATTAGAAACAGAAAATAGGTGCAGGAGTAGGCCATTCGGCCCTTACACCCAGCACCGCCATTCAATATGATCATGGCCGATTCTCCAAAATCTGTAACCCATTCGTGCTTTCTCCACATATCCCTTGATTTTATTAGCCCGACGAACAATATCCACCTCTCTCTTGAAAACATCCAGTGAATTGGCCTTCACTGCCTTCTATGGCAGAGAATTCCAGAGATTCACAACTCTCTGGGTGAAAATGTGTTTCCTTATCTCATTCCTAAATGGCCTACCCCTTATTCTTAAAATGTGACCCCTGGTTTGGATTCCCCCAACATCGGGAACATTTTTCCTGCATTTAGCCTGTCCAACCCTTTAGGAATTGTATATGTTTCTGTAAGAACCCCTCTCATCCTAAATGCCAGTGAATATAAGCCCAGTCGCTCCATTCCTTCATCATATGTCAGTCCCGCTATCCCGGTAATTAACCTGGTGAGCCTACGCTGTACGCCCTCAATAACAAGAAAATTGTTCATTCTCGATGAGAAACAGATCAGTCAAGCATGCCATTACCTCTTTAAATCCATGTTGACTCTTCTCAGTAATTTTTTTTCAATGTGTTCCACATCATTCTTCATTTGTTTTCTTTCTTTGTTAAATGGTGGGGTCATTTCTGATACCTTTGAATCGAGAGGAACAATTCCAAAATCTATAGTGCTGGAAGATGATCACCAGAGCATCCCAACACATTTGTTTTAAACCAGCATCTGTAGTTCCTTATTTCAACATTTTCTCCATGTTCATTTTGTCAAAAAAATTATGATCTGAATAATTCTGTTAACATTTCTATACATCAGATACTCCAATCCATCGAAATCACTCAAGTCCCTCGATCCTGGAACCGTGCCTGTAAATCTTTTCACCACCATTCCTGGGGGCTCCTCATTCCTCTGAAAATGTCACATCCAGAACTGAATAAAATTGAAATGTTATAGAGGCTCAATCAATCTTGTTTGAATTTGAGAACTTGTCTTTTCACAAACCTGTGTCCTGTATGAATATTATATATGCTTTCAGGTTTTGGTTTAAGTTTATTATTGTCATGTGTACTGAGGTACATTGAAAAGCTTTGTTTTGCATGCTAATAAACCGATCAGAAATACCATGCATGAATACAATCAAAGACACAAAGTGGTGGAGTAACTCAGTGGGTCAGAGTTCTTCCTCTTCTTCAGATTCAATAATGTGCCTCACTTCTGCTTTGGGTCCCATTGTTTTAAACTCTCCCCCATAGCTCCAACAAAAATATTGGTCCCCCTCCAGTTCAGGTCAACACTTTCAATATATCAAGGCTTGAACCCTAATTCATTGAGGAATAATACATGGAATATTAAGTGTGATCACTAGGAACTAGTTTCCAAGCAAGATTATTGTTTGGTGCAGGCAATGGGAATGAACCAATTTGAAGGTAGGTGAAAGGTAGGTGTGGTGAAATGATGATATCGATAATATCCCAACAATTCTCTCTCTCTCTCACTCTCTCTTTTTTTTTCTCAACCCAAAAACGTCACCCATTCCTTCACTCCAGAGATTCTGCCTGTCCCCTGAGTTACTCCAGCTTCTTATGTCTATCACCATTTTCTTTCATTAACTTATTTTACCAATTACAGTATAAAGAAAGATTCTATCTCACCGCAACCACTGCTGCTGATGATCTCCAAGCTCACTGCCGTCCCTCCTACTATCACTCTCCCTCACATTCTTATGTTCTTATCTCTCTCACTCCCCCCTCTCCCTCTCCCACTCTCTTTCCCCCTCTCTCCCATTTTCTTTCCCCCTCTCCATCCCCCTTCTCTCCTTCCCCCTTCTCTCGCTCTCTCTCTCTCTCCCATCTCTCTCTCTCTCTCTCTCTCTCTCTCTCTCTCTCTCTCTCTCTCTCTCTCTCTCTCTCTCTCTCTCTCTCTCTCTCTCTCTCTCTCTCTCTCTCTCTCTCTCTCTCTCTCTCTTTTTCTTTGTTTGCCTCTGTCTTTCTCTTTGT